>NC_058134.1:282965069-283031535 GCF_016433145.1 Gracilinanus agilis
CATTATCCAAACCCACACATCCCCTCCCCCATCCCTACTTCTCATCCTTCCTCCCCTGCCCCTCCCTCTCATCCCTCTTCCCCTCCCCACCCACAACCCCTCCCTCTCAGCTCACCTACTCCTTTCTCTCCCCTTACCTACCCCATTGAAAACCAAACATCAAGCCTAGAGGCAGAAACCAAAAATAATGCAGCTAAAACCCTGTTTCCCCTGAAGGAAGTACCCACCTTTAATAAGAATGGAGATGTAGTTTCCCTTAGGCACCATACACCATTCACCCTCCAGGATATTGAGAGATTCAAACTAAACATTCCTTCCTTCAAAGATGAGCCTATTGTAGTTATTAAAAAGCTAGCGAGTGGGGCAGCTGGGTAGCTCAGTGGAGTGACAGCCAGGCCTAGAGACAGGAGGTCCTAGGTTCAAACCCGGCCTCAGCCACTTCCCAGCTGTGTGACCCTGGGCAAGTCACTTGACCCCCATTGCCTACCCTTACCACTCTTCCACCTATGAGACAATACACCAGAAGTACAAGAGTTAAAAAAAAAAAAAAAAAAAAGCTAGCGAGCATTTACCAGACATATGACCCCACGTGGATTGATATTGAAATTTTGCTCCAAACTTTTTTGACAGAGAGAAAAATAAAATCGTCTCTCTTGTCAATCAGGCCCAGGGAAGTAAAACAATTCATTGGTCCATGCAAGACCCTAAGTGGTACCCCAACAATGAGCAAGACTACTTAAATCTATGCCAGGCTAATACCACTGCTGGGTTTATACCCCAAAGAGATCATAAGGAAAAAGAAGTGTACAAAAATATTTATAGCCACGCTCTCTGTGGTGGCAAAAAACTGGAAAATGAGGGTATGCCCTTCAATTGGGGAATGGCTGAACAAATTGTGGTATTTGTTGGTGATGGTATAATATTGTGCTCAAAGGAATGATCAACTGGAGGAATTCCATGTGAACTGGAATGATCCCCAGGAATTGACGCAGAGTAAAAGGAGCAGAACCACAAGAACATTATACACAGAGGTGGATACACTGTGGTAAAATCTACTGTAATGGACTTCTCTACTAGCAACAATGCAATGACCCAGGACAACTATGAGGGATCTATGAGAAAGAATGCTATCTACATTCAGAAGAAGAACTATAGAGGTAGAAACACAGAAAAAAAACAACTGCCTGATCACATGGCTGAATGGGGATATAATTAAGAATATTGACTCAAAATGAGCACCCTAGCACAAATATCAATAATATGGAAATAGGTCTTGATCAATGACACATGTAAAACTCAGTGGAATTGTGCATCAGGTATGGGAGGGGGTGGAAGGAGGGGAGGGATAGAATATGAATCCTGTAGCCACAGGAAAATGCTAATTAATTAATTAATTAAAAGATAGTATTAAAAAAAAAACAACTATGCCAGGCTAGAGAAGCATTATTAACAGCAATTTGAGAATCTTAAGCAAAAAAAAAAAAAACAAACCATGAAAATCCCTCCCAATTTATGGATAGACTTATTGAACTGGGAGGTAGATATACAGACCTGGATCTTTCCAGAGAAAGGGATGTTAGGCAGATAAGAAGGCAGTTTGTAAAAAACTGTTGTAAAGTGGTAAAAGATTATTTTAAAACCAACTGCCCACATTGGGCTAATATGAACCTTGAAGAATTGAAGAGAGTAGCAGTTTATGTATTTAATGAACCTTGAAGAATTGAGGAGAGTAGCAGTTTATGTATTTAATGGCCATGAAAAGAAAGATGAGGAGAACAGTGACTTAATAGAGAAATTAAGGAAATAAATTAAGTTTAAAGGAGGAAATTGAAAAAGAAAAAGAAAACTGAGCAGTGGCCATAGCCCCTTTATGAGAATTCACAAATCAAACACCAACATGCAACATTTGTGGAAAAAAAGGTCATGTAATGATGAAATGTAGGAAGAGGAATCAGGAAAAAAGAAATAGAAATATTAGGAATAATAACTATTTTAGGAATTATGATAATAATAACAATTACAGAAATAATAACAATGATAAAAACAATTAAAGAATAATCCAAATGAGGCAAATGATAACTCACAACAATATATCCAAAATGGGGCTTGTCTACACTATGTTCAGAGTGGAAATCCCCCTCAACAAGGGGAACCCCAGAGAAATGGCCAAGGACCTTTGTGAAGGTCTGAGGTGGGGGAAAGGACTCTGGAATCAGAGAGTGAAACCCAGACCTTGATATCTTAACACCTGTTATCCCAGGCCATTCTCCCCCACAGAGTAATGAACCTCACATGACCCTAAAAGTTGGGAACACATACTATGATTGCTTCCTAGATACTGGAGCTTGCAGATCAGTTTTGGTGAGTAAACTACATGCCAAATGCAGTTCTATTGGCTCTCGAAATGTACTAGGCATATGCAGGCACACCTCTAAAGATCCCAAAGCTTTCCCCTCGAATAGTATCTGTGGGACACCCATCAGCAGAACATTTTTTTCTTTTCATGCCTGGCTCCCCTATAAATTTATTAGGAAGAAACCTATTATGTAAACTTAGAGCCACAATAACATGCTCTCAGGATGGCACTATGACATTAGAATTGCCTAAGGAATCTTTAAATTTGCTCCCTGTACTTCTCTCAGATAGTCAGGAGGTGAAGGAGCCTCCCACCTTTGAAATACCAGCTGATAGGCCTGAATCTCTCTGGGCCACATCTTCTTCCAATGTAGGCCTACTTAAATCAGCTGTTCCTGTACAAATTAAAACAAAAGGTGGCCCAAGTCCTTCCATTCCTCAGAATCCTCTATCAAAAGAGGCAATTAAGGGAATTACTCCAGTAATAAATTCATTAATTAAGCAAGGAATAATAATTCCATGCAAATCCAAATAAAATACACCTATCTTACCTATTAAAAAACCAAAATTAGGCCCAGATGGAAAACATGTTTATCAATTTGTACAAGATTTAAGGTCTGTAAATAATCATGTCATAAAAAGACATCCTATGGTTCTAAACCCAACCACAATTATCTCCTCTATTCCTAGCACAGCAATATACTTCAGTCGTAGATTTGTGCTCAGCATTCTTCTCAATACCAATTCATGAGAATTCCAGGAATATATTTGCCTTCACCTAGAAATGTTCCCATGGGCCTGATCCAGGCTGCCACAAGGATTCATGGACAGTCCTAAGTTATGTTCACAAATTTTGAGTCAGGATTTAGAAAATATTAAATTTAAGAATAGCTGTTTGATACAATATGTAGACAATTTGCTCTTGGCATCACCAAATGCCACAGCATGCCAAGAATGTAGCAAACACCTTCTTTTAGAACTACATAAGAAAGGCCACAAGGTCTCAAAGGCAAAAGTTCAGTGTGTATCCCCAAAGTGAAATATTTAGGGTTCATTTTAACTGCTGGTGGCCATTCCATTTCCCCTAAGTGCATTGAAGATGTTAAAAAACTGAGTGCTCCCTCCACTAAGAAAAAGTTGAGAGCAATTTTAGGAGCAACAGGATTGTGTAAATAATGGATCTCTTGCTATGGGGAAATCACTAAATCCCTTATAGGACTAACAAAAAATTCAGTCTCTGAACCACTTAGATTAGAGGTGGAACACTTGTCAGCTCTTTCAAAATTAAAACAGGCTATCCTGTCTGCCCCTGCTCTAGGCATTCCAGATTACAAAAAGCCATTTACTTTGTATGTACACGAACAGAGAGGGGTAGCTTCAAGTGTTTTAACCCAAACTTTGAAACTGGTTCAGGATCCAGTTGATTATTATTCAGCCCAGCTGGACCCAGTAGCTTCAGGAGTACCATCATATCTTAGAGGCGTAGCTGCCACAGCTTTATCAGTAACTAAATTTGCTGATTTAGTATTGAGATTTAGTAATGCGCCCACATGAAGTCAAAGTATTGTTGCTAAGGCATAGAACACAGGAATTTTCTGATCAAAGACTCGCAAGATACAAGGTAACCTTGTTGAGCAATGAAAATAATACCTTAAAATGCTGCACAACTCTTAACACTGCCACCTTGCTTCCAGATTTACAAGTCTCAGGAGAACCATTACACAGTTGTGAATCTTTAGTGTCCATGGCTGAAAAACCTCAAAATAATCTCCTGGACACTCCTTTAGACAACCCAAATCTAGTCTTCTTCACTGATGGTTCTTCTTTCATGAGGGATTGCATACACTACACTAGAGATGCTGTACTCACAAAATTTGCTGCTGTGTTGTCATCCTGCTGCTGTGTAGACTGCCCTCAAATATAAGTGCTCAAGGTACAGAACTCATAGCTTTAAAACATGCCTGTATAATTGCCAAAGAAAAGAAAGCAACAATTTACACTGGAATATGTCATGCAGTAGGTATGCTATGGCTTCAAAGGTGATTTTTAACATCAGCTGAAAAATGTATTGCAAATGCAGAGATCATTAATGAAGTCCTTTATGCTCTCTAGCTACCCAAAGCCCTAGCTGTAATTCATTGCTCTGCCCATACAGGTGGAACTGACCCTGTTTCTAGGGGAAATCACCGGGCAGATACTTCAGCAAAGCTCACTGCCTTAGAAGGATCTAAATTAATTTTAACTTTGGCAACTAGTAATGAATCAGATTTATACCTTTCCTATAATGAATAGGGATGGAAAAATGGAAACAAAAGTTCAAAACAAAACAGATTAATGGAGTATGGGTGTCATCGGAAGAAAAAACCCTGCTCCCTAGAAGTTATTATCATCACATTTGTTTATCTATTCACAAAAACAGTCATTTTGGTACCTAGGGCATTGTAGACTCTGTTAAGAGAGTATAAATAGCCCCTGGTATAACTATCATAGCCTCTAAAGTGTGTGCAGCCTACCCCACCTGCCAAGCATATAACCAACATGCCTTTTATGGCAAAGTGCTGGGTGCCCTTTAGCTTACACACCTTTTGAACATCTGCAAATCGACTTTATCACTATGCTAAAGGTTAGATGTTATAAATTTTGTTTAGTCATAGTGAACTAGCTGACCAGAAGGTCAGAAGTGTTTCCTACCACCCAAACCACGGTGTCTTTTTTGTCAAGGGGCTCTTAAAGGAGATTATTCCTCGATTTGGCCTGCCAGCACATATTGATTCAGACAGGGGAACTCATTTTACTGATTCTGTTCTGTCTCAAATTCCCAAATTCCATGTACCATATCAACCCCAGAGCTCAGGTCAAGTTGAAAGAATGAATAGAGATCTTAAGACTATGACTGGAAAATTGTGCACTGAGACTCATTTAAAATGGCCTGAAGACCTCCGGGTTAAGATGGCTGCAGAGTAAGAAGCAGAGCACTTAACTCTCCTAATCAACCCATACATGATACCTCAAAAGGACACAAAAAACAAATCCAGATGAACAAAGGGACCACACAATAGGGCACAGCATTGAAGGTATGTGGGATTTGGGCATTTCCACTCTATAAGGGGGTGAAATAGCTCCCAATAAAATGCGAGCTGATCAACCCTCCCCCACCCCACCTACAGTGCCAGTGCCAGTGCACAAGAATTAGAGCAAGTGTGGGGTATTCACTAAGTTCTTGGCAGCTAACTGGGACCATCAAGGGCTTTCTCCTGAGAGCACCAAGACTTAAAACCCCAAGAGGCTAAAGAACTCAGACTTTGAGCAGGGACCTTGAGCTTGGACCTTGAGCCCAGACCTAGAGTGGTGGGGTGACAGACAGTGGAAGCAGGGCATACTGAGACTCATAAAGGATCCTCAGGCAGAGAAGCAAGCGTGGGGCAATATCTGGGGTCCTGGCAGCTGACTGGGACCACCAAGAGGCTTGACCCTGAGAACAGCTAGACTTGAGACCCCAGGAGCCTAAAGAGAGCAGACCTTGGGCACAAGGATAGAGCTGAGAGGGACAGCACTGCGCTGTGGCTCGTAAAGTAGCCTCAGGCAAAAACTGCTCCACAGCTCTATACACAGAGAGCCTGCCCAGACTTCTGACTGAGAAGGAAAAACCAGCAAATAATGGCAAGCAATGCCCAAGAACTAACCAAGAAAAAGAACAAGAGGAAAGTATTAACACTTGATAACTTTTACACAGAAAAAAATCAGACAACAGAGCAGACAGCAGAGGAGGACAAACAAGTAAACACATCCAAACATTCCCAAAAAAGTGAAAATTGGTCACAAGCTCTTGAGGAGTTCAAATCTGAGATCATGAGAAAGATGGAAGAGATTTGGAAGAAAAGTGGGAAATAGCTCAAAAGAAAATTAACAGGTTAAAAGAGAGAAACTCCCAATTGGAGAAAGATGCCCCCAAATCAAACAAAACAATAAGCAAATTTGAGACCCAAATTAAACAGCAGGAAATCATGAAAAACAGGATAGACCAAATTGAAAAGGAAAATCAAAAGATTATAGCAAAAAAACAGACTCTAAAGACCAGAATTGAGCAAGTAGAAGCCAATGATCTTGCAAGACAGCAAGAACTAATAAAGCAAAGTCAAAAGAATGACAAAATAGAAGGAAACATGAACTATCTCACAGAGAATGACAGATCAAGAAAACAGGTCTAGAAGAGACAATTTGAGAATCATTGGTCTTCCTGAAAAATCAGAAATTAATAGAAATTTGGACACCATACTACAAGAAATTATCCAAGAAAACTGCCCTGATGTTCTTCAACAAGAGGGCAAAATAGACATTGAAAGGATCCATAGATCACCCTCTACACTAAATCCTCAAAAGACAACCCCCAGGACTATAACTGCCAAATTCAAGAGTTTTCAAGTTAAGGAAAAAATATTACAAGAAGCCAGAAAGAGACAATTCAGATATCAAGGAACACCAATCAGGATTACACAGGATCTGGCAGCCTTTACACTAAAAGACCACAAGGCTTAGAATATGAAATTGGAAAAACATTGAGTGCTCATGGGTAAGATAAGCTAACATAATAAAAATGACCATCCTACCCAAATTAATTTACTTATTTATTGCTATACCTATCAAACTACCAAAAAACTTTTTTACTGAATTAGAAAAAACTGTAACAAAGTTCATTTGGAAGAACAAAAGACCAAGAATATCAAGGGAAATAATGAAAAAATATGAAGGATAGCCTAGCAGTACCAGATCTTAAACTGTAAAGCAGTAGTCATCAAAACAACATGGTACTGGTAAAGAGACAGAAGGGAGGATCAGTGGAATAGACTTGGGATAAGTGGCATCAGCAAGACAGTCTACGATAAACTCAAAGAACCCAGCTTTTGGGACAAAAACCCACTATTTTGACAAAAACTGCTGGGACAATTGGAAAACAATATGGGAGAGATTGGGTCTAGATCAACATCTCACAGCCTATACCAAGATAAATTCAGAATGGGTGAATGACTTGAAAATAAAGAAGGAAACTATAAGTAAATTAGGTGAGCACAGAATAGTATACATACATGTCAGATCTCTGGGAAAGGAAAGATTTTAAAACCAAGCAAGAGTTAGAAAAAATTATAAAATGTAAAATAAATAATTTTGATTACATTAAATTAAAAAGGTTTTGTACAAACAAAACCAATGCTACCAAAATTAGAAGGGAAGCAACAAATTGGTAAAAAATCTCTATAACAAAAAACTCAAAGGTCTAATTACTCAAATATACAAGGAGCTAAATCAATTGTAGAAAAAAAAATCAAGCCAATCCCCAATTGGCAATTGTCCCATTCCCCACTGGGCAAGGGACATGAATAGGCAATTTTTAGATAAAGAAATCAAAACTATCAACAAACACATGAAAAAGTGTTCTAAAACTTATAATTAGAGAAATGTAAATCAAAACAACTCTGAGGTACCACCTCACACCTAGCAGATTACCTAACATGACAGCAAAGGAAAGTGGTGAATGTTGGAGGGGGTGTTGCAAAATTGGAACATTAATGCATTGCTGGTGGAGTTGTGAATTGGTCCAAACATTCTGGATGGCAATTTGGAACTATAACCAAAGGGCTTTAAAAGACTATTTGCCTTTTGATCCAGCCATATCACTGCTTGGTTTATACCCCAAAGAGATAATAAGGACAAAGACATGTACAAAAATATTTATAGCCACACTCTTTGTGGTGGCAAAAAATTAGAAAATGAGGGAATGTCCTTCAATTAGGGAATGGCTGAACAAACTGGGGTATCTGTTGGTGATGGAATACTATTGTGCTCAAAGGAATGATGAACTGGAGGAATTCCATGTGAACTGGAAAGACCTCCAGGAATTGATGCAGAGTGAAAGGAGAAGATCCAGGAGAACACTGTACACAGAGACTGATACACTGTGGTACAATAGAACATAACGGACTTCTCTACTAGCAGCAATGCAAGGATCCAGAGCAAGGCTGAGGGACTTATGAGAAAGAAAACTAGCCACATTCAGAGGAAGAACTGTGGAAGTAGAAACACAGAAGAAAAGCAACTGCTTGAACACACGGGCTGATGGGGATATTATTGAGGATGTAGGCGCTAAACAATAACTCTAATCCAACTATCAATAATATGGAATTAGGTCTTAATCAATGATACATGTAACAACCCAGTGGAACTGTGCATCGGCTATGGGGGGGGGGAGTTTTGGGGGAGAGGGAAAGAACATGAAACATGTAACTACGGGAAAATATTCAAAATTTTTAAAATTTTAATTAAATAATTTAATAAAATGGCCTGGATTTTTCCGTCTAGCTCTATTTTATCTCCGAAGCAGGCCCAGGGGACATCTACACACCTCACCCTTTGAGATGTTTTTTGGACATCCCCCTATACATTCTAAGCCTTTTATTCCTGCATATACATCATTACTAAGGGGGGGACACTTCTATTGCTTCATGTATACAGGACTTGCAGATCAAATTGCGAGAACTCCATGAATCCAGAGCTACAGTACAAGCAGGATCTATAGACTTCTCACTTCATGACCTAAACCCAAGAGACAAGGTATACATAAAGATCTTCCATCATAACTCAGCCTGCCTAGGAAGTTCTGTTGCAGGTACTATTAACCACTCCAACAACTATCAAAATTGAAGAAAATGACTCTTGGATTCATTTCTCACATGTAAAATAAGTACCTTCTATTAATACTGATTTACTGTATCCTGTCACATGCATTGGAGGTAAAAGTCCATAGACAATATGGACACTGTTTTGGCTGACACATTGAATTCCTGAATTTTTTTTATTTTTGCTTTTTATTTTTCAATAGAATATTTTATTTTTTCCCCCTTCTTTTACTTGAAGTACATGTAACCAGTATTAATAAGGTTTTGGATTTTGAAGGATAAATTTACAATACCCATTAGCCCTAATATCAGTGCATACCCCAAATCTTTAGACTATGGAAACCTGCTATTGATTATTAAATATTATATTAAATATTATAGGACTGTGATTAACAATTGTGTCTGATTCCAGAAGAAGGGATCACAATAGAGCCATTGTACAGTGCCAACAAAGCACAAGGTCAAGGAGACCAACAATCCTTATGGGACTAATGAGATCTGCCCCAAAACAGAGGACTTGTTTGAGGTTTGAGGTAGCAGCTGTTTAACAAACATCAGATGCAGGTCTTCCCCATGCCACATTCTGACAAGTACCTTAGTTTGGCTGCCATTTTGGCTCCCCTATCCCTGAGAGTGAAATTAAAATCAGACCAGGAAATAACATACTTCCTTCTTACATCAAAATCAAGTCTTTTTTTTCTCTCTCTCTTATAATATGGCAACTTTCTGTGGAAAAAGAAGAATTTGTTTCAGGTATAATGAAGGGGCATATGATTTCCCAAGGAAACTAACATGCCCAGGGATGACAGAAAAGTGTTCAAAATTCTGATGAGTAAGTTGGGGGCCCAGGAAAAACTTTTCTTTTGTGAAATTATTTATGCCACCCCAGTGATGGCCCCTAGGATTTCCATCTGGGCTGAGAAGTCAGTCTGTATTACCTGCAGATGTACTGGACTCTGGCCAGCCAAGACTCCACAAGGGCCAAAAGGATGTGAAACATGAGGCTAGGAGCAGTCAGATGTAGTCAGTCTGCATTGGCTCACTGACAGTGAGAGGAAGGCATTCTAGACATCTAGCTCATGGGCTGCTGACTGTACTGGGATGATGGCTTCTCATAACATTCCACATAAATTATCCTTCTCACCACTGATTGGCCTATAGGTCAAAAAAGCTGGGGGGAGTCTAAAACACAGGATTCAAATAGAATTATTTTGACTTTGGGGAGAACCATAGAGACTTACATATGAACTTCAGGCAATTAAACTCTTCTAGCGCTGCATTCTACAATAAAACAAAGTTCTGTTCTGCCCTCTTCTGGACACCACTATACTGGCTAAAATAATCTAAACCAAAAAGTGTAGAGAAGCTGAAGGAGTGGGAGGAATCAAGCAATGGATTTAACAGCATTTAGAAACTCCTACTATATATGCCAGCTACTGTGGTAGAACCTACAGACACAAATACAAAGATAAAAGCAACCCCTACCTTCGAAGAGTTTCCATTCTAATGGGAAGATAGATGGTCAAAGCAGTTCCTTTACAGATCTCAACCTCTATATCCAACGGGGACTGAGAATCTATAAAAAAAATATTGTGTACCCACACCACTGAGATCCTTGCCAGTCTTGGAGAGCCACAGATTACTGATACAATGACCAAAGGGACTCCAAAACAAAACTCTAGGACCAGGATTTCTTAGTACCAGGCAAGGAAAGAGAATGGTTACCAAAATAAATCTATCATAGATACATGAAGCTTCTCCAAGACTGAGTCCAGAACTTGGTATTAAGTAGAAGAGAAGGTCCAGATTCTATGTATAATTGCAACACACTTTAGTGATCACGATGTTCCAATGCTTGGTAGTCCCCTAAAAATCCATAGTAGTCACTTTGAGCCATTAATCCTGTTTGGTCAGAGCCATTAGAATAATCTATATAGTCCAAATGAGATCTCCAAACTGAATTCAGCTAGGTAGGGATCAAGGCTTGAAGAGGTGGGACAGCAAGGAAGGGCAAAATATTTGCTTCTTTTTCTTCAAAGAATCACATCACAATGCCTTTTTAATTGCCAACCTATCCCACATTTACTTTGTCTAGATTTTTATCAGGGCTAAAGAGGTTGAGGAAGGAGAATAAAATTATTCTGGAATTTCTAGGGAAGCAAGTTCACCATTCATTCCAAAGCTGATTCTTCCAACAGAATCTACTATTCTTTTCAGCTTCAAATTCCATATTGATACCCGGATTTGACAATCTCTCTGGGGCAATGGGCAGGATCATGGGTAGAAGCTGTATGATATTCTAGACTTAAGACTAAAGAAGTAAAGGGACAGCTAGGTGGCTCAGTGGATAGACCTCAAGACAGAAGGTTCTGGGTTAAAATTTGACTGTAGATACTTCGTATGTGATGCTGGGCAAATCACTTAACCCCAATTGCCTAGACCTTATCTCTCTTCTGCCTTGGAATCAATACTTGGCATTGATGCTGAACCAGAAATTAAGGATTTTCAAGAACAACAACAAAATTAAAGAACTAAGTTTCAAGTTCCAGTTTTGTCACTGACTTGATCAGGGTCACATGACTATGACTAAACCTCTAGGAACCTCAGTTTCCTCTACTATAAAATAGGAATAACAATCATAAGTATTAACATTTATGGAATACTTTCAAGTCTTTAAAGTACCTTACATATAGTATTATTATCTTATTTTCATTCTCACAATACGCTTAGGAGGTAGGTGCTATCATTATCCCTCTTTTACGGCTGAGAAAACAGGCTATAAGAGATGTGAAGTGACTTGCATGGCTTAGATGCAGCTAGTCCATGTCTGAGGCACAATTTGAACTCAGACATTCCTGACTCCTAGTCCAGTATTCTATTTACTGTGGCATGCTGCCCTGTTGTAAGCACCAAATAAGAACATTTCTAGAAAGCATTTTCTAATCATAATGTACTATTGTCAATGCAAATAGTTACAGAGTTGGGAAGTAGACTTGTGATTTTATACATACCGGGAATTCCCAGGGCAGGAAACTATCTCTACTGATGCAGGTCAGCACCCACTTCTAGTCATAAACAGTTGCCTAGAACATCGAGAAATTGAACATCTTCTTGTCCAGGATCTCATAGTGAGGCAATACGTACTGGATGCTAGACTTGAATCCAGCTATTGTTGTCTATACCATGCTACTTCTCAAAACAATCTTTTACACAATATTTTGACTTTTGCCTCATCCTAGAATTTAGGGACAAGAATTGAATTTGGAATATTTATCCCAGTTTATTTGAGTTGTCTCCTTTTCCTCCTTTAAAAAATTTTAGTCATATCTTAACCCAACTGAAGGAAAGGTTTGTGGTGAAGAAAATACTATCAAAATGTCACTATTCTCTTCCAGTCATGCTAGTATTACCCTTCAATAGTATAACAGATATTAAATGATCTCAAAGCACTGAATCTCATAAAGATACAACTCCACAGGCAAACATTAAGGAAGGATCAATGATAGGGTAGCAGATGGAAGCATCAAGACTTTTTTTCCCTTTATTTACTTAAGGGCTATTACTTCAGAGAGCTATGCTCTATGCTGAAAAGTGGATCTGATTCTCATTTTTCCATTACTTTGATGGATCTCCAAGGAAGTAAATCCTCAGGAAAACAGTGAAGAAATACTGCCACCTTCTGGGCACAAAAAGATATTGCCCCTTCAGAATACTGTTTCTCAAAATGATTTGATCACTTTAGGGTTTGAAATATGTTGCTGAAAACCTACAAAATGCTACAAAACCTACAAATGCTGGTCCTGAGGACAGGAAAGTGAAATTAGGATGTAGTTAACAGTCGCAGGGGAGGTGTGATTGTGCGGGATAGTGGTAAAATTTGAGAAGCAATTAGTGTTTCTTCCATACCAAAAAAAAAAAAAAATTCTGCCATATAAGTTCAAAATTAAAATGGCCTGCCTCAAGAGGAAGGTTCTATTATCAATGAAAATATTTAGAGACTATACAAAAACTTGTCAAGATGCTGAAGAGAAGACTAAAAAGACAGATAGATAGAATTAGATGACCTTGGAAGCCCCTTTCAGCTCTAAAAGTCTATGATTCTATAAGTATTTTGACATAAATTTAATCCATTTAATATTTTTAAGGAGGAAGACAATATTATAAATATCTAAATTCTCAAAGAATCCTCCTAATTTTGGGACATACAATGGACTTTTGGAAATCTTAATTACTTCTCTTCTCAAGACTCAGATAAGATTGAGGCCATTTGCTCCAACTCTTTTTCTTCCTCTTCTTAATCTTTTTAATTTTTAATTTTTTTACATTTTTAAGCCCTTACCTTCCATCTTAGAATCAATACTGTGTATTAGGTCCAAGGCAGAAGAGTGGTAAGGGTAGGCAATGGGGGTTGAGTGACTTGCTCAGAATCACAGAGCTAGGAAAAGTCTGAGGTCCCATTTGAACCCAGGACCTCCCATCTTTAGGCCTGGCTCTCAATCTTATTGAGCCACCCAGCTGCCCCACCCTCTTCTTAAAATCCTTCCTTGCCCTCTAGTGTGAAAAGACTCAGGGTCCCTCTTTTGTGAGGATAATCCTTCTATCACACCACTGATCCCACTCCTTTCCTTTGGCACCTTGCTTTATTAGCCTCTCCCTCTCAAAATCTCTTTATCCTAATCAAATGCTCTGGTTGCCTCATGTCCACTCCTCCCCTAAAAATAAACCCCAAGAAACAAAAACTTTTTCCTTTACCCTACCAGTCTCTTTTAACTACTCAGTCCCTTGGTACATTCCTATCACACCTCGGAAAGGCAACTCTTTCCAAGATTAATGGCTTCATCATTAGATCAAATGTCTTCTTTGCTATTTTCATCCTCTTTGAACTCTCTTTGGTGTTGACTATCCCATACTTTGGGACACCCTACTCTCTTTTAGCCTCCATGACAATATATTCTTATGATGATTCTTGTATCCCTTACTGGTTCAGTTTAATCCAATGAATATCAGCTTTGTATCCCTTAAAAGTAGCTTACAGGTCTGTTGTTGGTTCTTTTATTGTTCTCCAGTTTCTCTTGGTGATCTCATCCTCTCACATAATTAGAATTATCACCTCTATGTAAATGAATCCCAAATCTATATATCCCCCTACCAATTTCTACCTGAAGTTCCAGTCCTATTTTTCTGATGCCTGATGACTATTTCCACACAGAGGGAGGCATTTTTAAACTCGATAGGCAGCACAGTATAATGAAAAAAGCAAGGGATTAGGAGGAAGAGGGCCAGCTCTGTTAATTTTCTATGTGAGTAACTTGGGCAAGTCATTTAACTTTCCTTGGATCTCAGTTCTCTCATTTACAAAATGAGAGGGAGGAGCTGACCTGGGTGATTTCTAAAGTCTCTTCCAATTCTGACCCAAATTGAACTCACCTTCCGGCGCTTTTCTCTCTACATTCCCTATTACTGTGTTCCTTGATAAATTATTTTCATTTTTAATGACACAGTCATAAGAAATGAACATTTCTGTATAAAAATTTTAAAAAAAGAAAGAAAAAGAGGGCTTGATTGTATCTAAAAATGTGTCTCATTTTGAACTATTACCTCGTATGCTTCAGTCTTTTGGATTAGTCACTGGACTGAGCAGTTATGCTTTTTTCGAAGCTGTCATCAAAAAACCAGTTTATATGAAAGAAAAGAGGAAGTAAGCATTTATAAAGCACCTATTATGTTCCCATCACTGTGTACTAAGCACTTTATTTCATTTGATTTGAATTTGAATCAAATTTCATTTGATTCTCACAGCACTCCTGAAAGATAAGTGCTGTTATTATCCTCATTTTACAGTTGGGAAAACTAAGGCACAGGGTAAGTGACTTGCCAGAGTAACACAGCTAGCAAACGTCCAAGGTTGGATTTAAACTCCAAAGTTCCTGACTCCAGGCTCAGCATTATCCACCGTTATCACTTAGCAACCCAAATTTTTCCATTTATCAGAATCCTTTCCTTTTTTCCAGAGCAATGATATTCCATTATTTAATGCTGTTGTTTGTCCAACTAACCTCACGGTCATTCAGACTTGTAACAGGGGAATCATTTGGCTTCTCTTCTGCCTCTCTCACTCCATACTCACCATATTTCCCACGCTTAGAACTCCCTCATGTCCTTCAGACACCAACTCTTCCATAAAGCTTTCCCTGATACCTTCTATCCGTACACACTGACAGTGAGTTCTAACATGTTGTCTATAACCAGTGCCCATGTGCCTGCCCATCCTTATCTTCTGATTGTTATTTACTCCAGGGTCCAGGGTGATAGTAAGCTGGTTTAGTAAAGCAGAGTTTGCCATGCCCTTCCTCTGTCACTGAATTTCAAGGAAACATGAAAGTCATAGTAAGTAAGAAGCTCCCTAAGAGAACTGACCAGCATTGCTACTTGTTCTCCAAAGAGAGAACAGAAAAACATGTCCTTGCTCTGTTAGAGAACAGGACACCTCCTTCCTTTCAGAAGGTTCAGAGTCTAAAAAGTGAGGTAAAACACTGCAGCCAGATTGGAGCTCCCCATCCAACATGCTGACAACAAAGACTGGGTTCAAGAGCATAGACTACTATTGTGGCTATCTCCTGCACTGCTGCATACTGGATTCTTTCCCAGAAGTGGTTGGGAGCAGCACCCAGGAAAGCTGATACTCCTCCCTGAAGTGGAGTTCAGTGCCATCTAAGACTGCAGGGGATCACTACTGGTACTAAGACAATTTCCAGATTTCAAGGAACTGTCAACTATTGTGCCAAAGCTTTCCAGAGAAACTGGAAGGGGGTAAAGTTACATTTAATGACCTGACAAGTCAGTTCACATCTCACTCCTTATATTGACATCACCAGATTCACAGGCGTAAGTTAACCACAAAAAGTAGCATATGTCCACCATCTTGGTAGTGGCCATACTTTTGCAAGCTCCTCATCCATACACACCCTGGTCCTTTTAGAATTACTTTTATAGGATGACTGGTGGAGAAAACAATTATGTCTTGAGAGAAAACTACAAGTCGAAACTATCTTTGAAACACAGAGGACTCAAAGAGCAGCTACAATGATCATGGAAAAAGTAGAGAACTTTCTGACTGGCAAGTACCTCAACCAATACAAGATCTTTGAGAATTGTTTTTAGTTTGCTCAACTTCACTGTCACCTACATTCCCAGGACTTCATTATCTGTGGGCAAATATGATGTCACACAAGTTTAAATTTGGGTACCTCAATAATCACTGAAAGATCTTTCTACAACACAATCCTGACAACCACAAAACTTCAACCCTACCTATTAGAGTTAAACCTCTAGTAAAATCTATAGACTATCTTTATTCAGGGGTAACATCCACGTATGAGAAACGGTCAGTCCTTGGTGCACCTGGTATGTCTCTGTCCCTCCTGACAAAGTTCAATGGGCAATTCTCTGCACAAGGGTCTTGTGGTACCCACATATACACCTAAGATTTTGATGACTTTGACTACACTATACCCCCCTCAACTAGTATGCCAAGTCATATACATACATCCACACGTATAGTCACATATATGAAAGGGTGAACCATTCTATAATTTGCTTTTAAACATATTATGAATTCAAAACACCAAAACTGTCATGCATGTCTCTATTTTCTTCTAAGCTTCCTTCTGCTCATGCCTGTGCAGTTTTACAAAGATTTCAATGGTCCTCTTTTCTTATTTTTTCTTGGCCCTTCTGCCACCAGTTCTTTTGTAGATAGATATTTATCTGTCTGGAGAATAAATGAAAAATAATTGTGGTGGGGAAGACAACAGAGCAAAGGGCACCAATAATGAATGATGGGGGAGAAATCATACAGTAAGGCCTCCTATAATAGGTGTCATGGCTGAAAGAAGCTAGGGAAGAATCCTAAATCCTAAAGTGAAGAAGAGGAGGATTCCAAAGGCACCCAGGTAGAAGATGCAGCATCTTACAATTTAATTCAAGCATTTATTATTTGCTATCTCGGCAGTATTAGGTACTAGGAATAAAAAGGCAAAAATGAGTCAGTTCCTTCCCATGGGAAATTTACCTTCTACTGGGGGAAAACACCACAGACATAGATAAATAAATACAAAATAATCTGAGACATTAACAACTGGGAGAATCAGGAAAAGCCTTTTGAAGAAGGTAGTAGCTAAAATGAGTTATGAAGAGAGCTTAGAGATTCTAACAGGTGTAAGTGATGAAAGAGAGCTTTCCAGGCATAGAAGTCAGTTAGCCTGTGCAAATAAGTGAATAAAAAAGCATCAACTAAGTTTTAATTATGTGCCAGTCATTGTGTGTTAAGCAATGGGAATGCAAATTCAAAAAGAGAAAATCTCCACCTTCAAGGAACTTATATTCTAATTGGAAAAAAATAATAATAATAGGTGGAGTTGGGGTTGGAAAAGGTCTTTTAGTCTGAGAGGTCGCAAGGATACAGTTGAACAACTGCCATTCCAGAAATAATAGTAGTGTTGATTTGATTAAAGTTTCCAAAGCAAAAGGTAGAAAGTAGGGGGGAAGAAGAGCTATGTATGTGTGGCACAAAGATGGAGAAATAACAATTAGATCATTTTGGCTAGAAGGGAGAAAAATGTGGAATTAGCCTCCAATGGCAGGTCAGTTCCATGTGCTGGAACATCCTGTGGAGGAATCTGTATTTTCTCTTAGAAATGATACAAAGCTATTATTAAAGTGTCTTAAGTAAAAAAGTAACATGAGAACATCTGTGCTTTGAGAATATCAGTTTGGCAGTTGTGTGAATGATAGACTAGAACAGTAATGACAAACCCATGACACACGGGTCAGCACTGACACGTAGCCATTTTTAATAACACGTGGCGAGAAGTATGGGACTGCACGCTGAGGATGAAATATTTGCTGTAGTGTAGTGTAGACACTCTGTGCACTATAGATGACAATTCTACCTATATTAATTTACCCATTTTGGTTTATTAAATAGTTATACAGTTATACATTTTTGTTAAACTATAAATATTGTGAAATTATGGTGTTTTTTTTTTCTCGAAGTGACACACCACCCAAGTTATGCTCGGTTTTTTGGCGAATTTTGACACCCCAAAGCTCAAAAGGTTGCCCATCACTGGACTAGAAAGTGAAGAGACTGGGGGGGGGGGGCGGGGAAGCAGATCAGTTGGGAGATAGCTGTAATAGTCTAGGTTAGAGGTGATGAGGACCTGATCTAGAATGGTTGTAATCTGAGTGGAAAAAAAGGGGGATGATGCCAAGGTAGGTTTTAAGGGAAAGAGAATGAATTCTGTTTTGGACATGTTGAGTTTGACATTGGAATATCTGGGTGGTGATGTCTAGAATTCAGTCAAACTACATCTTGGAAAAAAGATGAGAAATGGGGTCAGGTAGGTGGTTCAGTGAATAGAACACCAGGTCTGAAGACAGGAGGTCCTGGGTCCAAATCTGGCCTTAGTCACTTCCTAGCTATTTCACCTTGGGGAAGTAACTTAACCCCACGGCTCTTCTGCCTTAGAACCAATACACAGTGTTGATTCTAAGAGGGAAAGTATGAGTTTTGTTTAAAAACTAAAAACAAAAACAAAAAACATGAGGGCTATGAGTTATATATTTTTATAGTGATACAAATGGGGTGAGATTGCTGAGATGGTGAAGAGAAAGAGAGGAGGATCCAGGATCACACAAAGAATACAGGACATACATAAAGATCTTGCAAAAGAGACTAAAAAGGATCGGTCAGATAAGAAGGGAAACCATGAAGGAGTAGGTTCCCAGAGACAAAAGGAGATAAAACCAAGGATACAAACAGGTAGGATAATGCTAGCAAGAAGAACCACTTCTTCCTCTGGAGAAGAAGAGGAAATAAAAAAGCAGGGTACAGCAGTTTGGGGGTTTTGTTTTTAATTTTTTCAATTAACAAAAATTTCTCTCTCTCACACACACACACATACACTCACTCTCTCTTTTTTCCTCCTCCTCCTCCTCCCACTCTGTACTGAAAAAAAAAACAACAAAAAACAAATACTATGTAATAAATATGCATGGTCAAGTAGAACAAAAGTCCTTCATCTCTCTGCCACAAGGCAGGGAATACCCTTCATCCTGAGCCGTATGGAATCATGGTTGGTCACTCATTGTATTGATCAGAATTCCTCAGTCTTTCAAAGTTGTTTATTAATGTTGCATAGACTGTTCTGATTCTGTTCACTTTATTCTGTATCATAATAGAAGTCTTCTAAGGTTTTTCTGAAACCATTCTTTTATTTCTTACAGCTCAAGAGGGATATGCAGAGTGTTCAGGGAAGATCAGTACTTCTGGTGTGATGACTTGCTGAGATTTTTTCAGGGCTGCTTTCCTCCCTTGATGTCCACTTGCCACCTAGCTCTCACCTGTGGCTCCAAGAAACTGTAGCACACACAATGGCCACATCCTGGTAAAAATCATCTCAGTGGGCAGGCTAAACCATGTTGAGGGTAGCCAACAGGCCTCAAACCTATTGGTGAGTTAGGGGAGTTGCCTACCCCAAGCATGTGAAGACTTCCCCTGGCAGAATGGGCAGATGAACACAATCTGTTCCAATGGTCATGAAGTATGAGCTATGGGACCATTTACAGTTTGGGTAGACATTGAAAAAACCAAGGTCAAGCACCGCATCCCAAGGGATCACCAGATGGCTTAACTTTTGTCTTGCCATTGGATTTAGATGACTCTGGGAAAATGAGGCTGAAGACTTTGCTGCAACTCTGCCTCACTTAAATCCAATAAATGTGCAGGTCAAAAGACATCACATTGTATTTTACTATCCTATCTCATTATTTTATTCTTTTACTCCTACCTCAAAAGGGCAAGTGACAGGTGTGGATATACTGAGAGCTGCAGTCATAACCCTAAGCACAAGTGGCCAGTGCACAGTCATCTTCTCACTGGAATCAGCAGTGAGACGTGGTAGCCACCTGGGTATCTGAGCAGTCTTTTTAAAGGACCACATTGCTCACCCCTTGATTCAAGGAAGGGGCTAGGAAAGATGACCTAGAATTGTCTGCTTGAAACTGCTTCACCTAACCCTGATCTGCTTCTGCTTACTCTGCAGGTGGAGATCCCACCATGAGGACAAAATACCAAAAAAAAAAAAAAAAAAAAAAAAAATGTACAAGAGCTTCTGCAAAGATGATTCCACTCACCATTGATATGTGGAATATCCACACACTTGTGGACAAGAAATCCAGTAGATCTGAAAGATAAACATAGCTCTTCATGAGAGAACTCAGAAGAAATTGCATCCAAATAGCAGCCTTGGGTGAAACAAGAGAGGCAAATGAAGTCCAGCTCACTAAAGTCAGAGCTCAATAAATGTTTTTCTGGAGTGGTTATTGTGATAAGGAGTGCTGTGTAGCTGCCTAGGTTTTGAAATAAAATCTGATCTAGTCAATAAGCTTATATGGCTCCAAAAAGGAATGAATGAAAGCTGATGATAAAACAATTGCCACTTGTAGGAAAGTACCAGTCACCACTATCAGTGTGTATGCTCCTACCATGATGAACCTTGAGGTCAAAAAAATTTTATAAAGACCTGGAGACTCTGATCAGCAATGTACCAAAAGAGAGCAAGCTTGTAATTCTGGGTGACTTTAACACCAGAGTAGGCATAAACATGACAGGGAGTCCTTGGAAGGAATGAAGTTGGAAACAGTAACAGTCAACAGCAACAACTTACTACTGAAGACTTTGTGTATCTCGTGACCTCATCACCAACACTGTTTTCCATTTACTTAGATACAATAAAACTTCATGGATGCACCCTTGAAGCAAACAATCCCATTTAATAGAATATATAACTGTAAGGAGAAGAAACTGGATTTAAGAGTGACTAAGGTGATGTGTAGTACAGAGTGCTGGACTGATCTCAGACTTATCCTCTCCAAACTAAACATTCTAATTCAACAAAAGCTGAGGCCACAAGGCAAGAAGACTTAATGTCCACAGATCAGATGACTTCTTAGTGCTGGGACAGTCTGTTGCTGATTTGGAGGGAAAGCTGAGCAACAGTAGAGCAGAAAAAGAGTTGGCAGCTTTTGGAGATCTGACATATGGAACTATATTTACTGATTGGGGCTAGAATTCTAGCAAACATCAGGACTGGTTTAATGAAAAAGATGGGAAAAGTCAGAAGCTTGATCTCTTGTTCCTAATGAAATCTTCCAATATATTATCTATATGCTTTCATTTATTCCTTCAATGTATGAGGGATATATATAAGTGTATATATATATATATGTATATATTTAAATATATAATTTTGTTTAATTTCCCAATGTTACATCTTATCTCTTTAACTAGATAATAAGTTTCTTGAGGGCAGAAAATGTTAGAATAGTAGTAGCAGCTTTACAGCATTTGTATTCTCAATACTTAATTTAGTGCTCTATAATTATACATAGGAAAATTCCTAAGGCATAAAGGCATACCAACATACTTATATGCCTGTATCATTTTCTATCAATGTAAGAATGGAGAAAAAAAGAAACCATAAAAAAATGGAAAATTGGAAAAAATATGGAGATTCGCCCTTATCTTTAAAGGAAAATAAGAAAAACGTTCAATAGGTATAAAATAAGGCAGAACAAAGGTGAACTGCTTCTGCTGCTATGAGATATTCATGTGAATCCAGTCTTCTCTGATGAGTCCTGAATTATGTGTCAGTTTAGAGGGCACATCCACTTTCTCTGCTGAAGTTTTCTTCTTTGTTAGAAAGACAAGGCACTCTGAGTTGTTCTACTCAATCCTACCTGATACAGGTCCTTTTTTAAATTGTAGTTTTCTCCCCGATGATGAAAAATGGTTTCTGAAAACCCTTTATGTCTTTGTGTTTGTGACACTGCTTAGTTTTCTAACTCATCTCTTTATTTCAGTGGATTTTTATCCCAGATATGGTCCCAGACTCTGGGCATGTTCTGCTGCTGTACTTCTTTGGGGAAGCTATTCTGGATTTAACATCACATATAAATCATGGTAATATTTTGTGTGAATTGACTACTTCTGTGTTTCTGTCTCAACAGGATTGATTAGAATTTCCTCCATATTGAATGCTATGCCTAAGAAACATAGAAACAAGAAATTTGAACAAGAAATAAGCAAGAAATTTAGCAGTAAAGGGCAATAAAGGATTTTCAGGAAGTTGAATTTGACAAATTTAAGTAAGTTTATTTAGTAGGAAATAGGAAGAAGATAAGTTGTTTATAGGAAAGTGCTTTACTATGATTTAGAGTAGTGTCTCTGGAATTTAAATAGTGAAATAGAAGTTGTCTCCTTGAACATTTTAATGAGGGACTGTGTGATGTTGATGGTGAGTTAGCCTCAAAACCAAGAAAACCCATTTTCAAGTCCTGCATCAAATACAAACTGACCCTATGACTTTGGCTAAGTCATTCATCCTCTTCATGGCTCTAGGAAATTCCCTACAATTCTATAGTTGCAGAGAAGAGTATGACTTGATTTAGGTGAGGGAGTTTCTCCACTGGGAATTCCCCATGTCAGTGAAATCTCAGATCTATTTCTTCTTCCCAATCCATAAAATTTCAAAATGGTATATTATCTAGTAACCAATGAGATCATTTGGGGCATTTTTTTCTACAACCTCAGTCTCTTGTCCTTTTTTTTTTTTTTTTTTTTTTTTTTTTTTTTTTTGGCCTTAAAGAGATATGTCTTCTGAAATGTTTCAGACACTCTAAGAAAACAGAAAATATACTTGAAAAGTGATTTTTAGTGGCTCAGGTAGGCATCTTCTATGATGGACAGGCTCAGCTTTATGTATGTTCCAAGTAGCATTACAGTTTCTCTTTGACATGATTTGATAAACTTTATAAATTTTTCCTTCCACTGTGGCCAGCATATCTAGATAATCAATCATGTAGTAATAAACACAGAGCACTGCTATCTGGCCAGTGAGGACACTGGCTGAGA
The DNA here is from genome assembly GCF_016433145.1 of Gracilinanus agilis. Classification (NCBI taxonomy): domain Eukaryota; kingdom Metazoa; phylum Chordata; class Mammalia; order Didelphimorphia; family Didelphidae; genus Gracilinanus; species Gracilinanus agilis. Next base: position 282,988,071 of record NC_058134.1, read on the forward strand.
ATGAGAGTGATTGGCCCTTGGGCAAATGAGCTTGGTGTATTTTTCTTGGGTGGGAGAGATCCAACTCAGTAAAGAAGAAGGAGTTGGCATTTCCAGGCCGTGAGGGATCTGGTGGCCTTTTCAACAGGTTAAGGGGAATCATGGAGACTCTATGCATTCATGAACTCTTGATAAATAGAAACACGTAGAAGTACCAGTCTGCAACTGAGCTATTTTCTTAAAATAAGTTTTAATTGCTATCTTTTGTTTTTACATCATCTGTATTTCCCAATGTATTGCTCCTCCACCTCTTTTAGAAAGAACTTTCTTTTAAAAATGATAAGGCAAAACTCACCAAAACATCAAAATAGTTTGGTAATATGTGTAATTTTAAAATTCACACTTCTAATACCATGCCTTTGTGTAGTCATTTTTGAATTTGTATATGCTCTTTTCCTAGAATTGTCTCTCTTGTGGGTTAGAATGTGCAGAGGCATAGGGTAGGAGTGAAAGAGGGCCTGAATTCTAGAATTAGCCATCCAGCTATGGTAGCCATACCACCACAAGAAAAGGAAAAATAACGTCACATTAAGTGTAATATAGCTTTTTTTTTTTTTTAACCTTTACCTTCCATCTTAGAATCAATACTGTGTATTAGTTTCAAGGAAGAAGATAGGGTTAAGTGACTTGCCCAGGGTCATACAGCTAGAAAGTGTCTGAGGCCAGATTTTAATCAAAGATTTCCTGTCTCTGACTCTCATTCCACTAAGCCACCTACCTGTCCCTGAGTATAATATATCTCTGGGCTAAGAAAACAGGCCCAGGGATCAGAAATAATTTAATCAGAATTTATATATCAGTGAAGATCTATAGAGTGGTCAAATGAAAATGCTGGGTCCAAAAAGTTAAATTAATTCATTTTATGAAAAACCTGATGACTAGAGAATCTATCTGAAATTAGATCATTCCTAATAAGAGAATGAATCTGAACTTAGCAGAGTATACAGAAGTTCTTTAGACCCTTCTTTTTCGCTTACTTTCTAGACTTTTCTCTTGTTATAAGAGACGGGCCCCTATGAATTTCTGAAGTATCTCACACTGCAATACCTCTTTTGGGCTTTATCCCACAGTGACCCATGCCCATCAAATACTTTTCTCTTCTTTTCTCTCTCTCCTACTCCCCAAACATTGATTTTCACAGTCAAGTTGTATTCACCTTGATGTTATAACATGTGTGTTTTATATCTGTATACATACATGTAAAATACATATAGCTCACAACATTTCAAATGCTATATGTGTGAAAATATATGAATACAAAATATTGTCATACACATACACATAAACTACAGATCTTATAAGATCACTTTGTAGATATAAAATACTCTATATATACATACACACATATATACAACTCATCATATTTACATATCTATCAGCTTTTCTGTATGCTAGGAGCAAACCCAACAGGAAAAGACAGAGAAATTTCATTCAAAATAACTACAGAATGTATGAAATATTTGGCAATATACAATGGGAACTACATAAAAACAATTACAAAACAATTTATAGAAATAAATAATTGGAGAAATAATCATTTCTCCTGGTTAGGCCATCCCAAGATGATAAAAATGACACCACTATATACATTTATCTCCTTATTCAGTGCCATTCCAAACAGTCAAAAGTTTACTTTACAGAATTAGAAAAATAATAAAGAATTCATCCAGAAGAACAAAAGGTCAAGGATCTCAAGAGAAATAAGTGAGGGGAGGGAAGTGAGAAGAAAACAGCCTTCTGTATCTGTATCAGATTTGAGATCTCTATCAGATCTCAAACCACAAAGCAGTAAATTATCAAAACTATTTGATACTGCTTAAATCCAGTCAAAATAGTCATCAACCAACTCAAGAGTCCTGACTATATGGATTCACTATATATCAAAAACTACTAGGAAAAATAGAAAGTAGTCTAATAGAAATTAGTTTTAGACCAACACTTCACCTCACATACCAAAATAAGCTCCAAGTGGAAATGTGATTTCATAAAAAAGTCACATGGGGGCAGCTGAGTAACTCGGTGGATTAAGAGCCAGGCTAGATTCAAATCTGACCCCAGACACTTCTTAGCTGTGTGACCCCTGAGACCCCCATTGCCTAGCCCTTACCACTCTTCTGCCTTGGAACCAATACACAATATTGATTCCAAGATGGAAGGTAAGGGTTAAAAAAAAAAAGTCACATCATACAATAAATTAGAAGATATAGGAAATATCTTTTATACCTACATATTAGGAAGGACTTCAGGATCAAACAAGGTATAGAGATCACAAAAAAAACCAAAACCCAAAACAACTAATTTTGATTACATAAAATTGAAAGTTTTTTTTAATAATCAATTCAGTTAAAATTATAAAGTTAATTGGGGTGGGGGGAGGGCAAAGCTGGGTGGTTCAGTGAATTGAAAACCAAGCCTAGAGAAGGAAGGTCCTGGCCTCAGATACTTCCTAGCTTTGTGACCCTGTGCAAGTTGCTTAATTGCCTAGCCCTTACTGCCTCAGAACTAATACTTAATATTGATTCCAAGATGGACTGATTTTGCTTGTCAATGCATATGTTACAACAGATTTGTTATACCTTTTTCTATCTTTGGAGAGTATTTGGGAGAAGGAAGATATGGTATTGTGCCCCCCAAAAGAAAAGAATATTTGAAGCATTTTTTAAATACATAGAAACAAACAGAAGAAGTTGAGAAGTAAAAATAGATTTAAGGACAAGCTTAAAAGTTATATATTGAATTGATTATATATGTGAGTAATGATCGAATAAGATTGACCAATGAGAGCCCAGACCTTAGGAACAAGTGCTATGTGTTCTTTTGAAGAAATCCTCAAGTTGACTTTTTTTTTTTTTTTAAACCTTTGTACTTCGGTGTATTGTCTCATAGGTGGAAGATTGGTAAGGGTGGGCAATGGGGGTCAAGTGACTTGCCCAGGGTCACCCAGCTGGGAAGTGTCTGAGGCCGAATTTGAACCCAGGACCTCCTCTCTCTAGGCCTGACTCTCACTCCACTGAGCTACCCAGCTGCCCCCCTCAAGTTGACTTTTGAGCATATGCAAGTATTGATTTTCTGGTCTGCATATCACATGAAATAGAGGAACCTTTTATTTAGCTGCTGAACCAGAACCTAGGATGCTTAAAGAAAGCACTTAGCAGATGACGGAATCTTCTTGGTTTCCTAGTTGCACTGAAGTGAAGAGTCAAGGAAGCTATAAGCTTCCAGGTGAGAAGAGAAGCCTCAGGTCTTTTTCTCTCTACCCAAGCCATTGCTATGTGGCCTGAGAGCACACTCTATGGTTGTTTCTGTCTCTCTGGTTTCTCTTCTTTGCTGCTCAAAAAGTATTATACCAAGTGACAGCCTTGTGAGTTTTGAATGATCATACCACCAAGAAACCACAGGTCTAGGAGCTGGAACCCATGATAGATTTTGCAAACTGCCAAGCTTATAATTAGAACAAAATCCTATGAGACCTCCTTGATCTAACATAGAAATGGATCATTATGCTACATTCAGAATTGAACTTGGTAGGGTGAAATTGCTGTGAGTCCTTATTGCCAGAAAAGAATGTGCCCAAGTGTTAGAGGAAGTGCTTATACTTTTCCATTCTTGCTGTATCTTCTCACAAAATATCTCTTTGTAAGGGAAAAGGACCTATTTGCACAAAAATACTTATATGAGTTCTTTTTGAGGTAGTAAAGAATTGGAAATTGAGGCAATATCCATCAATTGGGGAACAGCTGAAACAGTTATGGTATATGATTGTAATGGAATATATGTGCTATAAGAAATGTCCAGAAGAACTTCGGAAAAACCTGGAAAGACAAGAACTGATGCAAAGTGACAAAGAGCAGAAACAGGAGAACATTCCCAAAAAACAAATAGGAATAATTTAGCTCTCAAAAAACACAATGATCCAAGACAATCCCAAAGACATCATGATGAAAATGCCATCTGCCTCCAGAGAAAGAACTGATGGAGTCTGAATACAGATTGAAGCAGACTATTTTTCACTTTATTTTCTTGATAGTTTATTTTTTTAATGTGTCCTCTTCCACTATACAATGAATATGGAAATGTTTTGTATGAGGGTACATCTGTCTAATATCAAATTGCTTATTGTCTCAAGCAAGGGTGAGGAGAGAGAGAGAAAATTTTAGAAAACAAATGTCATCAATTGTTTTTATGTGTAATTGGAAAAAATGAAACATTCCTGAAAGAGAAAAAATCTGCCTTTGTAAAAACTAATGATGTTAATTGATTAAATGAAACTGGCATTAATCATTGGTGATTAATATTGGGGAGAATACACTATAATGTGGGCTTGAACCTGTAGCATTAGATAGAGATATTCTAAATTCCTCTGGAGTAGCCTTAGGGTCCTGGGGATATGCATTCTTGTTAGAGAATTTGACTCATCTGTGAGTGGGAGATGGAATAAAAATTCTTGGAACTTATAAGGACTACACTTAAAAAGAAGGGAAAGCTATATGTAATAAAGATTCATTGTTTCTCCTATATGCTCCTCATTATTTGCTCTACTTTGTAATATAGAAATGCTTGGAGTTTTGTGGTCAAATTTGGAATAAAAATTTTAAATTAAAAAATTTGTATCTCCTTTAAAAAAGATGCAAAATATTAAAACAGCTCTACGGTACCACCTTACACCTATCAGACTAGCCAATGACAGTAAAATAAAATGATAGATGATGGAAGGGATGTAGCAAAATTGGAACACTAATGCATTGCTAGTAGAGTTGTAAGTTGATCCAACCATTCTGGAGGGCAATTTGGAATTATGTGCAAAGGACTATAAAATAAATAAAATTTTACAAAATAAAACTTTAACCCAGTAATACCACTAAAATGTCTGTATCCCAAAGAGATTTTAAAAAAGGGAAAGGACCTACTTGTATGAAAATATTTATAGCTGACTCTTTTTGTGATGGCAACAAACAGGAAATGAAAGGGATGTTCATCAATTGGTGAATGACTAAACAAGTTGTGGAATATGATGGTGATAGAATACTATTATGCTGTAAGGAATGGTGAACAGGATGATTTCAGAAAGAGCTGGAAAGACTTACATAAACTGATGCAGACTAAAATAAGCAGAACCTGGAAAACACTGTGCATAGTAACAGCAATATTGTGGAATGATCAACTATAATAGACTGATCAATTCCAAGGGACTTATATATGACAAAGAATACTCTCCACCTCCAGAGAAAGAACTGTTGGAGTCAAAATGCATATGAAAGCATGTGATTTTTCACTTGTTTATTTGGGCATATGTTTGGGGTGTTTGATTTTATAAGATTACTCATTTACAAAAGTGAACAATTTGGAAATGTTTTGCATGATAATGCATGTATAAACCAGACTGAATCACCTGACAGCACCAGGAGGGAGAAGGGAAAGAAGAGAGGGAAATAAGTTTGATCATGTAAACTTATGAAAATGTATGTAGAAATGTGTTATTATATGTAATTGGCAAAATAAATAAATAAATAAATAAATAAATGAATAAATAAATAAATAAATAAGATACAAAAAAAGAAAAGAGTATCAATAAAATATTTTAAAGTATTCAGAAGAAAATAAAAAAGGATGCATGCTTAGTGGAGCTGTGAATTGGTCAAACCAATCTAAAAAAAAAGTGGAACTATATTTCAAAAGTCACTAAATTGCATAATATCCCTTAACTCAATAATGCTACTAACTATGTTTACAGTATAGTATTATCTGAATGAGAACAAAAAAAGGAAATCACCTATATGTACAAAAATAATTACAGTAGCACTTTATGTTCTACACAAAAATGGAAACAAAGTAGATGCCCAAGAATGGAAAATAGGTAAACAAACTTTAGCATATGAAAAATGTGGAATATTATTGTCCTGTAAGAAAAAAACAAAAGAGATCAATTCAGAGAAGCCTGGGCAAACTACAGAGAACCAAATATAATTTATACAATGATTAAATGCTATAGAGAAAAAAAATTATGAAAGCCTTACAAACTGAGCAATGCAGTCATCTCAACTCTTTTTTTTTTAACCTTTGCCTTCCATCTTGGAGTCAATACTATGTATTGGCATACATATATAGGGTAGGCAATGGGGGTCAAGTGACTTGTCCAGGGTCACACAGCTGGGAAGTGTCTGAGGCCAGATTTGAACTTAGGAACTCCTGTCTCTATGCCTGACTCTCAATCCACTGAGCTACCCAGCTGCCCCCGATCTCAACTCTTAAAAAGAGATTTTGAATTGTGCTTCCCACCTCTTGCCAGATTGGTGATGACCCTTCTGTGCAAAAACAAATTCTCAGATAGATCCAGTGTGTAGATCTGGTTTGCTTGGCTTTGCTTATTATAAGAATGGGCTTTTTTTTTCCTTTTTGGAAGAGGTGAGGAAAAATAATAGTGAAATTAGAAAAAAAGGAAAGAACATCAATGAAACACTTTAAAATACACAAAAGAGTCCAGAGGAGAGTTAAGAAGGGGAAACACATGCAAGAGAGTGTTAGGGCTATTTTGTTAAACATGGTATATACTTAAAAAAACAAGTTGTAGGTTTTATGGTCATATATAATATTCTTTTTCTTTCTTTTGTAGGAGGAAATGTTCATGTTTGTCAAGTTGATAACAATAAAGGAAATATTTCTATAAAATGGTACACACAAGAGCCTGACTCCTGAGTCTAGTCCTTATGAGCATACGTAGAGAGGAAGGAGGGGAAAGGGTATAAGAATTAATATAGCATGTACTAGGTTGCCAAGAATATTCTGCAAATATCTTATTTCATCCTCACAACAACCCTCTGAAGCAGATGCCATTATTAGCTCCATTTTACAGTTGAGGAGACTTCCTGACATGTACATATCTGCATTCTAGTCAGAGAAGAGAAATCAGACCTTCATGAGGGAGACCTCAGGCTCTGCCCATGTGAGGTCAACATCTGCTATTAGATCTTTACCTTGTTTTAGGTGACAAAGCTAGGAAGCAGTACAAAGTTCCCCTCCCTCCAAACTCCTCTGACCAGATCTAAAAAATTCACCAGGCCAAATTCTGGTAGGAAATAAAAGACAAAATCACAAGTCATTTTTTTAATCGCAGGTCAACAGAAAGAGACAGGAGGGCTAAGGTCACTAGTGACCCTGGGCCTGGCCAGGGGTCAGGGGTGTGTGGAGTACTCCAGAGCCCAGGAAAGTCTGTGAAAGAGGAAGTTCCAGACTTATATGGGAATACCATGTACAGAGTGTGGGAACAAATGCCAGCAGGTATCTCTGTCACCCACTACTTGGCTCCAGGTTACAGATCTAAGGTGGACTGAGGAGAACTGCATGCAGGGATAGTGTTCAGCTGCAGAGCCTGCCTGAGAAGTGTAACTAGCAAGGTGCAAATTCAGAAGCAAGTAGCTGCTGTGTGATTCAGACCCAGAAGCAGCAACTTCAGTCTCAGTTCCAGCTTCTAGCCCAGGCTGAAGGCTGCAGAGGAATAACCAGGGCAGAGATCCCAGACCAAAAGGGAGGTCTGCAGTTCTTTTAGACTGAATCAGCAGGGCTTCCCAGCTGACTGGTGTGAATGAGTCTAGCAGCATCTACTGTTGCTCAGACTCAAATTCAAATCAGTAATTTGAAGAGTCAGACTAACAATCAGACTTTGCCCTGGATCAGACCACTGAAAGCTCCCCCAAAGAACTCTCCAGCCCTAGTTGCCCTGAGACCCAGCAAAAGGACCAGCCCAGACATTTCCTCCAGAAGCATACAGCATGTAGCCCTAATATAAAGTCTGAAACTGGGAAGAAAAAGCAAACAAAAAAAGAATACCACCACAAAAAGCTATTATAGTGACAGGAACATTCAAGACACAAAGCAAAAAGATGAGAATGATTCTAAACACCTACAAAGACTCAAAGGAAAATATAGCTTGGGCAAAAATTCAACTAGAATTCAACTGCAAGAGATGAAGCAATAGGTTTTTGTTTTTTAAAACCCTTACCTTCTGCCTTAAATGGTAAGGGGAGGCAATGGGGGTCAAGTGACTTGCCCTGGGTCACACAGGTAGGAAGTGTCTGAGGCCAGATTTGAACCTAGGACCTCCTGTCTCTAGGCCTGGCTCTCAATCCACTGAGCTATCCAGCTGCCCCCCAATAGTTTTTTTTTTAAAGAAGAGTTTTAAATGCTTTTTATAAATGAAATGAGAATGCTAGAAGCAGCAGCCAGAAAAAAGAAGAGGATGGAATAAGCATTTATATAGTACCTGCTATGTGCCAGGTACTGGCTAGGCACTTTTTTATAATTTTCTTTTGATCCTCACAACTCTGAAAGGTAGGTGTTATTATCAGCTCCATTTTATAGTTGAGGAAACTGAGGCAAACAGATTAAGTGACTTGCCTAAGGTCATAAAGCTAATAAGAGTGTGATGCTAGATTTGAACCCTGGTATTCCTGAATGCAGCAGTGCTCTCCCTCCACTGTGCCATGAGCTGAAAAGAAATGAGAGTTATGGAAGAAAAAAGTAGAAAGAAAAACAACAGCTTGGCACAGGAGTTAGAAAATCTTGCTGAAGCAACAAACTTGAAAATTAGAATGGACCAAAGAGAAGCTAATTACTCCATGAGACAAAAAGCAATATATTAAAGCAAAATCAAAAGACTGAAAAAAAAGAGAAGAAAAATAAGATATCATAGGAAAAAACAACTGACCTGAAAAATAGATCAAGAAGAGATCATTTAAAAACTACTAGACAACTTGAACACCATAACCATTCAAGCATGGAGAACAGCTCATAGAGTCATTAGTTTCTCTTTTTTAATCTCCCTAGCCCTCCACAAATTACATTTTATTTATTTCTATGTATATGTTGCGTTCTGTACTCCCCCCGCCCAATTGAATAAGAACATCTTGAGAAAAGGGTCTTTTTTTGGTCTTGTTATCCTCAGTGTGTCTTGCATAAGGCAGGCTCTTAATACTCACTGAACTGAATTAAAAAAAAAAAAAGAAAACTTCTAATAAATTCTCTTACTAGCATATTAATGAATTATATATGGAAAATTTATGTTAAAACAGATCTAAGAATTGCAAAGGGTAAAAAAAACATCTTGGTGTACCCACAGCAACGAAATAAATCATGGATCCACAAAAGTACCAAGTTGTCTTCAACTAACTTTTTTGTTTGGGTCAATAAACCATGACAGAAAGAAAAACATTCTCCATCCCTTTCATTAAGTCATATAGAAGACTCCATGGATCTCCTTGAACTCATCCATTATTTCTCTCTTTTCTAGATGATTTTTAAGTTGAAATAAGGTCAGAGTTCGAGATTATGTATGATTTTGTCCACTGTAGGATTAAAAATTAATATCCAAAATACTCCAAGTATTATTTTTATAAGATTTAATAATAATAATAAGCAAAAGAAAAAATAGCCTCAGTAAAAGAGAAAAGCTTCCTATACCATACATCCGGGAGAGAGCCCAGAACCGTCAGAGGAGAGAGCCCCCAAGAGTGGGATTCCCAGCAAATTTATTTCCCAAAATGTAAGGGAATCATGATGATGATGGAAGTAGGTATTGAGTGATGATACATGTATAACCCAGTGGAGTTGCCTGTCAGCTCTGGAAGTGGGGAGGGTAGAGGGAAGGGAGAGAACATGAATCATGTTAACCATGGAAAAATATTTTTAAAAAATAAAATAAAAATTATATTTAAAAAATATATGGTGGTAGAAGGGGCAAGAATTACTTAAAATATGAAATTCAACTTTCATAAAAGTCCTAATCTGCTATCTCATTTTGAAACAAAAGCTACCCTAAATTCTAAATGATTATGCCAGTGGAACAAAAAACCCTACCAGGTCCTATTGAGCTGGAAAGTTTAGAGTGGAAACTTGGCAAGAAGCATTCTGAAAGGCTAATTCCCTGAAAAACCATGGGATAATGACTTTTTCGATCACAGTCACTCTTCAAGACTTTCTGATTCACAAGTATCATGAACTAGGTTTGTGGAGTAAATACTCACATCAACAATATTAAAGGTAATTGGAGTATCCGTGCTCATTCTTTTACTTAAACTGGATAACATCCCAAAAAACAAACCTCAAGAGTTCCTATGTTCAGACATTTCCTAGCTGTATGACCCTAAGCAAGTTACTTAACCTCCATGGCCTAGCTCTTACCATTCCTCTGCCTTGAAACCAGTACCATAGGATTGATTCTAAGGCAGAAGTTAAAGATTAAAAAAAAAAAAAAAAAGAGTTCCTATGAACCTAAATGAATTCATTCTCAAAATATACAAATGAAAAAAGAGGTATCTAATTAAGGATTTACTAAGTGCCAGTTTAGTAAAACCAAGTCTCCAAATTCAACCCCCCCCAAAGAATGTATTATTGTTGTCCTCACAGTAAAGATTTAGCCACATTTTTTTGGACATAATCTATGTGGGAATTTGTTTTGCTTGACTACATATGTAATAGGAGTTTTTATTTGTTTTGCTTTCTCAAATATAGGGGAAGAGAAGGTAGATCTTCATTTGAAAATAAAATAAAATTTTATTTTTAAGAAAGGATATGATATTATAATCTTGGTTAAGGCTTCAGAAAGCACAAAACTTATAGCTTAAATAGCCACCACCTTCCCCATAAAATAGGGGAAGATGAACAAAGTATAAAAGACTAATCCAATAACCTAATTTGCAGGACACAACGAAGGGTTCTCTTTCACATATTAAAATTTCATTTGCAGCCAAATTGTCCAGTTTAGTGGGCCATTTTCAAGTTAAACTCAAGGAAAGAATGTCATATCTATAAGTCTGAAACTACCCAGAAATGAAGAGATTGCATCATATCTGAATACTAACCTTATAACCTGCACTGTGCCACAGAGGAGGAGGAGGGTTCAGTCACTGGACCATTCTCCTACCTCATGCTAAAGCAAAGATAGAGAGAACTCTAGTTCAAAGGTAAAGATAGGGTTGGAATTGGCTCTGAACTATTTCTGAGTGCAAAAACCTGCTTCATCCTGCAAAGTATTTCTTATTAATATGACTTACTGTAGAAATATTGATGTGGGCACAGGGTTGAGTATACCTTTTTAACTTTTTTTTTTTTATGTTTGAAGATGTATGGACAAACAACCAAAAAAGGAAACTCATTTCCTTTTTTACAGGGTTATCAGACTAGTAACTGAGAAACAAAGGGATGCCATGAACATGGTGTATCTGGATTTCAACAAGGCATGTGAAAGATACACGCTATATGCTTATATACAAAATGGAGATATGTAGGTTAGATGACAATAAGTTAGACTGATTCTGGAAGTGGCTGAATGATGGAAAACCAGAGCACTGATTAACATATCAATGTCAACACAGATGTGGGTGTAGATCTCTAAAACAGTGCCAAAAATCTTTCTTTAACCCTGTTCTGTTCAACATTTTAAAATCATGACGATAAAGCATAGCTATTTGAGGATAGGAAGGTTCATTTTTTGTCTTTGTATCCCCAGAATCTAACATAGGGCACTGCATATAGTGGGCATTTTAAAATTGGTTGCTCTGAATTCAGTGAAGGTAGATATAACAGATCAATGTGGTCTAGTAGAAAGAGTACAGATTTGGAGTGAGTAGATCTGTTCCCCACTCTGCCACTTGTCATTTGTGGGACCTTCTAAGAAACCATTTATTCTCTCTGGGCTTCAGCTTTCCCATATATGTGAAAAGAGGAGACTGAATTAGCAGACCTCTGAAGTTCCTTTCAAATCTAAATCTATGATACTGTAAGCATAATTAACACAAAATTAGAGGGATGACTGAAAAACGAAATCCCAAAAAATCATTTGATCACAGATTTAGAACTAGAAGAGGCCAAGGAAATCTTATATGAGGAATCTGAGATTGAGACATTTTAAGTGGCTTACCCAAAAACATACAAGTACTAAATGGCACAATTTCAGGATTTGAACTCAGACCCTTAACTCAGAGTTCAATGCTAGGATTTTAAGAATCTTAGAATAGAAGGGAATATGAAATTTAATTAAAATAAATATAAAGTCTTTCACTTGGTTTAAAAAATAAGTTCTAGGAGGGGAGGGAAAGAACATGATTCATGTAACCATGGAAAAATATTCTAAATTAATTAATTAAAAAACTTTTTTAAAAAATAAGAAGTTATAATAAATGTAGGATGAAGGAGCTACTGTAAAAAATAAATAAATAAAATCCATTAGTTCTTGTGAAAAAGATCCAGGGGTTCTGGTAGACCGAAAACTCAATACAGACTAGTATTATGACATGTTAGTCAAAAAAGGTTACTGGGATCTCATCCTGCATGAGTACTAGCAGAATGTCCAAAGTAAGGGAGGATGACAGTCCAATTGTACTTTCTTAGCCAGACTACAAATATTCAAAGGAAGGATAACATGGAAGGGACTCAAAACTATGCCATGAATGGCACTGGCTGAAGGAGCCAGGGATATCTGGGAAAGTAGCAATTAGCTGTCTTCAAATATATGAAGAGCTTTCATGTGGAACAAGGATTGTTAACTTATTCTGCTTAACCTCAGAGGGGAAAACTACTAACAAAGCCTGGAAATCACAGGGAGTTGGAGTATAGCTTTGGATATGGAAAACTCTGTTAACAGTAGGAAAGATCTAAAAGTGGAATGACTACCTCAATTTAAATTAAATTTACACAGCATCTTTCTCTTGAGAAGATCAAAGCATTTTGTAGATATATTTTCAGAATCACAGTACTGAAAAGGCCCTTTGGGGTCATCTAGGCCAATCTATAACACATAATTCCTCTTTTACCATCACAATATTTGTCAAACAAGGAAAGTGAAGGTCGGTCATATTTTCAAAGATGGAGAACTGAAGCAGGGAGATGATGATCTGCACCCAAATCAGACCTTAAGCCTTAGAGCTCTCTTAAAAGTCTTCCACAAATCCTTCTCTACATAGAAACCAAATTTATTGGCAGGGGATGGGGCGGTGCCCAGCATAATAATTTACCAACTATAACTGTAAGACCTGAGGCTTCGATATATACATAAGCAACCCAAAAAAAGAAACCTTTTAGTATAAATAAAGGTAAAAAAGCAAGACTTATCTCCCCAAAACTCCTTCCACACAGACCTCAGGCTGCCATTTTGAGACTTCTTTTGTCCTTCAAGGCTACCCTTTGGTGTTCACTTTAACCTGCTTTCACCTGGCTGAAAACGTCCAGGGCAGATAGATTTAAGCACCCTTTGATTTGCCTGGACCTTAACTTTCCCTCCTTCCCATCCCCAATTGCCATTGCCAACATTGGAGCAGTGGTCCAATGAAAGGGTAGCCGGCCTGTACCCAGCCATCCTTAGGGTCTGGGGGAGGCGGGGGTCTTTCCTCTGGGGACACTTTGCAGTGAATCAGAATAAAGTGAGTCTGTACCTAGCTGCTCAGCGAGCTTCTCGCTCCAGGAGAGAAGGCGCTCCCTCCTCCCCATTTTCCCCTGGCACTAGGTTGGCAGCGGACGAGGCACTTTCACTAGTTATACCACAGGGCTGTGACACAATAAGCCTGGGAAGGTAGGTGGGGCCAGGAGGACAATTTGTACAAGTGAGGAAAATGACTCAGTTGCAGAGGGGGAAAGACTGTGCCCCTCCCCCGCCTGGGCTCCGGATGGTCCGCGAGCAGGACTCAGATCTAGATCTTCAGACCCCAAGTCCGGGCAGCCTCCGAGGGTGGGGAGGTGGGGGCGGTGAGAGGTCTGGGTGTGCTTCTCACCCTTTGGTCAGACCTTTTCGATCACGAGCGTCAATCCTACCCGCCGCCCCCTGAGGACTGGCAACTTAATGCCCCAGTCCAACCATCTCCGTAGCTCCCTTCTCCCCTGCTCCCTGCCCACAGAAGGAAGGCAAGGGAGGCTGTGGGCCAAACTGGTGACCTGGTGCTGCGGTGGAGGGGCTCACCCGCATTTCCCGCTCCAGAGCCTCGCCTCTGCCCTCTGCTAGTGGCCGCCTCCATCGTCCCCCTCTTCCTGCCAGCGCCCGCTTCGAGAGCCCGCCTCGAGCGCCCGCCTGCTGGCGCCTCGCGCCCTCGGCCTTTCCCACGCTCTGGCCGCGCGAGGAGGCGCTGCGCACGCGCAGAGTTGCGTGGTGCACCCGGGGCAGAGGGGGGAGCAGCGCGGGAAGTCGGAAGAGAAGCAACTCTTCAGCAGCCCCCAGCCAAGCCTGGGTCCCCTGATTGGGTGGCCTCACCTTTTCCCCACACCCACATCGATTCCCTCCCTCTCCTCGCTGATTGGCCTCAACCCATGCCCATCCCGCCCCTCGCCCCCCCTAGCCCCTCCTCCGCCCCCCCCATGCCTCTGCCGTCGAACGCACTTAGGGTCACAGTGGGGGATTGACACGCACAACTGTTGGAAGAGCCAGAAAGGAAACAAGTCCTCTCCCCTCATTCCGCGGAGCCTCCCCTATACCTGGCGCCTCCCCAGCCCCACCCCAGCCAGCTCCTGCTTAGGCGCGATTGCCCGAGGCGCGAGGATGCGCTCCCTGAGGACTCTCCTGAGAGCGCTGCATGGGTCCCCTGGGGGAAGAGGATGGGGTCCCCTGGCCCGGGGTCCCTGGGTCGTTGGGAATGGTCGCCGCCATCTGCATGAAGCCGCCGCGGCGCAAGGCACGGACATGATGAGTATCCACCAGCCACAGCATCAAAAGGAACAGTAAGGCTGGGGGGGAGGGGAAGGGACGTACACACATCGCGACGGCGCCCCAGGCTCCAGCGCTTTCGCTCCTTCCTCCCCTAGGAAGCGCCCTGCTCTCCTTCCAGTACTCCCTTCTTTCCCCCTCCTTTTCCCTTCTGCCGCTCCACCGAGATGCCCTTGCCTTGGGATTTGGGGGTTTGGGTCCGACCCACCCGGGCTATCTTCCGGGGTCCTTCGGGACGGGGCTTGAGTCACATTGACCCTTCGGAATGTACGGCTGCAAGGTGCGTACGTGGGCCGCGCACAGCCTGGGAGGTTTGGGGCACGTGTCTATTTCCCACCCCTCCCTAATTCTACTCCCTTCTCCCCCTCCCGCCTTTCCTTCTCGACCCCACCGTAGTGCAACCTGGGCTATTTAGGCTCCGTTGGAAGCTGGGTGGATTGGCCTCCCCGTGATGCTTGCTGAGTAGGGGCTGCTTGGGGGGGGGGTGGCATTTCCAAGTGGAGTACCCCACTTCTGAAGTGGTTTTTGCCAGTAGAAAGTGGGGGGGGGGGTGTTTGCGCAGTGTTTCTGCCACTGGCTAGCGTTTTGTCGATATGTGTGTGTGAGATGTGTTTATATACGGATGTAGGTGTTCGGCTTTGCCTTCACCGCGTTAGTGGGGCTGGGTGAGCCAGAGTGACGGTGTTTGTTATTGCTGCATTAGCTCAAGTCTAGGAGAAAATGCCCTGTGTGTGTGGCATGTGAACATGCCAGCACCTGTGTGGCTCATAAATTAAGGTCCCAAAGCTTATAGAATAGAGTAGGTTTTAACATCAGTACTCAGAAGGGAAGAGGCTTCTTTGTGCCTTCCTCACAGGGGTCAGGTGAGAATGGACTGAAACAATATCTGAAAAGCTCAGAGCTTGGCACATAGTAGGCACTTCTCTTCCTGCCCGGCCACCCTTCCTCATTGCAGTGTAATGAATTCACTGAGAATTAGATTCTGCCAGTTCAGTCTGAATTCACTGAGAATTAGATTTCCCCAATTCAGGCAGTGAGCCTGCCAGACTAAGATCTTGTTTGCTTGTGGGTGTTGGTACACTGCTCTTTCTCCATTATCCCCAATGGCCCCATTCTTTAGGAGTCTGCATGAGTCTGCACCTTTTTTCCCTGCTGAAGAAATTTTGCTAGCACTAAACCTCCCAGCCCTGGTCTAGCTTATCTTTTCCTCCTTCCAGTCCAGGCTTGGGAGGCCAAGCAGAGAGAGAGGTAGGATGGAAAAAGTCAGGATTCTCAAAGATGATACAGACACTCATATATATTAAAACACTTATGCATGCATTTATGTGTATGTGCATATATATATACATATATATGTACATGTCTCTCTACAGCCACAGCAATATCCACTCATCTTATACATAGCCCTCTTTTTTGGCTCTGGGTGAAGCCCCAGAAATAGCTATGAATGCCACCCAAATCCTGTATTGTAGAGAAGGAACACAAAAAAGTCCTGACTTCTGGTGTTTATTTTGTAATAAACAAAGGGTAAAGAGATCTTTTCTGAACTGTTTACTTCTGAGTCCCCCAGTGTTCAAACTTTACACCACAAGCACTTGGTATCAGAGATTAAGAAACCTACCCCACTCCTTCCAGTCTTCCAGTGGTATCCCTAACCTATTTGGTCCTGATCCTGAATGAGTTTATTGTTCGGTCATTCAGTTGTGTTTCCACTCATTGTGACCCCATATGGGGTTTTCTTGGCAAGATAGTGAAGTGGTTTGCCATTTCCTTTTCCAGTAGAATTAAGGCAACAAAGGTTAAATGAAGTACTTGCCCAGGGTCACTAACTGTGTGAGTACCTGTGAACATATTTAATTTCAGGTCTTCATGACTGAACCCAATACTCTATCCAACTGAGCCATCTATCTCCCAGAATGGATAGAATATAAAAATAAAATTGTTTTATCACCCCTCTTCTCCAAAGATATTCGAAGTACTTATCTTACTCCCTTTTCCCTCTCAGCCTAAAAAAGCAATAAGATAAGGAAACTAGTCATTAAAGAATTAACTCCCCAGAATCCTATGGGAATAGAAAGCACTGATATCTCAAGTCTAGTTTTCTTTTACACAAAAAAAGTGGCATAGGAATGGGAAGGAAGGGTAGCTGACTTAAAGGAATTCTGTTTATCACCCGACACCAGAAGATTTAATGTTGTCCTTGGACTTGTGCTCTCTGAGTGATGAATGACTGTTAGTCCAGACCAGAGAGACACTAATACAGGAGTCTCACAGATGGAGAGAGGGAGAAAGAACTCCCCTCTGGATTTCAAAAGTATACCAACTCTCTGCCTTTCTTCTTCTCCCCAGACACAAGTGCCACCTACCCAAAACTATATCTACATTCTTATCCTCTTGGAGTATTTCAGAATTAAGGTCAACTTTCTTCTCCACTCCTCAGTCTACTCCCATGTTTTCCCTACTTTCATTGAGGTCTAGCTGCTTCCTTCTAACCTTGACTCCCCCAGAGCCAGGCTTAGCCATTAGCCTTCCCCTTCTCCTTTCCTTTTTAGCCAGTGCCTGTCCTGTGTTCCATTCCAGAAGGATACTAATCCCAGGTGACTGCTGGAGTTGAAAAGCATCTGAAGGATAAACACATCCTTTTGGGAGTATTACTTCAAAGTATTCCCTCTCCCAGGTGTATTAGAAATACATGCTCTTTAATAAGAAATATCTGAAGACTAAAACAATTTTCAAGATCAAAAAACAAACCCTAAAACTTTATTTTTTTTAAACCCTTAACTTCTGTGTATTGGCTCCTAGGTGGAAGAGTGGTAAGGGTGGGCAAGGGGGGTGGGGTCAAGTGACTTGCCCAGGGTCACACAGCTGGGAAGTGTCTGAAGCCAGATTTGAACCTAGGACCTCCCATCTCTAGGCCTGACTCTCAATCCACTGAGCTACCCAGCTGCCCCCCTAAACCTTATTATTTAATAATTCCATTATTAAAATGGAATTGGAGGCACTGTGACAAAAGTAAGAGACACATATGGAGGGCAATAGAGACCTTCCTACATATCTGAAATGTAGCTATTTGCAGTTCTACTCTTAAGACACTTAATCTCTGCTTCTTGAAGACTTAGGAAAGAAGCCTAGAGAACAGATCTTAGACTAATAATCTCTTCCCTTGTCCATACTCCCAAACAGTGATTCATCAGAGAGTGGCATGCTGTCCCGCCTGGGTGACCTGCTCTTCTACACCATTGCTGAGGGACAAGAAAGGATCGCCATCCATAAGTTCACCACTGTGAGTTATTCTCCAGCTTCCCCTACCCAGGTCCCCAAGTTTCTGATGGAGTAAGAGAAGATAAGGGCAGCATGCATGCAAAGCTGCTGTTGGGAACCTAATGATATAACACACACACCCCCAAGTTACCTTACCCTGTCTCAGATGTGCTTTTGACCTTACTGGTCAATCTAGGATGGTTTCCAGTAGATTTACTCTCTGACCTTGGGCCTTTGAACTATGAATCAGTGAACTGAACCATGTATAGGATACTATTTCTCTTTATGAGAGAGACCAATAATGGAGCTATTCTAATACCTTCATTGATAGAATGATAGAATCCTAGAGTTTAAAGGAAAAGATCTCAGAAGTGCTTTGTCCAAAAAAAGCATGAATTAGTCCTCCTATAGGACATCCCCCAGAAAGCCCTAAGGGTTCTGTCCAGCCTCTTAATTGAAGATCTCCAATTTTATCCATTCCATTCTTCTCCCTCCAACTCCTACCCATTGATCCTAGTTCCATCAGTGAAAAGCCAAGACCAGGGAGAGAACAGCACCACATTTCAGTACATGTAGTTAAACTTGGGTTGGCAAAGATATTGGGTTAGAAAAAGATAAAGAGCTCACAGAGCCATCTCTTTCCCCCAAAGGCGCTGAGAGCCACCGGGCTGCAGACATCAGATCCCAGGCTTCGGGACTGTATGAGCCAGATGCGACGGATGGTTCGAGAATCTAGCAGTGGGGGTCTCTTAGACCGTGATCTCTTTAGGAAGTAAGAGCCTGGGTATTAGAGAGCTTCTCTCATTTCTACCATCTAAAGTTACCAATTCATAGAATATTAAAACTGGAAGAGAATTTAGAGATCACTTCATTCAATCTATTGTTAGAATTGAGGAAAATGTGGCTCAGAGAGATCAGGATTTACCCAAGGTCTCCCAGCTTGTTAGGTTCAAATTCTCATATAGCTCTTACCTTATGGTTTCCTTCCCCCAACCCTAAGGGTATCTGGAGAGTGGGTGGTATAATATTTTAACATCAGCCCAGTGATTCAGTTGTGATTGTGGCCCAGGTGTGTGAGCAGCAACATTGTGCTGCTTACGCAAGCATTCCGAAAGAAGTTTGTTATTCCTGACTTCGAGGAGTTCAAGGACCATGTGGATCGAATCTTTGAGGAGACCAAAGAACGTACAGGAGGCAAGGTGAGAAACCCCACCAGGGCAGTAGAGGGGAAGATAGAGTATGCTTTATGGACTAGAAATCTCTGTGGTTAAAGGAAGAGAATTATGAATGGGTCCCAATGATTGGGAGTCAAATGGCAGCCCTCTTCCTGCCACAAATCCCAGTTCAGAAAAGTTCCAGAGATTCCTCACAGGGAAGGAAAGGAAGACAATCAACTCCCATAAGGGAAGACAATCAAACTCCCATTTGACAGTAGTGGAAATGGAAAGAAAACTATTGGAAGATAATGTATATACATCTACAGCTATAGGAAGCTAATGCCAAGGATTCCCCTTGTTTCTTCCAATAGGCAGAGCTAATGTCCAAGCAGTTCCTTGCTATGTCATGCTTAGGGGCCATAAAAAGAGGGAATCCTCTAAAATTTGCAAAATCATATTTAAGGAACTGAAAAATTTGAAGGTCTTCAGCTAGAGGCTGGATGACCACTTATTAGGAATGTTCTAGAAGGAGATTCCTATTGGATTAGATGGGCTCTGAGATATCTCCCAACTCGAATTTTGTGAAATTTTAACTTAGATTGTTAATTCTGTCTGTCTGTCTCTCCCCCCTCCCCCTTTTGCTGTTGTCTCCCTCCTTTCCTTCCCTTCTCCTTGTCTCTCTTTTCTCTCCCCCCAAATCTCCTCTTGTCCAGGTGGCAGCCTACATTCCCCAGCTAGCCAAATCGGATCCTGATCTCTGGGGTGTCTCACTATGTACTGTGGACGGGCAAAGGTGAAGATGCTGGGGAAGGGGGAAGAGTAGGCACGGAGGGAAGAGTTACAGGACTAAGGCCACCCTTTTCATAGCTTTTCTCTATCTATAGGCACTCAGTAGGACACACTAAGATTCCCTTCTGTCTACAGTCCTGTGTGAAGCCCCTCACTTACGCCATATCTGTCAGCAACCTGGGCACTGAGTATGTGCATAAATATGTGGGCAAAGAGCCTAGTGGTCTACGTTACAACAAGCTTTCCCTCAATGAGGAAGGTGAGAGCTTCCATAACAGACCAAAGCATAGGCTGCTACTTTTCTGCTCTTCCTTCTTGCTTTCCATCAGTCGTCCCCTCCTCCACATGCCTCTCTGACCCTTCTTTTAGCTCACCGTTTTTCACCTGCCCAGGAAATTGGTTTCTTGAGTTTCAGGCTAACCAACAGAATGAGAGGATTGAGGGAAATAGAGGGTGGGAAGTAATCATGTCCCAGAAGCACTTCTGATAGAGCCATGGGTGCATTGTGTCTCCTCAGGAATCCCTCATAACCCAATGGTAAATGCTGGTGCCATTGTTGTGAGTTCCCTGATAAAGGTAAGGGTCCTGACCTCAGTCCAAAAATACTGCCAGAACTATTCATCTTTCAAGTCTCTAGCTCCATATTCCCTGTTTTCTACTGTGGCAAAGAACACTACCTCCCTGCCTCAGCCAACCCTCCAAATAAACTCAGGCCTTGATCTAATTCCCCAGAAGGGACATGGGGGCAGTGTAAGGATCCCAATGTTACCTTCTCTTTGGAAAAGTCGCAATACAATAGGTACATTCCCTGCCCTAGCATAAGACCTTGGTCCTTGGAGAAAAGGCTCTAACCTACCTCCCTGTTCCCAAAGGCTAAGTGCCAGGACGAGGGGGAGGACAACACCTTTCTGTGCTGATTGGCCACATCAGGGTGAGGGAGTAGACAGGAGAAAGGGTGAATGGCCGGAACGGAAGCAGCTATTACAGTCACCTGGAACTGCTGAGTTGGCCTTGGGCAGGGGTATCAGACTGGCCCACCAGCTGTAGGCCTCCCAGGCCTTGAGCAATAACCATGAGGGCAGCGACACCCTGGGAGCCAATCGCAACCCCTGTCAGAGAAGGTGGTACCAGGCTGCCCTCCCCCCACTGCCGAGGTGTAGGAGGCAACACTTTTGACCCTCTAGGCAGCGCTTTAGAGTCGGGGAGTGGGAGATGGATCTGGTCCCCAGATTGCTCAATGTGGCTGCTTAGAGTCATACTCCCTCCCTTTGTCCCCATCATGTTTCCACCGAGATCATTCCTCTTCCCCCTTCCAGATCCATGTGTGTCTACCCTGGGGCCATCACCCCATCCTTTCCCTTAGGCTGATATATTTCTCTTTTTGCAGATGGACTGCAATAAAGCAGAGAAGTTTGATTTTGTAAGTTCCCTTGCTGTCAACACACAATGTTCCCAGTAGCCAATGCATCAGCCCCAGTTATGGCCCTCATTCCCTGAGGTGTGGGGTGCCCTTTGAAGTTCCTGAGCCCTATAAGCCAAGCCATTATCAATACTGAGTGATTCAGAAGCCCTTGTCAATTTGGTCTTTGTCAGGGTAGATGTTTTTATTACTTAGGTGGAATGTTTTTCCCACCTCCTCTTATTCTCTTCTAGGTATTGCAATATCTGAACAAAATGGCAGGAAATGAATATATGGGTTTCAGCAATGCTACGTAAGACTCCATGAGAACTTTTTTTGGGGAGAGGGAAAATGTAAGGGTTCTTTAGGGTACCTGCTAACCCTATTCCAGAACTCAGCATCAGTGCTTCACTTTCATTGACCCTTCATTGAGGTGTGTAGCTTTTTTTTCCCCCCAGGAGATAATGGATTAAGGTTGATAATGGGTAGGGCACTGCCCTGGGTTCCATCTCTGTCCTAAATGTTTCCCAGTGTAGTACTGAAATAGATTGTTGAAAAGTTTTATGAGACCTACATTATAGAGCAATAATCCTTGCTCGGGGTCAAAAGTTCCCTTCAGCATTTTTTTTTTAAACCCTTACCTTCTGGCTTAGAATCAATATTGTGTGTTGGTTCCAAGGCAGAAGAGCATTAAGGGCTAGGCAATGGGGGTTAAGTGACTTGCTCAGTATCTAAGGCCAAATTTGAACCCTGGACTTCCCATCTCTAGGCCTGGCTGTCAATCCACTGAGCCACCTAGCTGCCTCTTCCCTTTGGCATTCTAATGAGAACACCTAAGTAGATGATTCCATGGATATCTATGATATGATTTCCCTCTGATCTAGAGAAAAGATTTCTTGTCCTTATGGCCTGCTCCAAATGTTAGGTTTACTGTCTTTTTTTGCTGTAGGTTCCAATCAGAAAAAGAAACCGGGGATCGAAATTATGCCATTGGCTATTATCTCAAGGAGAAGAAGGTAATACAGGGAGCTGGGAGTAGTAGCAATTCTGTTGAAACTAGACAGGGAGGAAGCTTGACTGGGGTTAAGGAATTTGCATTGGAAAGCTAAGCTAAAGACTAGATGGGGCTAACCTAAAACAGCAATGCATTTTTCTACACTTCCCCTACAGTGTTTTCCTAAGGGAGTTGACATGATGGCTGCATTGGACCTCTACTTCCAGGTACATAAACATTTGTTTCAGCCCTGAGCCATAGGAACTACAGAAAAAACTCTCCATGCTGAAAGATACCTTGTAGGGAAGGCTTCTCTCATCACACTGGGGCCCCTTCAAAATGAAGGGTAGTGTCTGATTACACATCATCCTCCACCACACCCCTTATTTCCATAGCTATGCTCAGTGGAGGTGACATGTGAATCAGGCAGTGTCATGGCAGCCACACTTGCCAACGGTGGAATCTGCCCTATCACAGGCGAGAGTGTGCTCACTGCTGAGGCTGTTCGCAACACCCTCAGCCTCATGCATTCCTGTGGCATGTATGATTTCTCTGGACAATTTGCCTTCCATGTAAGTCTATTTGAGCTACCCACATTTTCTGTTAAGAGATATCTAGAGTGGTCTTTCTTAACTTTCAATCAGGAGGCTCGGGTTTTTAATCAAGTGCCCTTATGGGTTGGGTAGATGGGGGGTGGGGGTGGGGGGTGTATTGGGGGGAACCTAAATCTGAAAGGAAGCTGTTAATTGGTTGGGGAGATGTACGTGTGAGGAAAGTCATAGGTTAATTATGGGAATATTCCAAAAAGGAAATATTCACAAAAGCTTGTGCAAAGTCCTTGACTGACCACTCAAGCAGGAGAGCCCAAGAGCTGGACATGTGGCCTCTTCCACAATGGTTATGAAGCCAAGTTCTATATGAGCCTTTGCACATGCATTCAGCTCCATCTTTGGTCTCCCAGGTGGGCCTTCCAGCCAAGTCAGCTGTGTCAGGAGCCATCCTGCTTGTGGTACCCAATGTCATGGGGTTGATGTGCCTATCACCTCCACTAGATAAGGTGGGGAACAGCCACAGGGGCATTAGCTTCTGCCAGGTAAGTTGCGCCTTTAGGATCCCTCCTCACTTACTAGCCTTTCTCAATCTAAATCAAATATTTGTTGAGTTCTCCTGTGTTACTTTCCATGTCTTTGGGCATGACTGCAGAAGCTAGTATCTCTCTTCAACTTCCATAACTACGACAATCTGCGGCACTGTGCTAAGAAACTGGATCCGAGGCGGGAAGGAGGAGAAGTACGGGTAAGAAAAAGCACAATTGGTTGTAGACTCCTAAAACAGACCTTTGCCAGTAGTTTCTTGAGCAAGAAGCACCCATGACTGCTCATCTATGTGGACTTATCCACACATTTACACGGCTGTGTAAATGGCTTTTTTTCTAGAACAAGACTGTGGTGAACCTGCTTTTTGCTGCCTACAGTGGAGATGTTTCAGCTCTTCGAAGGTAATATCACTCTAGCAGCTAAAAATAAGGACTCAGACCCAAAGATGGAGGGCTGGAGGAGCTTCAGTGACCATCCAGGCCAGCTCCCTTTCATGTTAGAGATGAGAACACAGAAGCCCAGAGAAGTTGTGACTTAATAAATGTCACACAGCAAGTGTAGCTGCTAGAATTGGCATCTGGGTTTAGTCAGTGCCTGCTGTCACCTATAAAAGTGTGCTGTTAAACAGAAATTTCACTGTGAAGTGGGAGACTTAAGGGTAAGGGCCCTGGAAATGAGCACACAGTTGGGGAGGCTGCAGACTGGCATTTTGGGGTATCATCCTGCCCCAACTCTTACTTAGGAATATGAGGTTCCTATGGGCACAGAGCCACAAGGACCCTAGAAGAGCTAGAGCACAGCAGAAGCCCACTTCTTTATTTTCTTCCATACTTCTGAGTGCCAGTCCTGCGTCAGAAGGGACACTCCACTGTTGTGACATTGCTCCTAGGTTTGCCTTATCAGCCATGGACATGGAACAGAAGGACTATGACTCACGCACAGCTCTCCATGTTGCTGCCGCAGAAGGTATCTGAAAGTTAACAAGGGCTCCAGACCCTAAGAGCCCCCTTTGTAGGTATAGCCCAGCAGAGATGCTGGTGACAAACCTGAGCACAATCTAGCAGCCATCATATCCCATTGCTCTGCCTCCCCCAGAGAATGCACCAACCTGCATGGAGGCCATCTGTGCATAGTCACTCAAATCAAATGCTGCTCTTCTAATTGCCATGGGGGGGGCGAGGGGGGGAGGGAGAGACACATTTAGAGACTCCTGACTATAAGTGACATCGAGATTAAGGGAGACTGGAATAAGGAAAAGAACCTTTTTAATTCCCATTATCAAGTCACAAGAGGCCAGTGGGGTCAGGGTTGTCAGAGCCTTCCAAACTTTGCCCTTCTTTGTTATCCCTAGGACACCTAGAAGTTGTCAAGTTCCTAGTGGAAGCCTGCAAAGTAAATCCTTTCGTGAAGGACAGGTGAGTGGGAGGAACTGGGGGCCAATGGGCAGACCATTCTCATGGCCTTCTTTGTCCAATTATTGCCCTCTACCTCACAGGTGGGGCAACATTCCCCTGGATGATGCTGTACAATTCAACCATCTAGAGGTGGTCAGGTTGCTTCGGGACTACCAGGAATCCTACACTTTGTCTGATCCTCGGGCTGAGGTAGCAGCTGAAGCCCTGTCTAAAGAAAATCTGGAGAGCATGGTGTAAAGGGGGCTGCCCCTTCCTTTAAACAAATCAAAAGAAATGAAGGCTACCTGGCTTCAGTGATGGAAGATGGGGAGTTGGTTTGCTGTCTCTAAGCCAGAGCCTCTTAGAAGAGTTTTCATACCATCCCCAGCCCCTCCACTCCCCCCATGAGCCAGATTCTCCCCCTTCTCCATTACCTTTTCAGACAAAGCCCAAAGAAGGGTCCTAGTGGCCACTGCCAGTTTTCTAATTGGGTTTTGGCCAGAAGGCTTGGGTTTCTTTTGCATGGTGCAAGTAAGTACTTTGGTTCAATTAGCATCCCTAGAGGGTTTACCTAAGTTTTCTCTTAGATACAGCCAGTTCTTGTTTCTTGGGGCTCTAAGTGATCCACCTCTTCCCCCATGTGTTAATGATGGGGATGCCTAGTAGCCTCATTTAATTTGAGAATCATCTGTATTCCGTTTCTTGTCTCTGACCCCATCTGAAGAGACATTAAATAGGAGAGTGCACTGCTAAGGGCCCTGGGTTGCTACACCTCTTATAAATAAATATATACAGAGGAGAAATGGGGAAAGCTGAGGAGCCTGGTTTCAAGGAAGCTGAAACACTATAGCTCCTTCAGCCAGGATATAATGCTGCTAATAGTTCTTTTGTAGACAGAGGAAGTATTTTGTGATCAAATAAAATTTTAATTACATAAATCACTATTTTTGTTAAATCCAGCCCTCTCCCTTTCTCCTTTGATGAAAGGTGTTTAGCCACCATCACTCTAGTAGGAGGGGCCAGGCAGTATACAGAATGTATATATTTATACAGTAATAGTCACTACATATACTCCAAACCCTGCTTTATATAATAGGTTTCTTCTAGGGAAAAGGTAAAAATCACACTGATAATTAGGGGGTGATGGGGACATGGGTCCAAGACCCAGACAATAATTGTCTTGTTTTAAGTTTAAAACAATTTTCAAATCTCTCTGCCAAACATATGACTCCCTCTTGCCCAGCAGCCCCTTTATAAAATCCTGAGAGAATGCTTTTAAAAATGGTATCCTTAAGAATGTCAACTCCCAGCACCAATGGCCTCAATAACCCCTAAGTTCTCTCCATTGTCCTCCAAACTTAACTGATTGATTGGGTTTAGAAATCTGGCAGGCAGGACTTGCAACTATATAGGGCTGAGGTGATACAGTCCTATGGTTGTTGGGGGTCAGGGCCATGTTCATAGGCTACAGCATACTGACTCAATAAAGCACCTATGAATGAGTTAAAAATCTGGACTCCATGTACTCCAGAGAAAAGAGTAATGACATATTGACAATGCTGCCATTTCTCTAGCCACAGGACTCATTTGGGAGAAATTCAGTGGTAGAGCCTCAAACAACCAGTAGAATCCAAATATGGGCCTACTGGAAAGGGGTCATTTGGAGTAGAATTATAGTAAGAAAGAGGTTAAAGTAGAGCTTCAAGGGCAGCCTTTCATGAAATAGGTAAAATCTAAGAAGGACTAGTGGCCCAGTGGGAGATGGGAGGCCCAGGCATCATTCTGTTACCACACTGGTTCCCACCCAAATTAGATTCCCATGTATGTGTCTAGCAGAAGAATTGGAGACTGTCTCTTCAACCTCTATAGGAAATAGAAGAAAGAATGGCAGAGGGACTTAAGATATTGCACAACAGCCCAATACTGTTGCTGGGTGGATACCAGAACTAGAATGAAATGGGCTGGATACACCAAAAGGGCCCCCCCAAGGGCTTCAGTGAGAGGCCACCCTAGATTCCTTCAGGCACATCAAGCCCGGAGTGAGTCAGCAGCTGTCCATCCCAAAGGGCAAAAGCAGGCACCACTGGGCCCTGGAACTCTGTCCTTAAGGTACACACCACAGCAATCCGGCCGATATCCACCAGGCTCAGTCTCTGGGCCTCATAATCCAGCAGCAGCCCCACCTTCTCTGGATGGCCAATGCCAGTTATGGGGAAACTCTCTTTGGCCAACATGGCATGCCACTTTTGGTGGGCATAGGCGAAGACCCAGGAGTGATTATCCACTCCAATACAGCCATCCCGGGGTATGTCTACATCTGCCACGCCTATGCGGAAATGCTTAGATTTCTTGACAGTTACCTCCCAATAGTGCTGGCCAGTGGTGACTTTGGTGTCACCTAGCACCACAGCCCAGTCCCGAAAACGTTCCACGTTGAGGGCCACTTTGGTGGGCTCCAGCCCCACCAGGCCATACTTCACACCTGTCTCCTCCTTGAAGAGTGCAAGGCTGGAATGAGCTGTCTTCTCTTCTAGCTTGAAACTGATGGCTGCAGAACAGACCAGAGAAAAGCAATGAAAAGGCTGAGGCTGGGATAAGGGCTATGAGGTCCAGGAGAGGTGGTGCTCCCCAGAGGAGCATTGGGGGAAGGAAGGGGTGACATCGGGGAGTCTGAGTCACGGCTGGGTAACTGGTGGGGTCTGGATCCTCGCGAGGAGGGGAGCCCCCCAAAACGAGTTTCACGTCGTTCATCTCCCCAGGTCTTCCAACAGTTGCAGAAATACACGCATAACCTCGCCGTACGGAGGGGACCCGGGGTGACCTGCTCAGGAGGGGAAAAGGGTGATCAAGTGATCAAGGGCAGATCGAGGTTGGGGTGAGGGTGGGGGGTCCGGAATAGGGGGGGAGCGTGGACTCGGGGAAAGGCAGGAGGCCTGGCGGGGCCCAGTAGAAAAGTCCTACCTCTCCGACTGGGGGTACCCGCGGCCCCCAACCACACAGCTTCTCGGCGTAGTACACGCGTTAAGGGTAGCGCCATCTTGCGCTCCTGCTATTAGGTAACGCCCCTCACGCCGGAGCTCCGCCATCTCCGCGGCCCCGCACTGTGAACACGTGACTCGGTCTGCGGCGTATCATGGCAGCAGCTGATTCGTCCCGGACTGGCATGAGGAGGTGACTAGGGTGTCCCATCCCGGCTGGGATAGGCTCCTGTGGTGGGATTTTACCTTTTCTGGCCTGGAGTGGTCGTACGTGCGTGCGACCTCGCTTCCTTTCTACAGCGCTGTCGGAAGCCATTCGCCCAGGACCATCCTGAATGAGGTGATGTTGGCAGGGTTCAGCCGTCTTCCGGCGGGTCCGCCCACTGGATCTCTGGTCGAATTTGAATCCAATTGGCTCCAGCCCGGGCACTATACGCTGTGCCACCTTGCTGCCCCCCGTTTTATTCCTATTTCATAGAGGAAACTGAAGCCCAGAGAAGGAAAAAGACCCGGGTCACCAGGGTCAGAGCCGGGAGAGATCTGGATAGGACAGTGTTTGTTATTGAGTCATTTTTCAGTAGCTCCCACTCTCTTCGTGACCCCATTTGGGGTTTTCTTGACAGAGATCCTGAAGTGGTTTGCCATTTCCTTTTCTGTAAATGTAAATGCTTTCAGCAAATTATGGCCTCTGACCGGCGAGGGTGGAGGTTTGTGAGCAATATTTAAGAGTGTGGATTCACAGAGTACCTTATGCCTGGTGATCCCCCAGAAGACCCAACAATCAACTCTGAGTTGGGAGAAGAATAGCCCTGAGGAGGCACTATATAAGCTTAGACAACTAAAAAATAAAGTTCCGGAAGGCCTCAAATGCAGGTAGAGAGGGATTAAATTGTAGGTAAAACCCGTGGAGTATAGTGTCCTAATTTTCTAGGACTAGTGTGTATAAGCACTGGAGGGCTTGTTGTTGGGGGATGAACTAAGAAATCCTGTGTGCCCCCTTAGTCATACCACATATCCTGAAATGGACATTTCTAGCCTTGGAGTCAATCTTGTATGAATTGTGAAGTCAAGTGCTCCTGGGGCCCTCCCAGCTGCTTGTATTGTTTATGATAAGAGATACAACCCACTCCAGGGCTTCCTGGAGGAGAAGACAATCATCAACAAACAAGAGCAGGACTCCTAGCCTAGCTTGCAATGCTGAGCCAAATGAAGGTGAGCCCTACAAAATGGCTCATAGTTTGATGTTTTAAGTATTAATTGGGAGATTCTAACAGTTTAATGTTCAGCCTTTCTTTTGGATAAAGAAAATAATATTTGTCCTATACCTTATCTATATTATCGATGAAGTATCTTTCTACTCCCTTTTGGGGAAACCTATGACATAAACTAAATCTATAAGCTTTCAATTATTTTTCCCAGCGTTCTGGGATGGGAGGTATCAAGAGCTAGATTTCAAGAAAAAGAGCTCACTTTACCACCACTCCACCAATTCCCTCAAGCTCAGTGAGCTCCAGTAGCTACTTGTTTCTCCCTGGACAAAATATAAAATCTCTGGCATTTAGAACCCTTCATAACCTGGTTCCTTCCTCCCATTCCAGGCTTCTTACACACTTGACTCCTCTTCAAACACTCTATGAACCAGCTTCCTGTCAGCTCCTCTGGCACATGCCGTTCCTCTTGCCTAGAATACTTTTTGCCATTACCTCAACCACATAATTTTCCTAGCTTATTTCAACCCACCTCAAGCAATACCTCCTCCAAGAGACTCCCAAGTCATAGAGGTAGTGCCTTCTTTCAGATTACCTTCCATCCATTCTGTTTCGTTTTGTCTTGCCTTTATAACTTTATAACTCCATCACTTATCATAGTTTATAACACATTCTAGTGACTGACTGACCCATCTTTAAGAATCAGGTTTCCCAAATTTTGTTATATGATGGTGATGGAATACTATTGTGCTATAAGAAATGATGAGCAGAATGATTTCAGAAAAAAAAAACAGATCTACATGAACTGATGCAGAGTGAAATAAACAGAACCAGGAGAACATTGTACATGGTTGTGGGGGCCTTCAAACCCTATCCTGAACGACAAGGTCTCGGATGGGAGCCTAGAACCGCAGATTGGATTTTAGGGAGGATGGTCACCCCTATTCAAGATTCCCCCATGTGACTCTTCTCTTATTAACACTCCTTATTACTGGAATTATTGTAATCAATATCCCTACTCAGCCCCAGGGAAATATAGAAGAATAGTAAAGACTATTATTAGAACCCTTACAGGCCCCCTACATACTCCTAGGAAAGTCCCACCTTTACATGTAATAATACAAAAATCCCCCTAAAATCACTTCATAACAAACCAGCAGATAGTGAATTAATGTTAAAGATTTAAAAACCCTAACTTAGATCTCCCACTCCCATACACAGGCGCCTGCAAAAACAGGCCAGAACAGTCTCCAAGTTTTCCCCACTCCCTGATCTCTGATCCAAATGTTAACACAAGAAAAGGACAATGGATGAAATATGGGAACTTACTTTTCTGGAAAAGCAAGTACACCTCTCCCTACTGCATTGTTTTGATAACCCTACAGTCTAGCCAAAACTTCAACTCACCTTTGAAAAATATTGAAAAATGAAAGACTGGTATTGAAACAATATTTGGACCCGGTTAGTATTATTGTATCTTTTGAAATCTGCTAGTGTACTGAATCACTGCTTGATTAATTATGTAAGAGCAAAGAATAATCATCCCTGACTAGATTGGTCAAAATGTAACTATTGTATTAAACTGTAATGCATGAATTGCACCTCATGAATGGACGGAAAGTACAATTCCAGCCCAGTTACTCCATGATGAACATTTCTTGCCAAGCTTTTGCATCCTTTGTATAACCAAAGAAAATAGAATAATTAAGAAATGTCAGTCAAATGATTTTGTAATTCAGTAGAAGTTACTGTATGACTTAATTCATTATCTCTAAGAAAAGATGTGTGGCGAGAATGAAAATCATGGCAACATATATGTAATCTTGAAGAAAAAAAGGCTGACCAGAGCAGTCTTCATGAAGCCTGCCTGGCTCTGGCTGAACCCTGACTGTTCTCATTCGTCTTAGTCACCCATACCATCCCACTTCCTAGATACCTGGACCTGTGGGAGTTTGACTCCTGCATATGATAACAGCAATATTGTACAGTGATTAATTGTGAATGATTTAGCTAGTCTCAGCAATACAATATTCTGGGACAATTCTGAAGGACTTATGACAAAGAATGCTAACTCCCTCCAGAGAAAGAACTCTTGGAATCAGATACAGATCAAAGAAGACTATCATTCACATTAGTTTATTTATGGTTTTATTATACCTATAAGAACCCCTGTCTTCCTTCAAAGCTCTGATCAAGTGCCAACTTCAGGAGTCCTTTCCTCAATTATACATGCTTGTTGATTGATTCAGGTAGGATGTGATGAAGAGCTTAGATTAGGTTGGTGGCAGTGGGAAGATATGAAAGTGAAAGAGACATAAATAAAAAATCAAAAGAATTAAACATAAGAGATGAGACTTTAATAACAACAATAATAATTGGCATGTTGTAGTGTTTTAAACTTTTAAAATTACTTCTTTACTCTGGGTTCCAATCTGACCTCAGATACTTCCTAGCTGTGACCCTGGGCATGTCACTTGACTCCAGTTGCCTAGCCCTTACCACTCTTCTGCCTTGGAACCAGTACTTAGTATTGATTCTAAGAGGGAAGGGAAGGATTTTCTTTTTAAGTGATTTACTTATGAATTAGAGCACGTGAGAGGCTAGGGGTGCCCTTTGATGCTAGTCTCTAGGCAGTGACAGAAGGTACACCACATCACGTACCTATCTCCTTGTTAATGTAGTAAGGCAGAAATCTAGTAAGAGATAACAGTATAAAGCAGATAGGAGGCATTCTGGATGGAACCTGTCAACACCCTGCCTACAGCAGGTGAATGCTTCTTTTGTGGAACCACATTAAAATATAGGAAGATACATAAATAGAGGGAACAAGGGGATAGAGAAGAGTGAGTGACTTGCAGGGGTCAAATCAAGGTCTAGCAACAAGGGGAAGATGACCGCTGTAGTCTCAGAAAGAGAAGAACCTACAGGGGAGTGGGGAAGAGAATGAAAGAAGATTGAAAAGCGTTGTGGTAAGGATTGAGGCCTTACTTTGGAAGATGACACTTCACTAGATAAAGCCTGGAGGGATGTGGCACTTGGAAAGTTTACTTTTCCTTGGAGGGGAGTAGTTGGAACCCCTGGGGGCACCTGGAACCTGGTGGAGTAGGATAGCTTAGACATAGGCAGAAATTTTTACAGGAAAATGTAAGAAAAAGGTCAACAAGAGAGAGTATATAGATCAGTGATGACAAACTTTTAGAAACTGAGTGCTATGCTCTGCCCCCTCCCTCAACTCACCCTTACCCCTTCCCCACACAGGAGAGGGAGGAAGTGCTCCCATTGAGCTGCTGGGCAGAGGGGTAGATCATGTGAGAAAAGTCCTCAGGCATTTGTGGAGAGGGGGAAGGGAGCAGCTCTGCCCCAAGTCTCTTTGGATTTCTAGTAAGGAACTCTGGCAAGTAACAGTGGGCATGCTCACAGAGATGGCTCTGTGTTCCATAGGTTCGCCACCATAGGTATTAAGTAATGTGGGCAACATAATCGGAAAGAGGAGGGGGGTGTCCCTACCATGGACCAGTGTCCTCTCTGATACCTGCAATAGTTGGCATTTTTCTGAAAGTGAGGCACAATGGAAGGCAATAGCAGAAAGCATCTTAAGGGGAGAGCCTAGAATGGATACCTTGGAAGTTTTGAAGAATACAGAGAGACCAGATAATTGTAGGGGTCATGAGTCAGAGAATAAGGGTCTGGAGCAATCAGAAGGAAAAGATAAATAATGAAAAAAAGTGAGTGATATCCTTTTTGGAAAGGGGTGGAGACATTTTTTTTTTAATTAAAAGGAATAGATTTGACTTAAAGAGAAAAGAGGAAGAAGGAATCTTCAATGAAGGAATTCTTCAAAAATTCAAAAAATCCTTCAAAGAAGGAATCTCAAATGAAAAGATTAAAGGGAAGAGGAAAAGAGTCAGTAGGAACAGGGCCATTTTTTTTTTAAGTTTATTTATTTATTTAAGAGTATTTTTCCATAGTTACATGAATCGTGTTTTTTCCCTCCCCTCCTCTCACCCCCCTCCCATAAAAAACAAATTTCCACTGGGTTTTACATGTGTCATTGATCAAGATCTATTTCCAAATTATTAATATTTGCACTAGGGTGATAGTGTAAGAATCTACACCCCAGACTCGAAATGACCACACCAATGCAACTATCAATGATATGTAAATAAGTCTTGATTGATGACATCTATTAAAACCAGTGGAAATGCTCATTGGCTATGGGGGGTGGAGTGTAAATGGGGGGTTGAAGGGGAAAGTAAAAACATGAATCATATAACCATGGAAAATTTTTCTAAAAAAACAAAATATTTAAATATTAAAAATAAAATAAAATTCATTGATACTTAAAAAAAAGAATCTACATCTGCAATCATATCCCCATCAAACCATGTGATTAAGACATTGTTTTTCTTCTGTATTTCTGCTCCCACAGTTGTTCCTCTGATGTGGATAGTGTTCTTTCTCATAAGTCCCTCAGAATTGTCCTATATAATTGCATTGCTGCTAGTAGAGAAGTCTATTATATTTGATTGTGAAGGACCACATTTAAAAAAAAAAAAAGGTTAAAGAACCTGAAGGAACATAATACTGTGTCTATAGAAAAAGAGAGACCTTGAAACTGAAAAGTTGCACAGACAACATTAATGCATCTGGGATAAGAAGAGAAGTGGTTCAATGGGGGAGAAATATATATCAAATTTCAATGATGAGACTTTGTATCTAAGATATATAAATAAGATGTGAGAAAATATATGTATGAGAATAATAACCATTCTCTAATAGATAAAGGATATGAATAGTTCTCAAAAGAAACAGAAAATATTCATAATCACATTAAAAATGCTTCTAATCACTAAGAATAAGAGAAATGTAAATCAAAATAACCCTAAGGTTTTACCTTAGGCATATTGGAAAAAAATTTACAAAATATGTCAACAATACTGACAACTAGATTGCACAGTAGATGCCAGTCCTGGAGTCTAAGAAATGTGAAAATGATATAAATATTTTGGAAATCAATTTGGAATTATGCAAATAAATTACTAAAATGTCCATATCCTTTGAACCAGAGATTCCATTAAGGAACTTATACCCCAAAGAAGAAAAAAATCCCCATGTGCTCCAGAATATAGGAGCACTTTTTGGGATAGTTAAGAATTGAAAGCAAAGAAGATGCCCATTCATTGGGGAATAGCAAAACAAATTGCTGTAAATGAATATAATGGAATACTACTATGCAGAAAGCTTTGATGAATGCAAAGAATCATGGAAAGATCTATGGGACCTGATAAGTAAGCAGAGCCAAGAAAACAATATGTACCAATGACTACAACAATGTAAGGGGAAAGAATAATGACACCAAAAAATCAAAAGTGAATGTAATAAAATTATAAAGATGAAAATGGGAGTAAAAAATAGAGATATGAGAAGACACCCCTCCAATTCCTCTGTGTAGTGTTGTGAGGGTTATTTAGCAATTAATTTAATATTAGTGTTGGACCTAGCAGGAAGGGCTGGAGGATTCCAAGTTGGAATGAAGGAGCAGGAAGTGGAGCTTGGACTCTGAGAGAGACTCCATTAGTGGTTGGGGACATAACTGTTGCTAACCCTGGGAGATCTTAGAGTTAGGGAAAAAACTGCATCCAGATTCCCTGGGATCCTGAGAGGTGGAGGCTTTCAGCAGTAGACAACAGACCTACAGAGCAGCACCAAGTGGGGAAGTGGTTTGTGATCTGGTGGACAGCATTTCAAACTCACTCTCCCTACCTGGGTACCTTGGATCACCTGGTGGAGTTGGCTCTTGGCATCCTGCGACCATCCTTGTATTTACCGTGAGACCCCAGTTGAAAGCCATCCTCAGGCCCTTTAGCTGAGCTGATCAAACCTGGCTGGAACCAGGTTTGGAGGAGCTTTCCCTGTGACTTCAGTACTGCTTCCTTTGGGCCCTACCTGGCTTAGGTCAATAGAATAGTGTAGTCAAGTCCTTCCCTGCCCCCTGTGGTTTGCCCTTAGGTTGTAAGTATAGAATTCCTTATTCCCATCCTTATTATTATTTCCCTCAATTAAACTGTTATATACTTTTACCTTTTGCCTGCTGGTTCCATAGACCCTAGCCTAGGTGGGCTGAATGACTGTTGGGCCCAACTGTCATTCCTGTGACAATTAAAAGCTTGGCAGTAAACCCTGGTCTCCCTATCCTGATTGGTCTTGTCTCTCCTTCAACCCAGTGTGAACCCACAAAACATTTAGTTAAATTTTAATAATAATAGTTAACATCCCTGGTGCCTCACCATTACAGTAGGTAGGAGTCTCATAGGTGCTATGCATTGCATATTTTTCTTTTTTAATAATATTTTTCCCCAATTACATGTAGAAATAATTTTTAACATTTTATTTTTTTTTAATTTTCAGTTCCAAATTCTCACTCACTCCCACTCTCACTTCTCTCCTCCTAATCCAAGATGGTAGACAATCTGATATAGATTTTACATGATATTGCACATTTTTTTAAAACTTTTTCAATGTATGATCAGTTGTGCTGACCTTTTTTCTCTCCAAAAAAAAAATACAAATTTTCATATGAAATAGCTCTCTGGGAAGAGGAGTAGGGATCCCTAGCATACTATGCTGGAATAAGAAATATAAATACAAATGTATTAAAAACAGAAAAATAATCTTAATCTTTCAGACCCCCCCCCAAAAGAGTCTCAGCCTCACCTCACCTCCACCTACCCCACCAGGATCCTGTACACGGACCACACTTCAAGAACTGCTGAAAGACTTGTTATTCTTAATTCCAAGTGACTGGTGGAAGCATGGGGCATTATGAATAGGCCTTGCTTCTGACCATATGTGACTCATTGATGATTGGCTTACATTGTTCGATGACAAAGAGTCCCCTTTTTTGCTGTGGAGCCCAGATAAATTGGTGATTCAGTGGATATAATAGAGGGAACAAACACGTTTAGAAAAATTTCCCATTGGGCATTTCCACATAGACATCTGAGTTATCTCAAACTTACATAATGATGCCCACATAAAATGAGGCCCCATGTGAAGTGAGGGCTGTCCCCTCACATGTGTCATGAAGCTGTCATTATGTGGCTCAGAGGAAACAAGAATGAACATTTCTAGCCTCTTCCTTACCTACCCTTTTCCAAGGGATAATTTAATTCCTGCCAGAGTGGGAAGTAGGAAGATGATGGCCAGCGCCCACCACTCTGCTCTCATCAGAAAGAGGGAGGTATCCATCTATAATTATTATTATATCATTATGATCCCTCAAATATTACTAGTCTATGGGGTGTGATCAGGTTCAAGCTAACTTCTGGTCACTGTATCAACAATATTGGAAATTACGAAAGCTGGAACCCCTCTGAGAATGCTTCCAAATTAATCTTAAAATGTAAAAACACATTTTTAGGTTTAAGGGTGTATAAAATAGACAGCAGGCCATCTGGCACACAGGCCATAATTCACCAATCAATCCCTGAAAGAGAGGAACAGACTTGTGATTTTGGGCAGCTAGGTGGTATAGTGGACTTGGAGACAGGGACTTGGAGTCAGGAAGACCTAAATTCAATTCTGATTCCAAATACTTAGTGACCCTGAGCAAGTAATTCAGTCTCATTTGTAAAATGAGGATAATATTATTATTGTTGTTGTGAAAATTAAATGAGTTAAAATATATAAAACACTTTGTAAACTTAAAAGAACTATATAATGCTAGCTATTTCTAAGAGGAACCTAAAAAGCCATTTAACCAAACTCCTTCCTTTGACAAATGAAGAAGTATGACCCATAAAAGAAAATTACTTGCCCAAGGTCACCTAACAGTACAGCTGGTATTTAAAGCTAGGTACCTGGACTCCAAATATGGCATCCTTCCCCATACCAAGTTGTCTTTTAAGAGTTTGATGCCTGAGGCAGTTTCCCAATCCTTGTGGCCAACCTGGTTGGTTGAGAGAATTGGGGATTATATAGATAGGAAATGAGAGTACTCTATGCTGATTCCTGTTCCTTTATGAAACCCAAGCTAAGAAAAATGGGGAATAAGGGCTCTTAGAGCTACAGGTTTTCCTTTTCTAATCATTCCAAACAATAAAAATAAAATTGTCTAGATTTTACAACCGGTCAGCAAAAGTCCGAAGTTCTTTTGTGCAGACATTTGAAGCCATGTGGCCCTGTGCTTTTGAGAATACATCCAGCACCCATGGGATGGGTGGCTAGAGTATGGTGCCACCTGGTGGGAAATGTTCTTATTACATTCCCTTGGTGGCTAATTCAAAAAGCGAGAAGCCACCCTTTCTGCAAGCTTGGAGGTCAAGTTCTGTTTTGGCTGCTTGTGCTTCTCCAATGTCCTTTTTTTTTTTTTTTTTTTTTTAAGATTTTTTTTTTAAACCCTTGTACTTAAGTTGTATTGTCTCATAGGTGGAAGATTGGTAAGGGCGGGCAATGGGGGTCAAGTGACTTGCCCAGGGTCACACAGCTGGGAAGTGACTAAGGCCGGGTTTGAACCTAGGACCTCCTGCCTCTAGGCCTGACTCTTACTCCACTGAGCTACCCAGCTGCCTCTCCAATGTCCTTTTGGCTACCCCATCAAGCGCATTCACAGCGTACATCTGTGTCACTTGTTACAACATTGTTCATAATGTTCTTATTTTTACGCTTGAAAGCTATTCCAAAGATTAAAAAATGTCTTCCTGTTTCTCTACCTATTACTTTACACCACCAGCTTTCACAGCCATCATCTGGGAAAGCAACTCTTGTGGAGAAGAGGCTCACCATCTCCACCAACTTCCAACCAGCTGTCACTCTCAGAGCAGGCAAATCAGCGTGGGTGAAATAGCAAAGGGCCCTGAAGGGTGTCAAGGAAGTCAAACCACCATCACCACGTTGACCACCCTTTCCTCTTTGCCTATGATGGAAGTAGCCCCGAGACCAAGAGCCTTGGGAATAGCTGTGTCCCCCAAATCACCAAAAGTGCTTCCAGCCCGGGCCCTGAAATCATCATCGAAGGGAAGATCATTGTAGAGAGAAGGCCCACCTTCCTCCTCACTACCAGCAACACCCATTGATTACCTGCAACTTAACAGCAGTTAGGAATAAGAGTCTGGAAATGGTACTTTCCTGCCTTATCAGTCCTGCTTCAAGGCCTCACGACCCTTAAAAACTCCTATGGAGAAGAGATCAGCCATACCCATCAGCTGTCACTAACAGGGCTGGCAAGCCAGACTGGTTAAGGAAGAAAGAGAAGGTGGCATGTGCTAGTTGAGTTAAACCACCGCCATCCCCACCTTGACTACTATCACCCGTCTCTCCCTAATGGAGGCAGCCCGGGACCCTGAACCCAAGGGCCTTGGGAATAGCAATGCTACTCAGTCTGGGTTACAGTCATCATCCTGAGAAGTGACCTCTGTTGAAATACAGCCTAGTCACTGCTGCTGCAGGGGCTCCAGCCCCATCAACTGAAGGCCCGGAAAAGAAAATGATTGTCACCAGAGTCATTCTGCACTGCCAAATAGTTCAACCTCAGAAACAGATATTTTGTAAATGGACAAGATTAAAGAAGAAGCATTCCTATCTGTTTTGCTGTCCTGCTCTATGGCCTGTAGGATCTTTCCATCTGACTTGTAGCTGAAACCTTCCATCCATGTTGTCTCTTAGAATGTGAACTCCTCAAGGGCAAGGAACTGATTTACTTTTCGATTTCTATCTCCAGTCCCTAGTACATCATGAGTGCTTTACTCATTCATTCATTTCTGTATTTTTGACAACTATTTCATATAAATTTTTATCTATAACTATATATAGTAAGTCAATAACTCAAAAAAATCAAACAGGCAGGAATATATAGCAGATAAAAACAGTTAAAAAGATATATGCTTGTAATCAACACTAGTGCTATCACAAAGTAACAAACCCAGAACCATGCCAACAACAATATCAATAATTTCACAATACACACCAATAATGAGTGTACAAAAAGTTGAGTGTAGCAATCCAGGTATACATTAATCGTGACATTATTTGAAGAAGTATTCAAAACTTAACTCTTATACTGCTAATGATTGATCCCTGCAATCTTGAGTCAAATTGAATGTTGACCTTGCCAAATCCCTAGCCCTTCCCTAAGGCCACACCCCAGAAGAGAGTCAGTTATCTCAGTCTCCTTACTTTTCCTTCAATGATCAATTAACATAGGTATCAAACATCAGTAGATGCCTTAGGACATATCCACCCTGGATCCTGATCTTAGCTCTACCTATTGTTTCAGGTTTTGGCAGTTTGCATTTTATGATGATTACCTCATAATGTTAATGTATCAGGCCACTGGCCTCTCCCCTTCCCCCATACTGTTGTAACCCCGATAAAAGTGACAAGACATCAGTTGGCAAAAGAGCTCTTGACCATCAGAGCTCCTAACCATGAAGCTCTTGACCATCAGAGCTTACTCGCTGTCTGTCTACCTTATGTCAAAACTTTCTGTGTCTGTGTATCTTTATTCTCGCCTTATGTTCTCTTTCCATTAATCCTTAACCCGTAACCCATTTTCACTCAGTCCTTAGTTCCCCTTTCTAAGTGTCCAACCCACTAGGAATCTTCGTGAAGCTGCTGGACGGCTTCATTGAGTCATCTCCAAGAAGTCTAATCCACATGAGGATCTGCTGCACCATTACCAATTTCGTGGCCTACTGGATTACTAACCAAGAATATTCATAGGAGGTTTCCGGGTTAAGATGGCGGCAGAGTAAAAAGCAGCGCTTAACCTCTCCTGACCAAAACATACAAGACTCCTCAAGGGGACATAAAAACAAATCAAGAGGAACGGAGGAACCCCACAACAGGGTGCAATGTGGAAGGTACGTGGAATCGGGACATTTCCATGCTATAAAGGGGTGAAACAGATCTCACTAAATCGCAGGCTGAGCAACCACCCCACCCCCAACCCCTCCACACACACCACCTGTAGCGCCGAAGCCAGCTAAAAAGAAATAGAGCAAGTTTGGGGCACCCATCGAGTCATTGGCAGCTCCAGGGCCTGTTCCTGAGAGCAGCAAGATTTAGGTTCCCAAAAAGCTAAAGAACGAGCACGGACTCTGAGTGCGGACATGGAGCACAGGCTCAGGTGGAGGCGTGGGTGGAGGCAGACACAGCCACGAGCTAAGGCTCTGAAACCCTGAGTGGGGAACCAGTGCAGATGGGTATACGACTGTGGAAGCAGCGCCTTGAGACTTGTAAAGAAACCTCCGGGAGAGGATCAAGCAAGGGGGTCCACCAGGGGGCTTGACCTTGGAAAAAACCAGACCTCAGACCTCAGGAGCCAAAAGACCGCAGACAGATCCTGAGCGCGAGGATAAAGCTGAGAAGCTGCTGGGCTAACAATGCCTACCCAGACTCAGGAAGTTCAGAAGAAAAAGATTAACAACAAGAAAAAGAAGTCTTTAACACTCGACAACTTTTACACAGAGAAAATCCAGACAACCAAGCAAACAGAGGAGGAGAACAAACAAGCATCCGGACCCTCCTCAAATAAGGAAAACGGGTCACAAGCTATGGAAGAGTTCAAAACTGAGATTTTAAGGAAGATGGAAGAGATCTGGCAAGAAAATAACAGTTTAAAAGGTAGAATCTTGCAATTGGAAAGTGAGGCTCAGAAATCAAATGAACTGATAAGCAAATTGAACACCAGAAATGACCAGATTGAAAAAGGAAAACCAAAAGATCATAGCCGAAAACCAAAAGATTATAGCTGAAAACCAGTCCCTAAAGGCTAGAATTGAGCAGCTAGAAGCTAATGATCTCTCAAGACAACAAGAACAAATAAAACAAAGTCAAAAGACTGAAAAAATAGAAGGAAACATGAAATATCTCAATGAGAAAGTGACAGACCAAGAAAACCGGTCTAGAAGAGACAATTTGAGAATCATTGGTCTTCCAGAAAAACCAGAAATTAATAGAAACCTGGACTCCATACTAAAAGAAATTATTCAGCAAAATTGCCCTGAAGTCCTACAACAAGAGGGCAATATAGACATTGAAAGGATCCATAGATCACCCGTGACATTCGATCCAGATTAGAAAACGCCCAGGAATATAATTGCCAAATTCAAGAGTAAAAGAAAAAATCTTACAAGAAGTCAGAAAGAGACACTTCAAAATTCAAGGAGCACCAATCAGGATCACACAGGATCTGGCAGCCTCCACGCTAAAAGACCGCAAGGCTTGGAATACGATATTCAGAAAGGCAAGAGAGTTGGGCCTGCAACCACAGATCAACTACCCATCAAAATTGACTATATATTTCCAGGGGAAAGTATGGGCATTCAACAAAATTGAAGATTTCCAAGTATTTGCACAGAAAAGACCAGGGCTAAATGGAAAGTCTGATATCCAACCACAAAAATCAAGAGAAACATGAAAAGGTAAATAAGAAACAGAGGGGAAAGAAAGAAAACTCATAATTTTTATATTTGCCTTTTTAAGGGCCTCAGTAAGATCTAATTATCTGTATTCCTATGTAGAGAAATGCTATGTATAATTCTCTGTAGTGAACTCTATTCACTATTATAGTATTCACTATTATAGGAATCAGAAGAATAATTCACAGGGAGAGGAACACTAAATGATCTAAGATGACATTGGGGATGGGAAAGAGGGCGTGAATAGTATAGGGGACACCAAGAGAAACTTGAGTGAATAAGAAAAATAGGATATTCTATTACACACAAAGAGGGCATGGGAAGGAGAGGGGACAAATGCTATTATAAGAAGGAGAGGAAGAGAGCATTAAGAGGTAATAATCAAACCTTACTCTCAGTGTAATCAACCCGGAGAGGGAAGAGTAGCTATACTACCCATTGGGACATAAAACTCTTATCTAACCCTTCTGAGAAAGTCAGAAGGGATAAACCAAGGGGAGCAGGGGAGTGGGGAGGTCAAAAAAGGGAGGGGAGAAGAAGGGGGAGGGAATTCATTAGGCCTTTAAAAACAAAAAGAGGGGAAAAATAAGGGAGGGGGTAGAAAGGGAAGTTAATCAAGGCAGGGGATAAGGGATAGCAATAGCAAACCACTGGTTTAAAAGGAAATAGTATAAGAAAAAGGGGGTAGGAAGAGGGGAGGATACGAAAATGTCAGCAAATGCACAACTGATGATTATAACTCTGAATGTGAATGGGATGAACTCGCTCATAAAATGGAAGCAAATAGCAGAGTGGATTAGAAAACAAAAGCCTACCATATGTTGTCTACAAGAAACACATATGAGACGGGTGGACATACATAAGTTTAAGGTTCAGGGCTTGAGCAAAATTTGTTGGGTGTCAAATGAGAAAAAGAAGGCAAAGCCAAAGTAAA
Source organism: Gracilinanus agilis (assembly GCF_016433145.1). Taxonomy (NCBI): domain Eukaryota; kingdom Metazoa; phylum Chordata; class Mammalia; order Didelphimorphia; family Didelphidae; genus Gracilinanus; species Gracilinanus agilis. The sequence goes on from NC_058134.1 coordinate 283,030,420, forward strand.
AAGAGATATGATTAAAAAAGACAGGGAAGGTTATTACATCCTGATTAAAGGCAGTATAAACAATGAGGAAATAACACTGCTCAATATGTATGCACCAAGTGGCATAGCATCCAAATTCATAAAGGAGAAACTGGCAGAGCTCAAGAAGGAAATAGATAGTAAAACCATACTAGTGGGAGATCTAAATATTCCTCTTTCAGATCTAGATAAATCAAATCGAAAAATAAATAAGAAAGAGGTAAGAGAGGTGAATGAAGTCCTAGAAAAATTAGATTTAATTGATATGTGGAGAAGAATAAATAGGGACAAAAAGGAATTCACCTTCTTTTCAGCTGCACATGGTACATTCACAAAGATTGACCATGTTATAGGGCATAGAATCATTCCAAACAAATGCAAAAGAGCAGAAATAATAAATGTAACCTTCTCAGATCATAATCCAATAAAAATAATAATTAGTAAGGGCACCTGGACAGGAAATTCAAAAACTAATTGGAAATTAAATAATATGATTCTCCAAAACCAATTTGTCAAAGAAAAAAATCATAGAAACAATCAACAATTTCATTGAAGAGAATGACAATGATGAGACATCCCACCAAACTCTGGGATGCAGCCAAGGCAGTACTCAGGGGGAAATTTATATCCTTGAGTGTATATATTAACAAATTAAGGAGGGCAGAGATCAATGAATTGGGCATGCAACTCAAAAAATTAGAAAGCAAGCAAATTAAAAATCCCCAGATGAAAACTAAATTAGAAATACTAAAAATCAAGGGAGAAATTAATAAAATTGAAAGTAAAAGAACTATTGAATTAATAAATAAGACTAGAAGCTGGTAGTTTGAAAAAACAGATAAAACAAAGTACTGATCAATCTAATAAAAAAAAAAGGAAAGAAGAAAACCAAATTGATAGTATCAAAGATGAAAAGGGAGATCTCACCTCTAATGAAGGGGAAATTAAGGCAATCATTAAAAACTATTTTGCCCAATTATATGGCAATAAATATAACAATTTAGGAGATATGGATGAATATTTGCAAACATAGAAACTGCCTAGATTGACAGCAGAAGAAATAGAATACCTAAATAATCCCATATCAGAAAAAGAAAT
>NC_058134.1:283036532-283056740 GCF_016433145.1 Gracilinanus agilis
GGTATGTCCTTCAATTGGGGAATGGCTGAACAAACTGTGGTATATGCTGGTGATGGAATACTATTGTGCTAAAAGGAATAATAAACTGGAGGAGTTCCAGGTGAACTGGAAAGACCTCCAGGAACTGATGCAGAGCAAAAGGAGCAGAGCCAAAAGAACATTGTACACAGAGACTGATATACTGTGGTAAAATTGAATGTAATGGACCTCTGTACCAGCAGCAATGCAATGACCCAGGACAATTTTGAGGGATTTATGGTAAAGATGCTACCCACATTCAGAGGAAGGACTGCAGGAGAGGAAACATATAAGAAAAACAACTGCTTGAACGCATGAGTCGGGTGGACATGATTGAGGATGTAGACTCGAAACTACCACACCAATGCAACTACCAACAATTTGGAAATAGGTCTTGATCAAGGACACATGACAAAACCAGTGGAAATGTGCGTTGGCCATGAGTGGGGGGAGTGCGGGGGGTGAAGGGGAAAGTAGGAGCATGAATCATGTAACCATGTTAAAAATGAATATTAATAAATGTTTAAATTTTTTAAAAAAAGAATATTCATAGGCATGATGCATTTATCAGACCTGACTAAGGAAAATCCAAGAGAAGGAACTTTTTTGTTATTATTATATTAAAAATCTGAACAGTTTCCAGAAAAACTGGAAAATTAAAAATAGCATTTAGTTTGTGTTGGGCCCATCCCTGATAACCTGTTCACAAACCAGAATGAAAATATACCAGGCAAGATGGAGGTGGAGGTTGGTATTTGTGTTTAGAATGTCTCACAAGTGACATCTGGGCTGGTGCAATAGCAGTCGCAGCCCACCTGGCTCCTTGAAGATAAAACTTCAATTTATTAATTACTCAATAAAGGAATATAATATTTGGTTTGTCCACCAGGCAGAGATATATTCATGACAAGGCCAAGTTAAGAATATTTATTACCAGCCCAGTGGCTTCATTAACTATGTCTCAAGTAAATGCCATGAGCCCTAGAAGCCTGTATCTACTATTTATAATTTTAAGGACATCTATAATATTTATTTTTTATTTTTATTTATTTTTAAACCCTTACCTTCCGTCTTGGAGTATTGGCTCCAAGGCAGAAGAGTGGTAAGGGTAGGCAATAGGGGTCAAGTGACTTGCCCAGGGTCACACAGCTGGGAAGTGTCTGAGGTCAGATTTGAACCTAGGACTTCCCATCTCTGGGCCTGACTCTCAATCCACTGAGCTACCCAGCTGCCCCCATCCATAACATTTTTAACATAAAGGGATATTGTATTTTGTCAAAAGCCTCTTCTGTATTGGCAGGCCTTTAATTTTTATTGTTTTGTTATTAATATAGTTTATTATGTCCATATTTTCCTAATAATACTGAAGCAGCCCTGATACAAATTCCTGGTATTAATCTAACCTAGTCATAGTGTGGCTTTCACTGCCACTAGGCAATTGTACTCTACCTCCCTTCTCAACTCAGTATCCCATTCTCCATAAGAGCTCTTCCAAACTTCTGCTCTTATTTCATTGAACTGGCTTCTTTGAAGCTACTAATGGTCTCTTAGTTGACAAGTCCAAGGCCTTTTCTCAGCCAATTCTCCTTGAATTCCTACAGCTTTTGTCATTATTAGTCATTCTTCTCTCTCAGTTTTCAGGACAGTTTTCTCCTAGTTCTCCTCCTATACCTATCTGACTGCTCTTTCTCTGTTTCCTTTGCTGGATCAACCTAGAGATCACATCCTCTAAGTGTCCCCCCACCTTCCTGAGTTCTGTCTTTGACCCTCTTCTCTTCCCCCTCTATGCCAGTGCACTTGGTGATCTCATTAGCTCCCATAGATTTCATTACCACCTCTACACTAATGATTCTTAAATACATCTGTCCTGCCCCAATATCTCTGCTGACTTCTAATCTAGCATCTCCAATTGTCTTTTAGACATCTTAAGGGAACTCATTATCTTTCCCCTATCCCACCCCCCTCCAACTTTCCCTATAAAATAGAATTCCTAAGGCTCACAACCTAGGAGTTATCTGGAATTCCTCACCTTCTTTTACTTCCCCTCCCCACCCCATATCCAATCTATTGCCAATGCCTGTTTATTTCACCTTTGTTTGTAATATCTCTTGAATATATCCCATTCTCTCTTCTCACTTGCCACCACTCTTGTGACTAGACTAATAGAATTGCCTGCTGGTGGGTCTGCCTCCTTTCAGGCTCTATCTACTCCAGTTCATCCTCCATTCAGCCATTAAAGTGATTTTCCTGAAGTGTAAGTCTCTGGGCAGCTGGGTGGCTTAATGGATTGAGAGCCAGGCCTAGAGACAGGAGGTCCTAAATTCAAACCTGGCCTCAGACACTTCCTGGCTGTGTGACCCTGGGCAAGTCACTTAGCCCCCATTGCCTAACCCTTATGCTCTTCTGCCTTAGAACCAATACACAATATTGATTCTAAGATGGAAGGTAAGGGTTTAAAAAAAAAAAAAAAGTACAGGCCTCATCATGTCACACACACACACAACACACACACACACACACACACACACACACACACACATTCAATAAACTCCAGGGACTTCCTAGTTCCACCAGGAGCAAATACAAAAAGCTCCATTTAATATTCAAAGCCTTTCATGACATAGCCCTCTCTTACTTTTAGTCTTCTTTTATTTCTCAATATGTATTCTTTGATCCAGGGTCATTAACCTCCATCTCTTGGGTTTGGGCACTCTTTCTAGCTGTCCCCTATCTATGGAATGCTCTCCTTCCTCCATTCTATGAACTGTCTTCCCTGGTGTCCTGACTAAAATCCCACTTTCTACAGGAAATTTTCCCCAATCCCTCTTAATTCTAGTGCCTTCCCTCTATTCATTATTTCCTAATTTTACTGTATGTAGCTTGCTTTGTATTTGTTTGTATGTTGTCTCCCCATTAGATTATAAGCTCCTTGAAGAATAAGAACTGTCTTTTCCCTTTTTTTTTTTTAAACCCAGTGCTTAGCAGTGCCTGGCATATGGTAGGTGCTTAATAAATTTTTACTGATTTGTTAAAGATATCATACTAGCATTTTCTTTCTCTCTTTTATCTATCCCTGGTTTAGGTGTCATACCCATATTTGGCCTAGATTAGCAGTTTGGTAGTGTTAAACTGAACTCCAAGATGGAAGGTGAAGGTTTTTAAAAAAATAAATAAATAAAATAAAGTCTATTGTTAGTCTGAGACCCAGAAGTTGAACCTTCCCCTCAGGGAGAAACTCTCATGTGACAAGGTCAAATTTGGGGCTTTTCACCTTTAAGCAACTAAACTGGGGGTCATCAAATCTTATTAGGCTACAAATTTGCAGACTTCTAAATTCCATGTTAACAGCAGATACCATCTTTTCTTATTTTTGCAAACAATTTATATAATGTTAGAATTGTTCTTTGAGTATTTGATATAATTCAATTATAAATCCACATGACTCTCAAGTTTTTTCTTTGAAATTACTTAAACTTCTTTGCCTAAGATTAAGTTTTTATTCTATTAATCTAAGAATTTTGCATTTTTTAAAAACTCATCCACTTCATCTATTGTTATAGCAAAAAGCTTATAGAAATATTATAGCTTATAAGAATAGAAATATTATAGCTTATAAGAATATTATGGCCAAAAAGCTAAACTTGGCAATTAAGCAGGGAGTTTTGGATAACGTTATGCCCAAGCAGGTCAGTTATCTCTCTGACTCAAGGTTCCAGGGACCCAACTCCTGGCTGACAGCCCAGGGACACAACTCCTAAGCAGAACAACCTTGAAGATTAAGTCCTGCGGCACCTGGAAGCATCCCCTACTCCCTCAATCTAACTATTAGCTCACCCTAAGACAAAGGCACCTATATCCTAGAAACATATATATTCCCTCTTCTGAATGCATGCTTCGGGATTCTCTTTGATGGGTTTCCCCAGTGCGTACTGGCAATAAAGCTTTCTCCTGCTTTGATTGCATTGTCTCGTGTGTTCCTCTGGAGGCCACCCATTTTGAACCCTAACACTATCAATTTTGTAGGCTTAACTGGACAAAATATTTTCCAGTAATTTCCTTTATTTCCTCTTCATTTGTTATGACTTTTTCTTTTTTATTTTTGGTAAACTGATTTTCCTCTTTTTATCATTTTAGACACTGATTTGTTTGTCTTGTCTATATGGAATCTAGAAGCCCCCAAACTTGACCTTGTAGTGTGATTGTTCTTCCCTAGGGAAAGTCCAACTTCACTAGTCTCAGACTAACTGGGGACCTTAAAGGAGTTTAGGTGAGGATGCTAATCCTATCAGATGTTAAGTATCTCTTTTGTCCCAGTGGTTTCTCCCCTAAGGCCAAAGTCCTTTACTAAACCTTTTTTTTTTTTTTTTTTTTTTGGTCCATTGTAAAGTATCTGCCCCTCACTATTATTCTTGTCTGGGACTCCTCATTTTCCTTTGTTTCCATTGTAAAGTCAATCAACTGTCCTCAGTCCCCAAGTCCCCCAGAAAGGTATTTAAGCTTCCCAACTTTAATGGCTCCTTGGAATTGTCCAATCTAGCCCAGTTAGCTTTCCCGGGGGTCAGGGACCAGAGCAATTTTAGGACTCCGAGTAGTTATGTGGCATGCAGCTCTGTGTAGAGGCCTAACTCAGCCCTGTACTCCTTTCCTTAATTAAAGAGTGACTTTTATGACTATTTAATAGTTCTGTGTTTTTTCTAAGTCAATAGTCTTATTAGTTTTTTTAAAAGTCTAATTTTATTTAACAACTGGAGAGTTCTTTTCAGTTTTGATTATCTTTTCTTTGATTTTTAGATTCCAATGTTATGTTTAGTTAGGATTGTAATAATCGGATTTTTCAGGATGTAATAAGGGAATATTGCAGGGAGATATTAAGGGGATTAGGCTATAGGTAGTAGCTGGTTGGAATAGGGAATAAGACAAGGCAAGAGACCAAAGGCTGGAGGTAATCAAGGGAATATGCTAGGTAGTAGGGAAATTAAGGCAGAGGTATGGTTGGAATTGAGGATAGGCACTGTGGATAGGGTTTGTGAATCCCAAGGCAGTAAAGTGAATAAGGAAGGTATAATGGTAAAGGCGGTAAGTTGAGGTGATAGGAGCAGTAAGGGAATGTCTGAGTTTAGGGAATATAAACACTGAGGTATAAAGAGTTGCAAGGGAGAGGATGAGTTAATCTAAGGCAGGCAACAGCAGCAGGGAAACACAGACTGGATACTCGGGTTAGAGACAAAACACTGAAGGGAAACAGTCTGAGCCCTTCAAGTAAAAGGACACTTTACAGAGCCAGGTTAGAGCCAGCCAAGAAGGGGCTTGAAACTGACTTGAGGCTTTAGTCAGTTTCACGGGTTCACTAAGGAAGGGACTAGAAGGAGGTATTGAAGTTACGCTTCCTCCAAAATGGATAACCTTCAGCTTCCCTCAAACTCCGGAGAGAATGTTATTCCTCTCTCTCCTCCTCCCTCTCTTATTAATCAACTAATGAAGTAGCCAAAGGGTTTTGATTAAAGACAAACTGTTTTCTAGGGTTGATTGGAAAGGTTAGAGGATATTAGGTAGCCCTAACAGCCGCCTAGAGAAAGCTTCAGGTGGGGGAAGGGAGACAGGGACCAGCCTACTCAGCCTGTTGAGGGTTTGTAGCCAAAAGGGGTAAGAAAGTTGGATACAATGATTCAATAGATAAGTTTGTAACAAGGGTGAGCCCTATTTGACTAAACTCTCAAGATTTGAAACTAACACTCAGATCTACTCTCCTTTCAAAACTCAGACATTCAGGTAGGGAAAATGAAGATGGGAATAAGGAAGGCTAGGGAGACTCAAAGGAATTAGCTAAACTAACAATTTTAAAGGAAAAGCTGCAAAATATAGGCCAGGTTTCAATCCAAAGAAGGAGCTCAGATTGACCTTGATTCTCTCCACAAGTTCCCAGGGCCAACTGACTTTCCCAAGATTCTAAAACCCTTTTATCATCTGACAGAAGAACTCTGCAGCAAAGCCTGCAAGGCTGTTATGCCCCCTCTTTGCACCACAGGATTCAGGGATTTGCTACATTTCTAATTCTTTTAGTTTGTCCAATTTATTGAAATGTTCTTTCTTCTTTATGCTAAAGAAAATAGTTTAGTACCATACATTTTTCACATGACTAAGTTTCCATTTACATTTGAATACTTTATTCAAATATCTTTTATTGACTATAATTTTATTTCATTGTGATCTGTAAAGGATGCTGGATATTTATGTTTTTATGCATTTTTGGCTAGTTTTCATAACTGTGCTACACATAGTTGAGAATTATTTTAAATTTCCATTCAGAAATTATCAGAGACATAACAAATGCAACTCTTCTACTATTAAGTTCCTTCACTTATTATCTTAAGTTTGTCTAAATCTGAAAAGAGCACATTGAAGTTCTTTACTATAATTTCTCTGTAATTCAATTAACTTTCCCTTTAGTTTTGTAGATGCTATGCCATTTAGTATATATATGTGTGTATAAATACGCATATATGTAATATGTAATATTGATATTTCACTTTATATAGTATCTAAGAATAATGTAATTTTATTGCTTTTCTCTTTTTAACCATGTCTTTTTAATTGTTGTCTGAATTCATGATTTCTACTTTGTGACTGTAAAGTCATTTCAGTTATGTGTAACTCTTTGTGACCCCATTTGATAATGGAATTGTTTGCCATTTCCTTCTCCAACTCATTTTACAGATGAGGAAACTAAGGCAAATAGGGTTAAGTGACTTGCCCAGGGTATTATAGCTAGTAAGTATTTGAGGCCAAGTCTTCCTGATTCCAGGCCCACTACTCTATTTACTTCACCTGTGCCATCTAGTTGCCCTACCCCTTGAAGTAGGTACCATTATCCCATTTTATAGTTGAAGAAACTAAGTAAACAGATTTTAATTGACTTGTCCAAGGTCACACAGCTAGCAAGAAGTGTCTGAGGCTGGATTTAAACTCAGATCTTCCTGACTTCAGGCCCACCACTCCATCCACTTCACCACCTAGCTGTCAGACTATTTCAATTATAGACAATTAATGTTGATTCGAGTCCTTTCTTTTTTTTTCCCACCCCTTTCTTCTTTGCAAGAGGGGCAGAGAGAAAGAGAAACATATTTGAGGATATGATGGTAGGGAAAATGTACAATTAATAAATAACCATGATCCTGAACTTGAATGGAAGGAACTTACCCACAATATGCAGGAGGGTAGCAGAATCAAACATGTTGTTTGCAAGAAACACACCTGAAATGCAGAGATTCTCACAATATCTAGAGCAAAATTTGTTATATTTTCAGGTGAATTTTTTTTAATCCTTACCTTCCATCTTAGGATCAATACTGTGTATTATTGATTCCAAGGCAGAAGAGCAATGGGGGCTAAGTGACTTGCCCAGGGTCACACAACTAGGAAATGTTTGAGCCCAAATTTGAACCCAGGACTTCCCATCTCCAGACCTGGCTCTCAATCCACTGAGCCATCTAGTTTCCTCTTGTTTTTATTCTAACTTTCCCCTTTTTCTTTTTTAAACCCTGACCTTCCATCTTAGAATCAATACTGTGTATTGATTCCAAGGCAGAAGAGTGGTAAGGGTAGGTAATGGGGGTCAAGTGACTTGCCCAGGGTCTCACAGCTGGGAAGTGTCTGAGGCCACATTTGAACCTAGGACCTCCCATCTCTAGGCCTGGCTCTCAATCCACTGGGCTACCCAGCTGCCCCCCCCAAACTTCCCTTTTGTAATATCTCACTTCCTTTTTTTCCCCTGGCTATTCTTGCTGCCAAAGGAGAACTTCTTTTGGTTTACCTTGTAGTCTTCTCCTTTTCTGAGAGGTGGAGGAACAAGTTAATTTTACTGATATTCAATTTAATAGATATTTAAATACAAATGATGTAAATATCTCATTTGAAGGACTTATCTTTGCTAAGTAAACCAACATATATTTCATAGAATATAAGACTCAAAAGAACTGTGTGGTCCCCTCCCAGATTAAACTCATCCTTATCACCTCCAATCTCATCACTGATCCTGCCAACCTTGACTGACACCATCCCCCTTAGTTTCCTCTCTTCTCTGATTGGAGAACTGGAAGGTAGAGCACCTAATTCTTCCTTCATAGAGTACCTTCCTTCATAGAGGGCACAAATTGTGGCTTTAGTTCTCTCCACTTTACATCTACTCCAAGGAGCAGGTTGCTCCTTTGCTGTATTCTGGTGTCTCTCTCCACTCTTACTTTCCTTCTTCCTTTTGTATGTTCTCTTTCCTCCTTCCTCCATTAGATTATAAACTCCTTCGGAGTAGGGATTGTCTTTCTTTTTATACAACTTATCCTTAGCATTTACCATAGAGCCTGGCACATAATAGGTACTTAATAAGCCTTTGGGGATTGGATTGGATTTTTACAGCCTTAGGAAAATGGAAATATTTCAAATATTCAAATTTTCTAGATAATTGAAGATTACCACTTCAAGGACCACTTTTAAACATTTTAACCCTTGTAGATGGAAATCTTTCTGCAAATGGATCATTTACTTCATGATTTATTGAAAAGAATTTACTTAAACTTTTCTTTATGACTTAAGGTGATTAATCATGATGAATATCAAGGATTAAACTGTGCTACAATAATACAGGGACTAATAACAGGGACATTACTGAGGTAGAAAGGGTAATTTAACTATACTAAAAATATGCTTTCTCATTTCTTCTGCTGCTTCTCTGTTGTCACTCAAGGCTACTATTGCTGTTTTGTACTACCAGTTGCTCCCTTCCTTCCTTTCTAATTTGTTCTAATTGTTCAAATATAGGTATACACACCCACACAATCCACACACGTACATGTGTGTGAGGGATGTGTGTGTGTGTGTGTGTGTGTGTGTGTGTTATCCAGAGAGCAAGTCTGCTGTAATAGAAGACAACCTGAACCTTTTATCTATCTCAGGTTTTGGGGAATAATCTTCTAACCATGGAAATTGCTAATCTCAGTGGGATTATTTCCTGTCTACCAATTTATCCCTGGATTAGCCAAGCCTAAACAGCCTCCATTTCTTGATCTAAAGGGGATCCAGTTAAACTATTACCCCTTCTGCTACAACTGCCTCAGGAGGGAGAGGAGAAAGAATTCTATTGACTTTCACCCCTCCCCCTTGCTAGGATAGCCAGCTTGATCCTTTGCACTGACTCTATTACCAATCATTGCCAATCTGACCCAATTCAACACAAATAAGCAAAAAATGTTCTTAGTGAGGGAGGAAGCACTTTTCCAGTAAGTACAGGAGCCCAGTGAATTTTGTGGCACCTATTCTGACTGCTCACAAGTTCCTGATGCCCCCCCCCTCTCTGTTTCTGTCTCTGCCTCTCTGTCTTCTTCTGTTTCTATCTCTCCATCTTTCTTTGTCTCTCTGTCTCTGTCTCCGTCTGTCTGTCTGCCTCTATCTCTTTCTCTTTCTCCATCTCTCAGTCTGTCTCTGTCTGTCTGTCTATCTCTCTGTTTTTGTCTCTCTGTCTCTGTCTCTCTTTCTCTTTTCTTTTTGGCTTATTCCTACATTCTCATTGTTTTCAGGTCATTGAACTTTTCATATCTGTGTTCTTCAAATAAGTGAGTTGTTACAGCCTTAGCTGGCAGGGATGTGAAAATATCTCCTTTAAATAGTGTGTATTCCGTTGGATGACTCTATCAGAGCCAATAAACATTTATTCAATGCTGCCTACTGTGCTATACACTAGGGTTTCAAAGAAAGGTAAAAAATAGCCCCCCACCCCACCCCATGAACTCCAAATCTAGCAGCACTCATCAAACTGAGGTTCTGTGTGCTCCCAGCTTCTGGCTCTTTCACTTGCAAGCCTACATGTCTAGAATATTCTCTCTTCTCATCTCTGACTCCTGGCTTCCCTCCCTTCTTTCAAGTCTTAGTTAAAAATCCCACTTTCTCCAAGAACTCTTTCCCAGTCTCCCTTGATCTCAGCCTTTCTGTCTGCAATCACCCTCAGTTTATTCTTTGGATAGCTTGTTTGTACAAAATTGTTTGCTTTTTGTCTTCCCCTATTAGACTGGGAGATCCTTGTGAACTGGAGATGTTTGCCTTTCTTTGTATCATCAACCCTTAGCCCAGTACATAGTAGGCATGGATGCTAGCTGACTGACAATAAATTTATCATACGATGTTGGACTGATACCAACAGATGCCTATTCTGTAGGAGTTCTTAAACTAGAGGCCCACAAACTATTTCTTAATTTTAATTAATTTTATTTTGGGTTTATTTTTATTTTTAAATATTTTTCCACATTTCCATGATTTATTTTCTTTCCTTCCCCTCTTCCCTTCCCACTCCCAGAACCAACAAGCAATTCCACTTGGTTGTACAAATGTTGTCACTTGATACCTATTTCCATATTATTCATTTTTGCTTTAGAGCAATTTTTTAAAAGCCTAAACCCCAAATCACATACTCATATATGCATGTGATAAGTGATGTCATGTTTTGCTTTTGCATTTCTACTCCCATAATTCTTTCTCTCAATGTGGACAGCATTCTTTCAAAAGTCCTTTAGTAGTGTCCTGGCTTGTTGCATTGCTACTAGTAGCAAAGTCCATTACACTGGATTTTTCCATGATGTTTTGCTTTCTGTGTACAGTGTTCTTTTGGTTCTGCTCATTTCACTCTGCATCAGTTCATTGAGGTTCTCTCAGTTCATATGGAAAGTGTTGTGAGGAAGATTATTTAGAATTAGTTACATATAGGTTATATGGACCTAGCAGGAAGGGCTGGAGCATTCCAAGATGGAATGAAGGAGCAGGAAGTTGCTTGTGTTCTGAGAGGGACTCCATTAGTGGTTGGCACAAACTGTTGCTAGCCCTGGGAGATCTCAGAGTTAAGGACACCCTGCATCCTGATTCCCTGGGATCCTGAGTGGTGGTGGCTTTCAGCAAGTGGATAAGACCTGCAGAGCTGCACCAAGTGGAGGAGGGGTTTGGGATCTGGTGGATAGCATCTCAAGCACACTCTCTGTAATTGGGTACCTTGGACCACCTTGGCTTTTGGCATCCCGTGATCATTTTTGGATGACCGTGAGAACCCTGAAAGCCACCCTCAGCCCCTTTAGCTGCGCTGGTCAAACCTAAGCAGCCTTCCAGTGACTCCGGTACTGCTCCTTTAGCCCTGCCTGGCCTAGGTCAATTAGAATTAGAGTAGAGAAGTCCTCCCCTTGCCCTGTGGTTTTGCCCTTTAGGTTCTTAAGTGTAGAATTCCCTATCCCACTTTTATTAGTAAATCATAATTAAAACTGTTAAAACCCTTTACCTTGCCTGCTGGTTCCAAAGGCCCTGGCCTAGGGTGAGCAGAGTGACAGTTGGGGCTAACTGTCTTTCTTGATTTTTGGTCTCCCTATCCTGGCTGGCCCTGTCTCTCCTTCAACCCAGTGTGTGTACCCACAAACCATTAGGACATATTTACATCCCTGGTGCCCCATCTCTTTTTACAAAAGCCTCTAGATCATCAACCCTTATAGCACAATAACATTCCATCATCATCATATACCACAATTTGTTCAGCCATTCCCTAATTGAGGGACACCCCCTCATTTTCCAATTTTTTGCCATCACAAAGAATGCAGCTATGAATATTTTTGTACAAGTATTTTTCCTTATTAACTCTTTGGGGTACAAACTCAGCAGTGGTATGACTGGATCAAAGGGCAGGCAGTCTTTTAAAGCCCTTTGGGCATAATTCCAAATTGCCTTCCAGAATGACTGAATTAATTCACAACCCCACCAGCAATGCATTAGTGTTCCAATTTTGCCATATCCTCTCTAACATTTATTATTTTCCTTTACTGTCATATTGGCCAATCTGCTAGGTGAGGTGGTACCTCAGAGTTGTTTTGATTTGCATTTCTCTAATTATGAGAGATTTAGAACACTTTCTCATGTACTTATTGATAGTTTTGATTTTTTTTATCTGAAAACTGCCTATTCATATCCCTTAACCATTTGTCAATTGGGAAATAGCTTGTTTTTTTTTTTTTGTATAATTGACTTAGTTCCTTATAAATTTGAGAAATGAGACCTTTGTCAGAGGTTTTTTTTATAAAATTTTTTCCCCAATTTGTTGCTTACCTTCTAATTTTGGTTACACAAACTATTTTTTAAACCCTTACCTTCTCTTTTAGTATCAGTTCTAATACAGAAAAGCAGTAAGGGCTAGGCAATGGGGGTTAAGAGACTTGTCTAGGATCACACAGTTAGGAAGTATCTAAGGTCAGATTTGAACTCAGGACCTCCAGATCCCAGGCCTGGCACCCTGTCCATTGTGCTACCTAACAGCCCTGTGGTCCACAAACTTTTTAAAAAATATTTTGTTAGTTGTATCATTAGTTTCCTTTGACCTTCTATGTCTTCTATTTTATACATTCAAAAACATTTTGGGGGCAACTAGATGGCTCAGTGGATTGAGAATCAGGCCTAGAGATAGAAGGTCCTGGTTCAAATCTAACCTCAGACACTTCCTGGCTGTGTGACCCTGAGCAAGTCATTTAATCCCCATTGCCTAGCCCTTGCTGCTCTTTTGTTTTAGAACCAATACACAGTATGAAAGTAAGGGTTTAAACCAACAAACAAAAAAAAACAGACTGCCAAAGAAGTCCAGGATGTATAAAAAGCCTAAGAATGCTTGCTTAATTGGATTTTGTGCTGGTTTCTTTTCCTTAGGAGACCTAGTAGGTATAGGGGAAATAGCAGGGGAAGTGGTTGGGGCTTGAGTTTAGTTGCCACCATGGATGAACTAACTCTAGAGGGTGAAAGGAGGGTCTGACTGTTGAGCTGGAGCTGGTGAAAGGGCTGAAGAGGCTGGCGCATTGGGTTTTGTCACTTTAACCTCCCCCCACCCAAATGTTTTCTCCTTAACTTCATATCCTTTGAATGTGAGCTCATTCTTGAGGATTTTGCCTGCCTAAATTAATTTGGGGGCCCGTTTCTGGGAAGATTTCTTTCCCTTTTTCAGAGTCAGTTTTCTCTTCCATCCTTGACCACTTGAGGTTCCAAACCAGATACCAAAGGCAGTTCTGGTCTCTGGCTATCTTTGAGGCCCTTGCAGGTAGGGTTGGTCACCATCACCCAGTAGATCAGTGACAGTAGACTGTGAGAGTCTCGGGTCATTGATGCCTTGTTGTTGTTGTTGTTGTTGTTGTTTTCACAAGAGGCATTGAGCACACCTACTACTTCATCAAGGCCTGCTTTCCACCATCATGGCTTACTTAAATATCCACCTTCCTCTCTTCGTGTGGTTCTAATCAATGTAATTTTTTCATTCATTTGTTCCACTTTTTTCCTGTTTAATCATCTTTTCCTTGATTTGATCCCCATCCCCAAGTTCTCAGACTTAACATCCATTTGCCAGGGTTCTTATAACTCCTCCCAACCACTACTGGCTTCTGGACAGCTTTTTGTTTTCCTTCCCATTTTTTAATTAGATGTCACTATAAAAATAAGATGCTGGGAGAGCCCTGTGGTTAAAGATCTGGCTCTGTTGTGACAGAGACTTCAACTCCTTAGAATATCTTAGAACCCTAAGGAGGAAGAAGTAGCAGCCTGGCTCTGGGAAGTGTTACACTTTAAAGCAGGGGTCGGCAACCTTTTTGACCCTGAGAGCCATAAACGCCACATTTTTTAAAGTGTAATTTCGTGAGAGTCATACAGTGCTCACAGTGCGGCTCCTGTAACGGCGCCTAAAAAAATTGACTTTATGGCTTCTGCAGAAAGAGCCATATCTGGCCCTCAAAAGAGCCAGATATGGCTCCAGAGCCATACGTTGCCGACCCCTGCTTTAAAGGAAAAAAATATATCCTCAAGACCTGCTTGGCCCAAAGAGCTAAGACTTGAGCCACTGATGAGCTTTCTGGTCATATGAAGCATAAAAAAGCCAGTCACTAAGAAAACCAGGGCCCTTACCTTCTGTCTTAGAATGGATACTAAATAATGGTTCTGGGACAGAAGAGCAGCAAGAATTCAATGATTGAGGTTAAGTGACTTGCCCAGGGTCACATAACTAGGAAGTGTCTCAGGCCAGATTTGAACCCAGGATCCCTCAGATGAATTTCATTTTGACTAGGTCTACCTGAACCAATACTCTAGCATTTTGGGGCATCCTTTCACCAGGATCAAGATCCAATGGGATTATTAGCTCAGTGCTTGCTAAAGACGGTTTCTAAAGAGCAGGGATTCTTTGCTAGAAGTTTGTGAACTTATTTTTTTAATTCAGCAATTATATTTTAATATCATTGTTTTCCTTTTGTTTTGAAATTTTATCACACCAATACAGTCTCCAAACTGAATGATAGGTTTATTGAGAGGTGGCCAGTCTCACAATAAAGCTGGACTCTGGTCAGGATCAAGACCAGAGAGCCTGAGCCTCGGGAGACGGCCTTTTCTTTAAACATAGAAATCTGATGACATCCTGTCATAAAAGACAGACTGAATACAGAATTTTTCATATGGACAGATCACACAAGTGCTGTATAAGCCAGAAAGTGTAAAAAATAATCACTATGGGTGCCAACTTTATCTCTATTATTACTGACCTTTCCAAAACCTTTTCAGTAAAGGGTTAGGATCTAATTTTTTTTTTCCTCTGACAACTAGGAGTCAGCAGTTAGATGGATGGCATTTATGATTGACATTTGCACCTGAGAGCATCTCTCTACCTCCAGTCTTATGATTTTGCAACAGGGTGTGGTGGGCTTGGTTGAAATTTTTATGTTTCAGGCTTAAGGTCAGAATGCTTGTCAGCAAGATTGAAGGCTAATATTATTATAATCATAAAAGGGGTAGAGGATTTTGTACTCACACTTTATAATCATATATTCTATTTTATATATTTAAAATCATTATTCTAGTTTTAATTAATTAATTTATTTATTCGCCAATTACGTGGAGTAGCAATTTTCCACATAGGTTTTCCAAAGTTATATGATCAAAAGTTTCTCCTTCCCTCCTTTCTCGTCATACCCTGCCATCCCCCTCAGAGCTGACAAGCAAATCAATCTGGGTTATATGTCTATTATCACATAAAACATATTTCCATATTGTTCATTTTTTAAGAGAAATACTCATATAAAACCAGAACCCCAAAACAAAATCCCAAATAAACAATTGAAAAATCATATTAAAAACATTATTCTAAAAATAGATCCAAGGGCAGCTGGGTGGCTCAGTGGATTGAGAGTCAGACCTAGAGATGGGAGGTTCTAGTTTCAAATTTGGCCTTAGACACTTCCCAGCTGTGTGACCCTGGGCAAGTCACTTAACCCCAATCTCCTAGCCGTTATTGCTCTTCTGCCTTAGAATCAATACGCTGGAAGGTAAGGGTTTAAAAATAAAGAAATAAAAATAAAAATAAAACAGATCCATATATTTCACCTGACTATCAAAGGTGCCCATAATACAAAACAAAGCCCTCTGACAGAGAAAATAAAGATTCTTCTGTCTTAGCCCAATTGCTGGCATATAGTAGGTGAATATTAAATGTTATTTGACTGACTAAAGAAGATTTCTTTGTTTGTTTTTGTTTTTTCATTCTGAACTTAATATCAAATAAAATGAACATTTCCAGACACCTAGTAGAATAGAAAAAGGACTCTAATTTTCTTTAGTTATCAATAATGATTTTAGAAAAGCTAGATCTTCTCACTCCTCTGGTTCTACCCTATCAGGGTAATGAGGTCTTCTGTCCTCACGTGGGCATCCCCAAGCAGGTTCCCTTGAATCTCTAGCCTAGAAGGGCGCTTCTGATCAAGGTATTATGGTCTTCTAGCACTTCTCCAAGAATCCCAATCTTTTCTGCATGTTTTTGGTCAGTTAACTGAGCCCCTGCTGGCTACCTGGTTAAAAGCCTTTTCCAGTGTCAGTGGCTTCTTTTTATGTGGTCTTGGGTCAAGGAAAGGAGTCTTCTGATGTTCCTCTTTGAATTTCTTGTCCATTTTTTGGTCTGATGCCCTTTTTTGATCTCTTCTGGAGTACATTTAGAAGAGTTGGGCCTCCTTGCTTTCACATCTCTATTTTAACCTGAGGTCTAACAGACTCCTTTATATTTCATATTGTAGTATAGAGAAGGGGTCATATAGTTTTTTCAAGCTTTGGCTGAGTTCCAAAAGCTGTTAGGAGTTTGGAATCTTGAGGAAAAGACAGTTGATTAGGGTCTCCCATGGAGGGAGGTTGTCTGATCAGCCGAGCTGCCTCCTTACCTAGCTGTAGTATTGAAATTTAGCCTAGCTTTGATATATTTACTTAAGAAATTATTATTTTGGATAAACCCTTTATATCTTCCTTCCCTAATATTATTTCCTACCTACCCTCCCTTACCTTATATGTCTGTGGAGTTAATAAGGAGAGTAATTAGAGAGGAGTTAAAATCTGTGAAGGGTTAATTGTTATTTGACAATATTAGATATAGAGAAACTAGTCAGTCATCATTTATTTGTAAGCTTGAGTTAAGGCAGGTCCTTACTCAGACTCCATCTTTGCCACCCTTCCCCCACCTGAGGTTCCTGAGAGAACTGTTAGGGCTTTCCTTTGATCCACTTTCCTGACAAATCATCCTTTAAAGATAATAAACCCTTTTGTGTTTCAACAGACCTATTAGTATAATTGTCTGTTAGTTATTAAGAGAGGGAAGAAGAGGGAAAGAACCAACATACTCTGGGCTTAAAGGGAAGCCGGGGTATATTCATCTTGGAGGAAGGTGTAACTTCAAAACAAGTCCCTTCCTGTGAAATTAACTAAGTCTGTTTGTTAATTTCAGTTTAGTCTATTTCCCTCAGCAGTGTTTGAGTCTAAGTCCCAGTCTGTAAAGCCTGCTGTTTGTCTGTTTAGTTTAATTTCTCCTCTCCCTGAAGATCTCTGTTTCCCTTCTGTGTTATACTCCTGCCTTCAGCCCTATTATATCCCGAATCTCCTTAATCCCAGCCTATCTGTAACCTAGATTACCCACTTAGCAAGTCTCTGACAACCTCCTTTCAAATTCCCTTATCCCACACACCTTTCCTCAAATTATCCCCATAACAATATATATCATATGTAAATATTGCATGTGAATATCCGTATATAATGCAAGGGTATCATGTGATCTCTAGCATATCAAAAAGATCAATTGTTGTTTTTGATTTGATAGACATCAATGGAACTTTTGCTTGTACAAAGTTACATAGTGTATATATGCATTGTGTATAGCTGTATATTTGTATTACAATTACTAACACATATATAGTTTAGAATTACTAACAATCTTAGGGAAAGGTAGATTTAGGGACCTTTGTAATAAAGAGTTAGATTAGGGAAAGTCACAATAGTAATAAGAATAAGTAATTATATATAGTTATATGCATAGTTATTTCTAACAAGATAACCTTAACTTAGAGTATTAATACCATTAATATAGCTTAAGTAAGATACTAACACAAAATTTAGGATTAGTGGTTTATGTGACTGTAAGCCTAATCACAGTTTGTAGTTTCCTCTATAAGCACTTTGCTTGCAGAGCTAGACTGTTTTATTTTGCCTGCACCTTTGCAGATTTACATTTCATTGTGTTTCAAAGATATTTTATTGAATTCCTTAGATATAGTTATTGAAACCTATATTTGTAGCAAAGTTATATTTTACACAAGTTAGACAGAAAAGTTTATTGTTGCATATTTGTGTTACTTTGTTTCATGTATTGTCATGCCTGTATTATATGCAAACCCTCTTTTTCCATATGCTTACTCTCCTTTCCCTTCTTAGACAGTGATAGACTGTTAGAATAAGGCATAAGGAATAGTTTTATGTTGTTAGAGAGAGAGAGCATAGTTTTATGTTGTTAAGGATAGTGAGCATGGTTTGGATATAGTGTAGAAGAAGGTGATGTGTGCAAAAATGCATGATGCCTGCAGAATTTCCAGTCAATTCTATGTACTAGAAAACTGGGGTTACTGTAACACCCATGTTTCTGAGAGGGGTTCAAGCTGCATCACAGAATTCCATAGTGCTCCCCAGAACTCTAAGGGTGGGGGCAGTTAAGGGCAGTTGGAGTCCTGGTGTAAAAGCCGGGTCACCACTCTTGCAAGGGTCCTGACTCTTAGCTCTTGGCTCTGGGCGCACACACACCCTGTGTAGCTTTTAGGCTGAGACATTCAGTCACTGACAGCCAGGGGCTGCCTTAACTTGATAGCTAACCACAAAGATAGACCTTCAAGCAAGATCTCAGTCTACCTTCAGTTTAGCTGTTTAGGGTTTAGAAGGAAGATTATTTAGGGGCTTAGATAGAAGTTCAGTCATTCAATATACATTCCCCCCTCCAGTCCCCCAGGGGAATGAGCTGCTAGCCTGCATTTAGTAGTTTCAGTTAATTTACCTTCCTTCTTCTTTCCTCAAACTTGGTTCCCTTCTCCCTGATCCCTATAATCATTAAATTCATTTGGTTTATGAAAGATAGAGCTTGTATCCAGTTAACTTGGGGTCATACTTACAACCTTCCTTTCACCAAGCGAAGTAATACATCCAAGCTGGAGCTGGAGCTGTCTCAGTCCTAGAACCTGTGGTCTGATATGTAAAAGGCCTTAACCTCATACACTCCTATTCTGTGGGAGTATAATTTTTATACAGAGAAAGTTATTATCACAACGGGTTTAGTCCCTCTTCATTTACCATCTTGGCCCAGAATTTACCAAGCTTGAATAGTCTTCATAACCAGCTCTGAGAGTATTCTGTTAATTGTTTCCAACTGCTTCCAGTGTGGGGGAGGTGGAAGAGTACTCCACTTGCTCTTGTCCCTCCCATCCAGTCAAGTTTGCCTGCTTCTCCTCTGATCTGTGACTTGGTAGAAACCATTGCCATCTGACCCTAATCCTACACAACTTTGGAAGACAGATACTATTTAAAGCACTTTAAAAATCTTTCACAATGGGCATTATAGGTTATCACTAATGAGAGAATTTACCATGAGCATTTAATTTAAAAATCTAGAAAAATAAGGAGGCAGTTAGTTGTGGAATGCCTGAAAAAAAATGATAGAAGGTCAAATCAATCATCATTCATTACACTACTTAAAAAAATATTACCTTCCTACTATGTAAAATTAATAGTGAAACCTCCTGAAAATTAAAAAAAAATCTAAATAGTAGATACAGTTTTATCTATAATTACCTGATTGCCCTTCATTGTATAAGGAGTATGTTTCTATTTACTAGTAGTAACTTAATAATAATAGTTATAATAATAATAATAACATTTATGTAACAATCTAAGATTTGTAAAGTGCTTTATACAAATATTTTACATGTATTTTCTATCTGGTCATCATAACAACATCAGACTTTGGGAGGTAAGAATTATTATTATCCCCACTTTACTTATGAAAAAACTGAGATTGAGAGAATGTAAACATCTTACCCAGGCATATAGCTAGTTACTTTATGAGACAGAGACTGAATTCAGGTCTTGTTAACTGGAAGCTAGAAATCTATTTACTGTGCCCTAGCTGACATTGAAAAAGAAATTTAAAAAAGAAAAAGAAGGAAGGAAAGGAGGGAGGGAGGAAGGGAGAGAGAGAGAGAAAAAGAGAGAGAGTGTGTGTGTCAAGATCTATTTATCATCTCTGATAATCTGATAAGGACAGTTTAGTTGATAAGGAAATAATAGGACAGGAAGATCTTTTAACTAATGCTTCCAGCTCTGTCTCCAGGAGCATGGAGTTTATTATATATATTTCAAGAATCATTTCACACAAAAGAACGCCCCCAAAAAGCTTTGCAGATGCGCAGAAGTTACAAATTATGTCATATCAAAACACAAAAAGTCTCATTGACTTCAGAAGAGACCAAGGCCAAGGCTGATTTTTGACTGGGTTCTTATCAGAAAGCCAAGTTGGGGAGTATTTTTCTCAGGGTTGAATTGCTAAGGTTTTGGCCCTGTAGCTGCATTCCTGGCCAATGGGGAACAGTATTAACCCTTTAAATTCAGGTTTGCTAGGAACTGAAAGCTTTTCAGTAAGGCCACAATACTTTTCAACAAGAATTCACAAGGATCACAAAAGGGGTCAAGAGAGGAGTCTTAGATTTTTATCTATTCTCTTATTGGTAGAGAGAGATAGAGATAGAGATAGAGATAGAGAGAGAGAGAGAGAGAGAGAGAGAGAGAGAGAGAGAGAGAGAGAGA
>NC_058134.1:283057536-283126549 GCF_016433145.1 Gracilinanus agilis
CTGTCTTAGAAGTGATACTAAGTGTAGGATCTAAGACAGAAGATCAGGAAGGGCTCAGGCAATGGGGGTTAAGTGACTTGCCCAGGGACACACAGCTGGGAAGTGTCTGAGGCCAGATTTGAATCTAAGCCTTCCTATCTCCCGGTCTGGCTCTTTATCCACTGAGCCATCTAGCTGCCCTCCTCCAGTGATATAAATTTTTTTTTTTTACTTTCAGATTCTGGGAATGGATGGCCTTCCACCGACTGTATTCTACATGTTCCTTTCCAGGGCCTTGGATTGCAAGACATTGGGAATATAATTGGGATCTTTTTTCTCCTTTTGGGCTGAGATCTGTTCTCCTGAAATGCAAACCCAGAGAGGAGATTGAGAAGCCAAGGGGGTGACTTGCGCCCATCTCCAACACCTCTAAGTTACTAGGAGCCAGAAGTCTTGCTCCTAATAAAAGTGTATTGCACTTAATAAAAAGGTTCATTGAATTGGACTGAATTGAATCCCCTAAAATCAGCCTTAGGAAAGGGGTAGGGATGACTAGGGAGTGTCCCCTTCTCAGTTCTTCCCTAGAGACTATACTTCGAATTCATCCAGGAGAGTTTGGGGCAGGGAGTGCAAAAGAGAGAAGGGGTACAATTTGTGGAGGAAAAAGCAGTGATTTCTATTTAAAAAAATGAAAACTGAAGCCAGTGGTAAGGGGATGGGGCTAGGTGATGGTAGTGAAGGGGGAGAACGAGGCTGCTTTCCATTGGCTGAAGGAAAGAGGATAAATTAGTGTCAGAGGAGATGTATAGCTCAGACTTGGCTACCTCTCTCCCTCTGAACTTCTTGGCTTCCAATTGTACCAGTCCCCTGGTCTCTAGTCCATCTAGACCTAAGAGAAGATACTTCAGTCTAAAGAGCAGAGATTAGTAGAGACTCTAAACCACGAAGGCAGAATGGCAATCTGGGAGGTAAAATGTGTGTGTCTGTATGTGTTGGGGGGCTGGGGATGAGAGAGAGGGACAGGATTGCCAACCTTTTCCCAAGGATTCTATTCTTCTCAAAAAGCTACAGTTCTTAAGGGGACTTAGTAAACTTGTTTTTTTAATATTTATAATATTTTATTATTATTATTATTTATAATTTATTTATTTGTTTATTTATCTAAATTATTTATAATTATTATACATTTATTATATATAAAATTAATTTATAATTAATATAATAATTTTGGTAAATATATTTTAATATAATAGATTTCCTTTGTAGTTCCATATATTTTGTTTTATATATTTAAAAACATTCTGGGTAAGGGTCCTTAGAGTTCACTAGACTGCCAAACAAAAATGGTTAAGAAATCCAAAATCTCTGGTTGTCTCCATTTCTGAGTTTGGGTCCGGCAGGTTGGTATTACTTCTCTGATCATAAGCACCAGCTGTATACTGAGCCTACAACCATCTCTTTTCCCAGGACCTGAGAAGCTGGCAGTTTTGGAAGGCAGTGTTGGCTGAGGGCCTGGGGACCCTGATCTTTGTAGGGGTGGTGCTTGGGGCCTCTTGCCCTAGCAGGGGCTCTGTCCCAGGAACGACCCCAAATCCTCTACAGCCAGCCCTCGCAGGAGGGTTGGCTGTAGTGGCCCTGGTGCAGGTTTTGGGGGAGATCAGTGGAGCCCAAACCAATCCAGCTCTGACCCTGGCACTGGTTTGTGCCCGCCGGCTTGATCTGCTCCGGGGAGCTGCCTTCATCCTGGCACAAAGCACAGGTGCCATTCTGGCCTCTTCCATTTTTTACCTGGTACTGCCCCAGACTACAGTAGTTCAGCTTGTAACCAGGGTAAGTAGCCGCCTCTTCTCTCCCCTATTCCCCATCGGTGAGTGACAAGAAGGGTGGAAGGGATGGGCAGGACCTGAGTGACCTGGAAGGGAAAGGAAAGAGAGAAAGAAAGAACAAGTGTTGTTAAACAGCATGTTAATGTGTAACAAGATATTTATCTAAATAAATGGTCTCTGGAATCAGCATCTGCCCAGGGCTCTGGAGCCCCAAATCTGGAAGATAATTCTCCATCTCCTCCTTCAGCTAGGCAGTGGAGGTCATGCAGGCCAAGCCCTGGCTATGGAACTCTTCTGCACCTTCCAGCTGATTCTCACAGTATTTGCTGTTACTGAGCGGGGGCAACAGGCCGCTGGGCTGGGCAGCCTGGCTGTGGGCTTTTCGGTGACTGCTGGGTCTTTGGCTGCGGTAAGGGAGCCCCACTTCCTACTCCCTCTTTCCAGGACTCCATAGTTTTTACCAGGTGAAAACAATCAAAATGCAAATAGCATGCAAATCCAGGCAGCAGTTTCAAAAGCCCACCTGGGTGAGCTTTCTAGGCTGCAGCTCTGATGTCATTTTTTGAAATCTAATTTTTATTGATCTCTTTGGCCCTCATTTTCCAGGGTGCCCAGGAAGCCTTCCCTTGTAACAGACTTCAAAGGAAAGGGAAGGAGGCCATTCAGTGACCCAGTCTGCCAGTGGGCAGGATACCTAGAGGACAGAGCCCGCTTTTCCTTCCTCCCTAAGGCCAAGCCTTTTGAACAGGAGAACATAACATACCGTTAGGGGGAATGGTTTCAGAGTTCTGGGCCAACCCCTAGGACAAATCTGCCCTTTCTGTGGGGGGGTCAGAAGGGTCCCTCCAGACTTCCTGTCACGATGAGAGGGCCTTTGGTTTGGGGACAGAGACTGATATCTTCCTGCCTTTTGTTTAGGGGACTTTCTCTGGAGGCAGTCTGAATCCTGCCAGGTCCCTGGGCCCTTCGGTGGTGACTGGGATCTGGGACCACCACTGGGTGAGAAGCCCTAACAGGGTGGGTGCTTGAGGCTGAGGGTGGCTTCCTGTGCCCTGGAGAGGTCCCAAGGAATCGTGCAGCATTCACAGTCACTTGGGCTCATATAGGCTCACAGGCTCATAGACTTAGAGCTGGAAGGGAGCTCTGTCCTTCAGTCCTGTGCAACGCTCTCTGAACCCTTTTAGGGTTTTCCGTGTAAAGATACTGGTTTGGGAGGCAGCTAGGCCTAGAGACAATTGGTTCTGGGTTCAAATGTGACCTCAGACACTTCCTAGCTGTGTGACCCTGGACAAGTCACTTTAGCCAAAGAAGAAAGTCTAGGTTTCTAGCTAGTGCGGGTTGGGGGTGCAGAGAGGGCCCACATTCCCCCTGACATCTGGCCTTTCCCCTGCAGGTGTACTGGATGGGCCCCACCGTGGGAGCTGTCCTTGGAGGCCTCTCCTTTGAGTTCTTCCTCTCCTCAGGGGCTTCTCCGAGAAAGCTTGTGGTGTGTGGGCCACGAGGGGGTGTGGGAATAGTGGAGGCTGCCCATGGGTCTCAGTCCTCCGTGTCCAGCAGGACGCCCCAAGGCCCGCTCCAAGCCTGAGTGAGGCTCCATCTGTGTCTCCTGTGCAGAGCACGGCCTCTGTCTAAGCGACTTCTAGATCCTCCCCAGCCGTGCCTCAGTTTCCCCTGTCTTCCATCCAGTGCTATTGAAGGGTTGACTAAGGCAGTGATTTTAGGCCCAATAACAACATCTCACTCTGGTGCCCCCAGGAAGGCCCTTGCCCGGCTCTTACACTATCCCCCACAGGGCGCCCCAGGGTTCAAGAGGCCAGGCTGGGACTTGGAATGGAGGGGGCAGAGGGACACCAGGGCTCAGAGAAAGCCCCGACGCAGCAAAATCATTCTGTCCCAGGCCTGCAGGGCTCACGGCTGCCAGCCTGGGCCAGCCAATAGCAACGGCTCTCCTAATCCTCTCGGATGGGGCAGCGGTCTCCCTAGCCCACCCTCCCGCGATCCCCCAATTCCCGAGGTGCCTGGAGCCCCCAGGGGCACTCCCTGAGCCGGAACTTCATACCCCAAGTGACCAGCCGCTGGTTCTTTGGTTTCTGACCCGTTCAGGGCCTCAAATCAAGACGCTCTTCCCCCCTCCCCCCCCCCACTTCCCAGAATGCCCCCAAACCCCAGCCTTTCCCTGCTGGCTGTCTATTTCTCAGGCAGGAGGGGGCGGGGTGGGCGCTGTGGGAGGGGGAGGGGGAGAGAAGCAGCTTTATAGGTGCAGCCCTGGGCCGGCCCTCCTCAGCAGCTACGGGGTTAAGAGGCCGGGCCAGCAGCCTTTTGTCTGCCCCTCCCCATGGATTAGGGGCTCTTCTATAAAGGAAGCTGTCCAGTGGGGCCAGGCCAGGGGGGCAGCAGGGACCCAGGAACTGCGTCCATCTCCCCTGTTTCCCCCCGTAGCCCCCTGGCCATGTGGGAGCTCCGCTCGGCCTCCTTCTGGAGGGCCATCTTTGCCGAGTTTTTCGCCACCCTCTTTTATGTCTTCTTCGGGCTGGGGGCCTCGCTGCGCTGGGCGCCCGGCCCGGTCCACGTCCTGCAGGTGGCCGTGGCCTTTGGACTAGCCCTGGCCACGCTGGTGCAGGCCGTAGGCCATGTCAGCGGAGCCCATGTCAACCCGGCAGTCACCTTCGCCTTCCTCGTGGGCTCCCAGATGTCCCTGCTGCGCGCCCTCTGCTACATGGTAGCGCAGCTGCTGGGGGCCGTAGCTGGGGCTGCTGTGCTGTACAGCGTCACCCCCCCAGCTGTCCGGGGGAACCTGGCACTCAACACGGTAATGGTCCCAGGAGCTGGTAGGGGCCCTCGGGGAGGGGGGAGGGCGGGGGAGGGTCTCGGAGAGGATGGAGGGACCCCGTGAGGAGCCACGACATTTGGGTGCCCCTCTGACAATTGGACAGCTCCCCCCAGGCTCACAGAAGAGAAAATAAAGCCAGCAACAGCAGTGTCCGTGTGGTGCCTAGCCTCTCTCTGCCCGGGAAGGGGGGGCGGGCTGGGGCCCAGCCTGCAGAGCCCTTCACTGTGGATCTCCTCTCTTCTCCCTGCCCAGCTACACCCTGGGGTGAGCGTGGGTCAGGCCACTATCGTGGAGATCTTCTTGACCCTTCAGTTTGTGCTCTGCATCTTTGCCACGTTTGATGAGAGGAGGAATGGACGCTTGGGGTCTGTGGCATTAGCTATTGGTGTCTCCCTCACCCTGGGGCACCTGTTTGGGGTAAGCGAGAGCCCTGCTCCAGGGATGCAGGGGACCTGAGACCTCTCCCAGTCCTGGAGGAACTCCTGAGGGCCGAAATCTGGGCAAGATGAGCCTCTCTCTTGGTCGCTTGCCCTTTGGGGGGGTGGGAGGTAGGGAAGGCAGGCCATGGGCATCTCTCTAGAGAGCTGCCCCTGCTTACCTCTAAGGCCCATAAAGCGGGCAGCGGAGTGTGCTGCATCCCCCCAGAACAGCCACCATGCCCACATTCCTTACCCCGGCTTTGCCAACCCCACAGAAACTGGGTCCTCTCAGCCTGGGGACACATGGTGGAGGGGGCCGTGGGGTTTCTGTGACAGCCCTGTCTCTTGCAGATGTATTATACGGGTGCGGGCATGAACCCTGCTCGATCCTTTGCTCCTGCTATCCTCACCAGGAACTTCAGCAATCACTGGGTAAGGGAGAGGGGCCGAGGTGGGGGAATCAGGGGGTCGCTCGAGAAACCACTTTTCCTCAGGAGCTGTTTGTTAGCTGCCACCAAGAGGCCTTCCCCCTCCCCCCCCCAGTGTGCCTCTGAGAGGGATGGTCCATGGGCATGTTCACATCCCATCCTGGTCTCAAAACAAGGTTTATTTACACAGCATTAAATGAAAACCTAGAATCCTCCAGTTGGTAGATCTGGAGTTAGTTCAGAACTCAGTCCAAACCCCTCACTGCATTAAAGGCCTGCTGGGCCTACGTCATAAGAGGGTCGAGCAGCAAAGCTAAGGAAGGAATATACATGACCAAGTTCAGCCCCCTCCTCACTGCTGCCTCTCAGACCCCTCTGTGGCCCACTTTGTGCCCAGAAGCTATGGAGAGAGACAAATAAAAAGGAATCCTCAAAGAATGAGTAGTCTTGTTGGGAATGAATAGAGTTCACACAGTACTGACAAGAAGAAAACTTTTAAAACCTGAAAATATGAATTTATAAATATATGTAGGTGCCGAGACGTTGTGGCTTCAAGAATGAATGAGAGAGGAGAAGCCAACAGGAAAAGATTTAGTCTCAGGGGCAACAGTTGATAAAGAGCCAGGCCTAGAGACAGGAGGTCCTGGGTTCAAATCTGATCTCAGATATTTCCTCGATGAGTGACCCTGGGCAAGTCACTTAACCCCCATTGCCTAGTCCTTACCACTCTTCTGCCTTGGAACTAATACATAGTACTAATTCTAAGGCAGAAGGTAAGGGTTTAAAAACAAAAACATAGTCTCCCTGGCCTAGTTTCTCTATCTTTGTAAGTGGATTAGTCAGACTCAGATCTCAATCAGAACATCTATCAGCTTGCTCACATCCTCTTCTCCCCAGGGAGAATGGGAGAATCGGAGGGGCAGTGCTACTGAAGCTGGGTTTTGAAGGAGAAAAGAATGGTTAATCTAGAAAAAAAAGTGGGCCATGTTCAGCAGCAGGTCCAACCCCCAGACTGTCATCTGTACCCCACCAATGCCTTTTGGGTGGGGGTTGCCCTGTCTTGCCCTTTTCCAGCTCAAACTTCCTTTCCTCTCCTCACAGGTGTACTGGGTAGGCCCCATCATTGGGGGAACTCTAGGAGGCCTCCTCTATGACTTCCTGCTCTTTCCCCGGATCAAGAGTGTCTCCGAGAGACTGACTATTCTCAAGGGTATCAGGCCCAATGACTCTGAGGGGCAGCCCGAGGTCACTGGGGAGCCTGTTGAGCTAAAGACCCAAGCCCTCTAGGGGCCCCAGTAGGCTGGAGGTGGACAAAGGCGATTTGGTTTGGGTGGCAGGGGGCTGGCCAGTCCCCAGGGGAGTGGGGGGCATGTACCTCTTTATTTTTTTATTTATTTGTGGGGGCAAGGTGTTTGCTTTTTTGCTGTGTGAGATCTGGTTAGTGCAGACACCCCCCCACCCCCACCATGCCACGGTTACTTGCTTGTGCATATGTATGTGGATGTGTGTGTGTGTGTGTGTGTGTGTGTGTATCTGCTTGTGTTTAGGGGCATGAAACTTGGGGGAAGGAAAGGGGGCCAGGTTTGTGTGTTACCCTATGCTTCTCCTGCCTCTCCCCACAACCCACTCAGGGTGTGCAAAGGGTAAGGGCAGATTGAGCACCCTAAATTTCCCCCCTTCATTGTATTGCCAGCTGTGTGTGACCCTTGATTTCCAACTCTGAGTGTGGGGGGGAGGACTGGTGCATTCCAAGGGAGAAACGGCTATTAAGTTATTGGGGGGTAGAGGAGCTCAGGATCTTTATGAGGCTGAGGCTGAGACTTTGCCAGGGAGAGGAATCCCACTTAGACTAAGTGGAGATGATAAGTGAAGACAGTGAATTCTCAACTCAGAGAGCTGGCTTTTCTAGTGACTGGGCTGGCTACTTGGGTGGAGGACAGACTCCTCAGGTTTGGGCTTTTTTGTAAAGCAGCATAAACCCCTCTACACAAAATGGCTGGGTTGTGTTTTCATTCTGGGACAGGTCCTTGGCTAGCTTTCCACTTTGGTCATAATGCCTTAAACATCTGGAACCTTGTTTCCCATCTCCTCTCACCCCTCTCTCTTCTCCCCACCTCCCCATCCTATGGCAAATGGTTTCTGTATCCCAATTCAGAAAGTCTAGGCCTTGGTCCAGGAAGGAGATTGGGAGGAGGAAGAGAAGGAGGAGGAAGAACTGGTCTAAGGAGCCCTCCTCATCTGAGTGACATCATCCTTCAAATGGCATTGTTCTTTCCCTTTTCACTTTTATAACCCTTCTCTCTACTTCCTTTCCCTCAGTTCTTTCTTTTTTTCTCTTTTTTTATTTAGAATATTTTTCCATGGTTACATGATTCATGATCCCCCGCCCCCCAGCTTTCTCCTCCCAAAGCGGACAAGCAGTTCCACTGGGTTATACGTGTATCATTGTTCAAAGCCTATTTCCATGTTATTCATATTTGCAGTAGAGTGATCCTTTAACATCAAAACCCTAATCATATCCCTATCGAAATACGTGTTTGATCATATATTTCCCTCAGTTCTTTCAATAAAACTTTTTTTTTGCCTCCTAAATCCAATACCAACCTCTCATCCCCTCTACTCAAATGTCTTAATTATGGCTGACGTTTATATATAACATTTAATTAATATTGCCTAAGATTTTGGTTATTGATTTCAACAAATTCTGTTTAGGCCTGGAGGAGTCATAATCCCCATTTTACAAGTGAAGAAAATGAGTCTCAGGTGAAATGACCCAAACTAGCAAGAGGCTAAGTTAAAACCTTGAAAGCTTCTACCTTTAAATTTAGGGTTCTTTCTAATAAATGAAAACTACTATCTAAGAGTCAAGAATTTAAGCCAAACTTAAAAAAAAAAGTCTTCTTCCACCCCACTCTTTGTTATTTGCAGAATAAACTCAACAGAAATAGGTCCATTAAAAATGTCATTTATCCTTTCTTTTATGAACCTTGTCACAGCCAATATACAATTTTAGAACTGAGATTGCAGTCTTCAAACTCATTTTACAGATGAGGAAACTGAGGACCACAGAGGTTGCCCAGGGTCCTGGGGTCAGTCAATAAACATTTATCAAGCACCTATTATGTTCTAAGCACTGTGCAAAGAGTTGAAAATATAAGGAAAGGTACTCCCTTTGCCTAGCCCTTCCCTCTATTCTGCCTTGGAACACAAGATGGAAGGTAAAGGTTAAAAAAAAAAAAAGGCCTTCTAGAAGGTGGGGTTTTAGCTGGGTGCAGAAGGAAGCAAGGGAAGTCAGGAAGCCCTGATGAGGGACAGCTAGTGAATATAGCCTGAGTCCGGAGATGGAGTTTCTTAACATCAAGAAGAGGAGTGCCACCAGATGGAAGATTTGTAGTATGTGATGGGAGACAGTAACCCAGACAACCGCAGAGGGAGTTCTAAGAGGTCTAAAGGTGAAGTGACTTGGGGAGGGTCACATACGCTATATAACTGCCCAAGGCAGAATTCGCAGTCTGGTCTTCCCAACCACAAGTCGAGGACTTTATCCACCAGCGTCCTGGGGACATTCGTACAGCTTCCCATTTTATACAACTTAAGGAAACTTGGCTCCCAAGGGTTCATCGGGATCTGAATCCAGACCCACGGCCTTCATTTTAAGCCAAAGACTCCACTGTAAGACCTGCTCCCCACCCCAAACAGACAAAAATATCAGGGAAACTTCCTGGGAAACTTTCCTCTGGCGGGAGTCCCCAGAAAGCGTTCAGTTTCAGCCGGTACACGGAAGAAGTAAGTGGACTAGGGCTAGGACAACAAAGCGAGGGTCGTACCCCCCTTCGGACCCAATGGACTAGCCTGGCTCCGCCCACTCCCCCCCCGCTCCCGAGAAAGGATGGTCCCGCCTAGGTTAGTGGCGGGAAAGCTAGCAGGCTGAGCCGGCTCCTCCGCGGCCGCCGCTGCTGCTGCTGGAGGACCTAGTGCCTTGGAGGGGGTGAGTGCATGCCTCGGAGGTGGTGAGCACTCAACTGAGGTGGGCTCCTCGATTCCCTTCGTGTTTCTGGGGATGCAGCGGGGACTCTTACCCCAACTACCACATTCCTACTATCTCTACGGGAGGGGGCTGAGGGCGGGAGTTCGCGCATGCGAAGTGATGCGCAGTCGCTCCTGACTGTAAAGGAGGGAGGGGTAGATTCGCGCGTGCGCGGTAGCCTGTGGCTGCTGTAGTTTATTTCCTGTTATTTCTGTGTTGATCCTCTAGGGAGGAATCCGAGAGGAGAAATACATTTGGGAGGAGGGAGGCAAGCGAGTCCTTCGTGGGCTATCGTGGGAGAGGGTTTGGAGAAGCAAAAATGAGATTAGGGAGCTTGAGACTCTTTCTAAGGCCCCAAAGACTTTTTTTTTTTAAAATCCTTACCTTCCGTCTTAGAACCAATACTAAGTATCAGCTCCAAGGCAGAAGAACAGTAAGGGCTGGGCAATGGGAGTTAAGCGACTTGTCCAGGGCACGCAGCTAGAAGTGTCTGAGGTCATATTTGAGCCCAGGACCTCCCGTCTCCAGACCTGGTTCACCATCCACTGAGCCACCTCGCTGTCCCCTCTAGATCTTGTTTGTATGGAGTTCTGGCAGTACTGTCTTCCCTTGTGGCCCGGTGAGCTCCTCGGGGGCAGGGGCTGCCTTCTGCCCTTCTTTGCATCCCTTCCCACTCTTCTGCCTGGGACCCAGTCCCAAAGATTAACTCAAAGACAGGTCAGGGTTTCGAAACAAAGCAAAATACAAAAACGAGACCTAGCCAGGGTAAACTGGAGATAATCAACAGAATTGGAAGGCTCTGCAGTAGAGCATTAAAGGGACAAAGTGGGGTTTCAGAAAGGCTTCTCCTTGAAGGTGGAACTTTAACTTAATAAATGTTTGTTGACTCGACTGGCCCCACTCCATCCAGATTCAGACTGAGGATTCCTCCCTGTGGAAGGCGCACGGAAGGACCCGCCCCATCATTTTACAGGGGTGGGTCCTGAGGCCCAGAAAGGTTAAAAGAATCCCCTGAGGTCACACAGTTAGGAAGTAGCAGCCTGACCTAGAAAGGAGGCCCTCTTACTCCAAATCCCAGACATTTCCTCCGCGGAGAAGGAGGAATGTGGTTTGGAGCCCTGAACTACCCTAGGATCCAGGATCATGTGGCTGCTGGAAAGAGCTCTGGATGGGGAGTCAGGATTTGGGGGTTTGAATTCTGTCTCAGACCCTTCCTAGCCGGCTTGACCTTTGGCAAATAATTTTCAACTCTGTGTCTCAGTTTCCTCATTTATAAAGTGAGGATAATAGAATTAACTCAAGAGTTGTTGTGAGGAACAAATGGGGGATATATATACACACACACATTTTAATATGCATTATATATTGATGTATTATATATATAACCACATGTATATTGTATTTGTCATGCTTTATATGTTATATATTACATATGTTTGTGTATCTATAATATTGTGTTTGTTAGGTATAATTTATATATTATATGTCCCTCATTTGGTTATATCTGTATATTTATCTGTGTATATATAAAGAGGCAGCTAGGTATAATGGATGGATAGAGTGTTGACCTGCAATCAGGAAAACCTGAGTTGTTCAGCCTCAAATATTCATTAGGTCTCATTGATATCAGACCCTAGGGTAGGCATTTAGCATCAGTTAGCTTCATTATCTTCATCTATAAAATGGGTTTGATAACAGTACCTACTGGGCAGCAGCTGGGTAGTCCAGTGGATAGAGAACCAGGCCTAGAGGTTCAAAGGTAGCATCAGATATTTCTTAGCTGTGTGACCCAGGGCAAGTAAGTCACTTAACCCCCATTGCCTAGCCCTTACCACTCTTCTGCCTTGGAACCAATACATAGTATTATCCTAAGATGGAAGGTAAAGGTTTAAAAAATAAATAAAATAACAGACTAAAATGAACTGGATCTTTAGAGTAATTAGGGCTAAGGTAGTGAGAATTTTCCCCTTATCAGAAAATCTTCCCTCCTCTAAGAATTGACCATTATTTTGGGTCTCCTCCTTCTGGTCACAGTCTTCCTCCCTGTTTCAATCCTCATCCCTCTTCTAAATTCTCTCCTGTCTTCCCCAGAGCATTACTGTTTACAAGTGTATAAGTACAACCAACCCAGCTGTGACTGTGACATTGTTCTGCTTAAAAGTTTTCAGTGGACCAGGAAAAAGATGCTGACTTTTTAAGAGTCAGAGAATTGGATTTTCCTTCCAGCTCTGCCATTTACTCCCCATGGGACCAAGAGCTGATAACCTAATTTCTCTGCGCCTCCATTTCCTCACCCGCATAAAAGGTCGGGGTTAGACTAAATGACTTCTAGCATCTCTTCCAGCTCTAAATCAGTGGTTTTTTTTTTTTTTTTGAGGAACTGCCATCATCTTGCTGAAACTTACTTTCTATAGTCTCCCATTTCTCTACATTTACTTTCTGCCCCAAGAGACTTTTTTCCCCCAAGAATTTTTAAATTAAAAATCCTTGACAGCTGCCCATATCTGCCCTTGCAGAAAACCTGCCTCCTGTGCAAAAGCCTCCTTGATCATTTCAACTGGAAGTAACCTATACAAACTATGGTCAAAACCATTCATTTTTGCCTTTATCATTATCTTAGTTACTTTTCTTGTTTATTTATCTCTTATCCTCCCAACTAGGCAAGAATAAATTTCTTCATTATCTATTAGCAACGGAGTTCCCTTATAATTTCGGAAAACATTTGTTGAAAATTACATGTAATTGGGAAAATAAAATATCTTTAAATTAAAAAGCAAAACAAAACAGTGGAGCCCATATCGTTCTGGAAATGAGTTCTATTAAACCACCACCAGCTAAGATTCATGGAAAAAGATGTTTATTTGTTTTTTTTCTCGTTGCTATACAGCTGGTTTTTCTTACTTCTGTCTTGAAGAATTGGGAGGAGAGGGTGCAGAGGGAAGTAATGCTTAAGATGACTCTAAAAGCAGTGCTTTGAGAGTTTATATTTGATCCTAGAGGTAAGAGGTGACCCCTGGAGTTTATTGAGTTGGGGGACGAGGTTCGAAGGTGAAGCTCCAGGTGTGGAAAACAATGAGAAAGAAACAGACCAGAAGAGACACGCATGTCCTTCCTCCCAGCCTCTAAACCCCAAAGGGACCCTCTGATGTTCATAAAGACACAGGAGGGGGATTGTTTCCAAACCTTTCCTTTACACTGGATGATAAAAGAGGCTTTCAAGATGAAAGGGCCAGAGGCTTAGATCTCTGGCTTTTAAAGAGAGGGATGAGGAATGATGAGGCTTCATCTATACCTGAACTAGTAGAATTACGGGAAGAGAGTAATTGTTGCCTGCTTGTCTGATTATACCTTGCCCCCTCCCCAATTCTCCTGCTAGATCAGCACCTTTCTGCAAAGAGGGATCTGTAGAAAACTATGTCTTTGTCCCAGAAAGTGGGACAGTGCAGACTTATAGCAATGGGTAATTTTAATAATGTTTATTCAGTAGGAGGCAGCTGGTGGCACAGTGGATAAAATGCTGACCTGGAGATCAAAGCTGGCCACACACACTTATCCTTGGGAAAGTAGGGTAACTTCTGTCTGACTCAATTTCCTTAACTGTAAAATGAGGACTGAATGAGAGTACCTACCTCACAGGACTATGGTGAGGCTTAAATGAGATAATATATATTTTCTAAAATTTAATTTAATTACCTCCCCCCAATTACATGTAAAAACAAGTTTCCAACATTTTTCAAAGAATATTGAACCAAAAAAAAAAATGGGGCTGGACCTGTTAGTACAAAAATAATTATAGTGGTGCTTTTTGTGGTGTCAAAAAATTGGAAAATGAGAGGGTGTCCCTAGAATGGGGAACGACTGAACAAATTGTGTATCTGATGGTGATGGAATACTATTGTGCTGTAAGGATTGATAAATTGATTGGTTTCTAAAAGAACTGGAAAGACTCCATGAACTGATGCTGAGTGAAATAAACAGAACCAGGAGAACGTTATACATAGAGACTAACATTGTGGGACGATCAAATGTAATAGACTTTGCAACCAATAGCAATGCAATGATTCAAGACAATCTTGAGGCTTATGAAAAGGAAAGCTATCCACACCCAGAGAAAGAACTGTGGGAGTAGAAATGCAGAAGAAAACATAGGATTTATCACTTGTTTAAATGGGTATAGGATTTGGGGTTTCAGTTTTAAAAGATTATTACAAAAATAAACAAAATGGAATGATAATACATACATATAAAACCCAATGGAATTGCTTATCAACTGTGGAAGAGGGGAGACAACATAAATCATGTAACCTTGGAAAACTTATGTATAGATTTGTTATTGGAATAAAATAAAAGAAAAAACTTTTAAAAGAATATTGAATCTCAAATTCTCTCCTCAAGCAATCTCATAGATTTTACATATGTGGTCATGTAAACCATTTTCCCATATTAATCCTTTTGTGGAAGGAAATTCAAACAAAAAAAAATTAAGAAAGTGAAAAAACGTTTGCTTTGTTCTAGAGACTCAGTTCTTTTTCTCTGGAAGCAGATAGCATTTTTCATCATGAATTCTTTGGGATAGTTTTGGATCATTGTATTGCTGAGAATTGCTAAGGTATTCACAATTGTTCATCGTACAGTATTCCTTTCACTGTATGATGTTCTCCTGGTTCTGCTCATTTCATTCTGCTTCAATTTTTGTATAAGTCTTTCCAGGGTTTTCTGCTCATCGTTTCTTACAGCACAGATTTTCATTTCAATCATATACTGTAACTTAGCCATTCCCCAAATGGTGGCTATCCCCTGACTTTCCAAATCTTTGCCCTGCTAGAAAGAGCTACTTTAAAAATTTTTATACCAATAGGTCGGTCTCTCTCTCTCTCTCTCTCTCTCTGGGATACAAACCTAGTAATGGGACTGCTGGGACAAAGAGCACATACTATTTTATAGCCCTTTGAGCGTAGGTCCAAATTACTCTCCTAAATGATTGAATCAGTTCCCAACTGCTCCAACAATGCATTCCTCTCCCAGCTTTCCTACATCCCCTCCAAGTTTTGTCATTTTCCTTTTCTGTCATAATAGCACATCTGAGAGGTATGAGGTAGTACTTCAGAGTTGTTTTAACTTGCATTTCTCTAAATTGAGAGACTTGTAAGAAATTTTTGCACTATTTATGATGATCATGTATTACTCTTCCATTCTATTTCCCCGTTTAGTGTCTGACCTCCACTTCCCCCAATTTGCCCTCTTTTCAATCAATCCCACCTCCCTTTTCAATCCCCTCCACTCTTCTTATTTTCCTGTAGGGTAAAAAAGATTTTTTTCTTTTTATTCAAAGATATTTTATTTTCCCAATTACATGTAATAATAATTTTCAAAATATGTTTTCCAAAATTATAAGATCCAAACCATCTCCCACCCTTCTTTCCCTCCTCCCACTCAGAGATGGTGAGCAATTTGATCTGGGTCCTACATGTATTATCACACAAAACACACCTCCATATTGGTCATTGTTGTTGGACACACTCATACAAAATCAAAATCCCAAAATAGAACCGTAAATACACCGATGTGAAAGACGACTCCAACAGTTCTTCCTCTGGGGGTGGCTAGCATTCTCCTTCCTTCAGAATTGTCCCAGATCATTGCATTGCTGAAAGGAGCCAAATTTTCACAGCTGATCATTGGACAATATTGCTGTTACTATGTATGATGGGCAAGAGAGATTGTATATGTTCTTTCCTCATTGAGCCAATCCCAATGAGAATAAGGTTTAGTTCTCACTTTCCCCATCTTCCCCTCTACTGTAAAGGATCTTTCATGCCTCTTTTATGTGCAATAGTTTATCCCATTCTATTTTTCCTTTCCTCTTCCCAACGTATTCCTCTTTCTTATGCCTTAATTTAATTAATTTTTATTTTATTTTTAAGTGTTTTTCCAAGGTTACATGATTCATGTTCTCTCCCTCCCCTCTTCCCTTTCCCCTCCTGGAGCTGACATGCATTAATTTAATTTTTTATTCAACTCACACCTTGCCCTAATAATGACAAAGTTCTTTGGCATTATGAGAATCATTTTCCCATAGAGGGATGTATACAATTTAAACTTATTGAATGTCTTTTGCTTTCTCTCTCTTGTTTACCTTTTTGTGCTTCTCTTGAATTTTGTATTTGAGAGTCACAGCTCTGGCCTTTTCATCAGGGTGTTTGAAAGTCCTCTATTTTTTTGAATGCCCATTTTTTTCCCTGAAGGACTATGCTCAGTTTTGCTGGATAAATGATTCTTGGTTGAAGTCCTAGCTCCTTTGTCTTCTGGAATATCATGTTCCAAACCCTCTGATCCTTTAATGTAGAAAATGCTAAGTTTTGTCTTATCCTGACTGTGACTCCATTATATTTCTGGCTGCTTGCAATATTTTCTCCTTGGCCTGGGAGTTTGGGAATTTGGGAGGTATCCTTTGGGCATCTCTTTCAGGAGGAGATGAGTATATTCTTTCATTTCTTTTTTGTCCTCTGGTTCTAGAATATCAATCCTGTTTTCCTTGGTGATTTCTTGAAAGATGATGTCGGAGCTCTTTTTTTGATTATGGCTTTCAAGTACAGTGATCTTTCACTTGTCATGGGAGTTACTTTCCAGAGACCTCCACAATAGGTGAAAATCTGCGAAGTAGTGGCTGATATTGTAAAAAATAAAATTAATATATAATAACTTTAAAAATATTATGGTTTTTATAAGATTTATTGGTAATCTCTAGAAAATAAAGCGATATGCCAGGCTAGCTTAGGTTGTTCAGGCAGCCCGCTGTTCCTGCTGCCACCATGCTGCCATGGCAAGGAAAGAGAAAGAGGAACACTAACCCCTCAATTTTATCTCCCTATCTACATCAGTGCATAATGACAGGAAGCCAGTGGGCTCATGGGGAATGTAGT
Organism: Gracilinanus agilis; assembly: GCF_016433145.1. Lineage (NCBI taxonomy): Eukaryota > Metazoa > Chordata > Mammalia > Didelphimorphia > Didelphidae > Gracilinanus > Gracilinanus agilis. The sequence continues at coordinate 283,073,969 of NC_058134.1, forward strand.
TCAAAGACCCCAAAATTTCCAATAACACATTCATTCCTCCCTGAGAGCCAAGGAAGATTGGTTTCTCCAAAGGATCTTGTAAACATAACCAACTTTTAAATTACAGTAATTTGGGGATAAAAAGAAAAGAGGACAAAACCAATGATCTAATGATTGCTAGGTGCATTAACAAAAAAGCCAATTAGGGGAGAGTCCCCTTTGGCATAAGAGTGTACATTCAAAACAAGTGTATCCAACCATCCACAGTTCAATCAACTGCACCCCAACGTTCATTCTGGATCTTCTTGATGTAGTGTAGGGTCTCTGCAGGCATTTTCATGGTGCCTTCTCTAAACAGTTCACATTCTGGATTTGGGGAGGTAGCAAGTTTCTTATCCTGAAATTACTCTCAAAAGAATTTAAACTTTACATTATAGGATAATAATACATATCCCCCTGAGGAGAATAATAACACATTCCCCCTTGAGGAGGATAGTGACAAACACCCAGATCAGCTAAGGATACATGGTTAAGTTATGGGAGTGTATGAATCAATTGGCAAAAGAAATTCAAAAACATCCAAAAATCCAAATAAAAGAGAAAAAAATAACTTGTGGATAAAATATAAAATGTCAAAGTCTTATGTGCAAAATTGTGGAAAAATAAACTTATAACAGGTCCTTGAATCAAGGCCCAGTTGACGTGTTTTATGTAATTTTGCAATTACCCATTCAGTAGCCAGGACTGCAGAAAGTTTGCCACATTATAAGAGAGAAAAAAAGGACTAGATTTTTGTGAGAAAGGGAAATGCCATTCCCTGATCTGATTTCACCTTTACTCTCAGGGATAGGGGGAGCCAGGATGATAGCCAACCTTTGGTACTTGACTAGGATGTGGCTCAGGGAAGGCTGGCCTCTAACATATGTCTGAACAGCCACAGCTGTGAACCCCAAACAAGAATATATTTGAGATAAAACTGAATGGGTAAAGTGACTTCCCCTGTCTGAATCAATACGTGCAGGCAGGCCAAAACAGGAATGATTTCTTTCAAAAGCACCTTGGCAACAAAAGCTACTATGGCTCAGGCAGTGGGAAATACTTCCAGCCATCTGGTCAGTTGATCCATTATGACTAGACAAAATTTGTAATGTCCAGCGAATGTGTTATTGAAAATTTTGGGGTCTTTGAACTACATTTCCCATGAGCCCACTGGCTTCCTGTCATCATGCACTGACATAGGGGGATAAAATTGAGGGGCTGGCATTCCTCTTTCTCTTTCCTCCCTTTGGCAATATGGTGGTGTCAGGGAATAGTGGGCTGCTTGAATAGCTTAAGTTAGCATGGCACATGGCTTTATTTTCTAGAGATTACTAATAAATCTTATAAAACCCATAATATTTTTAAAGTTATCATATATTAATTTTATATTTTATAATATATTTATTTTATTGTTCTATGATGGAAGCATTTTTCTCTGGCTCTTGGGTTCACTGCCAGAAGCCTTAGAAGGCACAGAATGTTTGGGTGGCACAGGGCTTGAAATAAATTCAAACTTTTACAAAAACTTCACAAAAACACAACACTGCAGAGGAACACTATGCGCAGCAATCAGATGTCTGTCAATGTGAAGTGGACAAGGAGAGATGCTGAATGTATGGGCACAGTGTAGGAGAGCAAACAGACCAATGCTACAGTCACTTAGCTGATCATTGCCCAAGATACAGAACACAGTGCTGTGGTTGGTCTCCTTTCATTCCATCAGGCAGCAGTGTGCCGTGTACAATCTCATGGCAATCTCACGTGTGCCAGTAGTAGTGGCAGTGCTATATTTCCATTGTGTACAGTATTCACCCTCAAAATCCCACAATCTAGTGAAAACTCCACAATAGAGAATTAGATTTTTTTAAACTCATGATACAGTGGAGCCGTGACAACTGAATTGCAATATAGTGAGGGATGACTATAATCTAATAATTCTTAAATTATCTCCTAGATTTATTTTCCAGGTCAGTTGTTTTTCTCATGGGATGTTTCACATTTAATTCCATTTTTTCATTCTTTTCACTTTGATTGTTTTTTGATGTCTTATGGAGACAAGCTTCCACTTGCCCAATTCTAATTTTTAAGGCATGATTTTCATGAGTGTGCTTTTGTACCTCCTTTTCCATTTGGCCAATTCTACTTTGTAAAGAGTTCTTTTCCTCAGTGAATTTTGTATCTCTTTTTCCAAAGAGCCAATTCTATTTTTCAATAAGTTTTTCTCTTTGATACATTTTTATAGACCTTTTTTCATTTGGCCAACTCTGCTTTTTAAGAAATTCTTCTTTGGATTTTTGTGCCTCTTTTCCCAATTGACTTATTCAGTTTTTTAAGTCAATAATTTCTTTCTTTTTTTCAAAAACCCTTACTTTCCATCTTAGAATCAATACTGTGTATTGGTTCCAAGGAAGAAGAGTGGTAAGGGCTAGGCAATGGGAGTTAAATGACTTGCCCAGGGTCATATAGCTAGGAAGTGTCTGAGGCCAGGTTTGAGCCCATGACCTGTCTTTAGGTCTGGCTCTCAATCCACTGAGCCACCCAGCTGCCCCCTACATTGTTAATTTCTTTAGTATTTTTTTTATGCCTCCTGTCCCAAGCTGCTAATTCTTTTTTTTCACAATTTTCCTATATCACTCTCCTTTTCTCAGTTTTTTTCTACCTCTCTAATTTGATTTTTAAAATCCTTTTTGAGCAATTCCATTCATTCTTTTTGGGCCTGAGAGCAATGACTTTTTCTTAGTGGCTTTGGATGTGGCAGTATTGACTTGGTTGTCTTCTGAGTTTGAGGCAACCCTGTCACCAAAATAGCCTTCTATTTTGAATTTCTTTGTTTTTTGCTCATTTTCCAGCCTTTTTCATTTCTTTTGGTTTAAAAAACTGTTATTGGGCTGTGTACCTGTCGTGAAAGGAGCCATGTGCCAAGCTTCAGGCTCTTTGTGCAGCTGCCTTCAGAGCTTGCTCAGGGGATCTGCCTGTCCACCCTCTGATGGTTCTTATTTTTAAGAAGCACCTGGCACCTAGTTGGTGCTCCAGAAGTGTCTGTTCTCTTGTCTCTTTCTCTTCCCTTTCTCTAGATCTGTGAGCCGTTCAGTGAATCAATGTAAGTTTGTGGCTAGAGAGTCAGGCCTGGAGATGAGATCCCAGTCCTGGGTTCAAATGTGACCTTAGACACTTCCCACAGTGGGACAAGAGCACCCAGAGAGACCCCCCAGAATCTTCTTATGAGCCACCATCCAACCTCCCACCAGGGTGTACTAGATCCCTCCAGCCTGCGTTCTACCTTATTTTGGGCTGAAAAATTATTTCACCGTGGATTTTTGTTGGTGGGGGAGGGGTCTGTGATGCTCTATAGCATCACTTTGATGAGGTATAAGGGGTATAAAGGGGTTTTGGTTAGGTAGATATTAAAAGGTTTGGTCGCCAGGGAATTGAAGAATTATCAATCCCCAATTAAAGAATAACCTCAAGTCAAAATGACCTTTATGGAAGTTTATTTACAAATGAGAAGAAGAGAAAATCAGGAGGACAAGATAGAATAAGTAACCTAACACACCAGGTAATTTGCTCTGGTCCCCTAGTTTAACCTAGGCAGATCTAATTAGTCCTCAGTGGAGCAAGGCCCAAGGCCGGAGAGCCTGAGGGCTGGAGGTGAATGAAGCAAAGGCTTCAGTCACAGAGTCTCTTTTGAAAAGGAAGTTCCTTAAGAGAAGTTCAGAAAGCTTTAGTCTTTACACTTACCACATGAAATTCCAAAGGAAAGATTTAAGAACAATCTCACCAAGGTCTCAGGGTCTCAGGTCCAGCACTCCTCCAAATCCAAGTCACAAATAAGAAAAAGTCCTTCACGTCCAAGACATGAACAAGAAGAGTGGAGCTGAACTCACTGAACTCTCTTTTAAAGGAGCTTCTTTTGTGTCACTTCCTGTGCCTTTCTCCTAGTTTACATGTCCAATCACAACAGAGGAGTGCCCAGGAGGCAGTCAGTAAATTCTGATTCCTCACTTACTCTAGTACATGTGGGTTACAGACCTCCCAATTTGTGAGTTAAGTGGAGTTGTTTACACTCTTGGTGATTAGATTTGAGAATGGGCAAGGTAGATTTAATCTCATTATCACAGAGGCCGATACCTTTCCACCCTCTGATGGTTCTTATTTTTAAGAAGCGCCTGGCACCTAGTTGGTGCTCCAGAAGTGTCTGTTCTCTTCTTTCTTTCTCTTCCCTTTCTTTAGATCTGTGAGCCATTCAGTGAATCAATGTAAGTTTGTGGATAGAGAGTCAGGCCTGGAGATGAGATCCCAGTCCCGGGTTCAAATGTGACCTCAGACATTTCCCAGCCTGGTGACCCTGGGCAAGTCACTTTACCTCCCTTGCCCTGCCCTTGCCCCTCTCTTCTTCCTTGGAACCAATATTAATATTGATTCCAAGATGGAAGGTGAAGGGTTTTTTTTTAAGTTGTTTTTACATTTAATTGGGGAAAATAAAATATTAAAAATTTAAAAATTAAGCTGCTTTACCTCCTCCAAAAAGAGCCTGTCCTAAATTAATAACAGTAGCTAGTATTTAAATAGCATGTACTGGGGGCAGCTGGGTAGCTCAGTGGATTGAGAGCCAGGCCTAGAAATGAGAGGTCTTAGGTTCAAATCTGGCCTCAGACACTTTCCAGCCGTGTGACCCTGGGCAAGTCACTTGACCCCCATTGCCTACCCTTACCACTCTTCCACCTAGGAGCCAATACACAGAAGTTAAGGGTTTAAAATAAAAAACAAACAAACAAATAAATAAATAAATAGCATGTACTCTGTGCCGGGCATGATCTCATTTGACCTTCACAGCCATCTAGGAGGGAGGTGCTAGTACATTTTATAGCCGAGGCAACTGAGTCAGATAAGTCCTTCTCTAATAGATGGCTGCTCCCAGGTCTTGGTGACAAAGAGCTCCCATCCCCATGGCATCTCCCTGCCTCCCAGCGTGCTCTCTATTATCCTGCAGGGGGTGATCTAATGGGAAGCATTCCTTTTCCCCAAAGAAGGCTGGAAAGGTCACAGCCCACATTTCCGTCCCAGCATTCAGTGTTAGGGAACCATGAGGGGAGAACACCGACAGTATTGTCCCCATTGTGTGGAGGAGAACCCCAAGGCCTGGGAACTGGTTTGCCAGTCCTCAAGCAAAGCAGTTCTTGAGCCCCAGCATCCAGACCCCCAGTCCTGGGGCTCAGAGGGGCCTCCAGCTCCATTTCTCCCCCAGCCTCTCCTTCTGGGGTCTGGATAGGAAGATGGGAGGAGCCAGCCTCACGCCTGACTTCCTGCTGCTCCCACAACGCCCCACACAGGACATCTGTGGCTATGGCTCCCAATGGGGCGTGGAGGCTTGCCGAGGCTCCAGGCTCGGTGTCTTTGGATCCCCCCATACTGGAACTAGGTGTCTGACCGGGGTGGGCCTGTTGTGTCAGCGAGCCACTGAAAAGGTTAAATAGAAGCCTGTAGACGAGGGAGGGCAAAGACGGTTCTGGGCCTCCCTGGCTTCTGACCTCATCCTGTGACTCTGCAGGGGCTCTGAAGCACAACTTCACTCACTGCGAGCCAGCAAGTTGCTCTGCCACTGGCTGCCTCAGTTTCTCCAACTGTTAACCGGAGACCCTGCATCCCAGGATCCCAGGGGCATTTTGGGGATCAGATGAGATCGTCTTTGCCCGGCCCAGATGGGCGTGATAAACACTTGTTCCCCACGTCAGTACCCCGGTCTTGTTTAAGCTGCTTGCGGGGGCACCCCTGCTAGGGAGCTCTGATCCCTGCTGGGACCCCTGCCTGGGCCATCGGGGGTGGACACTTGGGAGAGGAGGGTCAGGAAAGTGGAGGCCCCAATCCTGGCCAGGTATTGGGCAGGTGACCTCCTTGGCAGAGCCCCAGAGTAGGTTAGGGTTGGGGGAAAGTAGCCCAGTTATATAACGGCCGAGATCATTGGAGCCCGCTGCTTGAGTGGTAGTGCCTGGGGGTGCTCCCCAGAATGTCCCCTGTGCCTGCGGGCTCTGGTGCCCCTCTGGGGGTGTTCCTGCAAGGGACATGCCCAAGGGCCTGGAACTGGAAGAAAAGGGCCCGCATGGGCTTTGACTTTTCAAAGTGGGACCCGAGGGCCCTCCTGTGTGGTGTTCGCCCCCTGCCCTAAGGCAAAGCGGGCTGTGAGGTGGATGGGTGGATCTTCTAGGTGTGCTAGAGAACCTGCAATCCTTCTGGGAAAAGGAAACCCTCTGGGACGTACAAAATTGGTGTCAGGGCCTCTCCCGGGGCCGTGCGGGGGTTTCTCCTGGTGAGTTGTGGGGCCTCACTGAAGGCCTAGGCCCAGGCATCCTGGGGCCTGAGCTGAAGCCCCTCAAGGATCGCGATGGGGATTCAGCACCGCCAGGACAAGCCGCTCTTTGACGCCGTAGTCAGGTTTGCGGGCCTGCCCAGGGACACTGCGCACAGGCCCAGCCCCAGCCCAGCTCTCCATGGAGCTTCCTCCACCTTCCCTCCCTTCCCTCCTCAGGCTGATGGTGAACTTGACCCAGCTGGCCCTGCTCTGCTTCAGTAAAGTGCCCCAGGATCCTAGCTTCAGGCTTTTATTAGCCAGTCTCTGAGCCAGGGATGACCACACGTGTGCTACTTAACCCTGAGAAAACAAGCCACCCCACCCCCACCCAGTAATATCTTCCTCTTCCTCTTAGGGCCGCAGAGAGGCCCTGGGCCAAGGCCGGCTCTCACCAAGATCCTGCCTCTGGCCCATTCTCTGCCTCCTGGCCTCCCTTCCCTGCTGGCTGAGCAGCCATTTATGGGCTTGGACATGATGAACTGCGAGCTTCTCGCCACATGCAGCGCCCTCGGATACCTGGAAGGGGACGTTTACCACAGAGAGCCAGACTGCTTGGGTGAGCACCCCAAGGGCGCCCGACTCCCGCTTCTCCCAGCGGGGCAGGCGGCGGCTTCCGCAGCCCCCGTGCTGCCCCCAGCCCAGGGACACGTCTCTTCTCCCCCGCAGAGAGCGTGAAGGATCTGATCCGCTACCTGAAGCACGAGGATGAGACGCAAGATGTGCGCCGGCAGCTCGGGGCGGCCCAGATCCTCCAAGGGGACCTCCTGCCCATCCTGGTCCAGCACCGCCAGGACAAGCCGCTCTTTGATGCCGTAGTCAGGTTTGTGGGCCTGCCCAGGGACACTGCGCACAGGCCCAGCCCCGGCCCAGCTCTCCAGGGAGCTTCCTCCACCTTCTCTCCCTTCCCTCCTCAGGCTGATGGTGAACTTGACCCAGCCGGCCCTGCTCTGCTTCGGTAAAGTGCCCCAGGATCCCAGCTTCCGGCACCATTTCCTCCAAGTGTTGGGTTACCTGCAGTCCTACAAAGAAGTGAGGCTCTCTCGGGGTGCGCGTGCGGAGTGGGGGCCGGAGAGAGGGTCTGCGGGGGCTCACGCTCGTGCCGCCTCCCCTTTGCCCTAGGCCTTCGCCAACGAGAAGACCTTCGGGGTCCTCAGCGAGACGCTCTACACGCTGCTGCAGCTGGTAAGCGAGGCCTGGGGACCCTCTCCCGCCTCTCTGGCTCCCCTCTGGGCGGCGGCAGAGCACGGGAAGGCAAGGTTTGGGGACAGACCCCCCGCCAGGGCCTCGTCGCTCTCCCGCCCACCCCCACCCCCTTGTGCGCTTTCAGGGCTGGGAGGAGCGTCAGGAAGAAGACAACCTGCTCATTGAGCGCATCCTCCTGCTGGTCAGAAACGTTCTGCACGTCCCCGCTGACCCCAGCCAGGAAAAGGTGAGTGCAAGGGGGAGGGGAGGAAGGCAGGGCCCCAAAGGACCCCCCTGACCCCGCCGGTCTCCTCCTGCCCAGCACGTTGATGACGAAGCCAGCATCCACGACCGGCTGCTCTGGGCCCTGCACCTCAGCGGCCTCGACGACCTGCTGCTCTTCTTGGCCAGCTCTGCGGCCGAACAGCAGTGGAGCCTCCACGTGCTAGAGATCGTCTCCCTCGTGTTCCGGGACCAGGTGAGGCGTGCACCCCAGCCCCTGGGGCCCCGCCACCCCCAGCCTGGGGCCCCGCCAACTCACCTGTGACTTCCCCAGAACCCTGAGCACTTGGCAGCCGCGGGCCAGGCACGCTCGGCCCGGGAGCAGGGCGCTGACACGGTGGAGCTGGAAGTGCTCCGGCAGAGGGAGACAGCGGAGAAGAAGAGCCGGGCCCTTCAGCGGAGCAGCAGGTGAGCCGGCCCTTTGGGCACGGGGCTCGGCCCAGGGACACAGACTCGTGCCGGGGAGGGCTCGGGGAGAGCCGCCCTGACCGGTGCGCTTCTGCAGGCACTCTCGCTTCGGCGGCTCCTACGTGGTCCAGGGGCTGAAGTCCATCGGAGACAGGGATGTGGTCTTCCACAAGAGCCTGCCCCGCGTGAGTGGGGCCTGGAGCAGGAGGGCTGAGGGCTGGGGGGCCGGAGGGGCCGGACGGTCGCCTCTGCTGGCACACGGAAGGCCCCGGGGCCGTGGCTTGTGACCCCCTCTCTAGTTTCAGACATACAGCCCAGACTTGGGGAAGGACGCTCGTTATGTGCCCCGGCGCCGGCAGCCTGCTCCAGAGTCCTCTGTCCAGCGCCGCTCGGCCCTCAATGTACGGCTTTTCCTCCGTGACTTCTGCTCCGAGTTCCTGGAGAACTGCTACAACCGCCTCATGGGCCTGGTCAAGGTGAGCTGTGGGAAGAGACTCAGAGCACGGGGAAATGGCTAAAGAGAGGCTGTGGCAGAGGCTGGGAAAGGGATGCTCTCAGGAGCTCTGGGGAGCCCGCTGTAGGGGCAAGGGAGTCGCCGACATTGGGGTATGGGTGGTGGGAGACGAGAGGACATCAGTGAGAGAGACGAGGTGGGAGGAGGCCCAGGGGCTCCCTGGGACCTGCAGGAGTCTGGGCAAGAGACAGGCCAAGGGGGCACCCAAGGCTTTCTTGTGATGGGGTGTCCCCTCCCTGGCATCAGGACCACCTACTCCGGGAGAAGGCGCAGCAGCACGACGAAACCTACTACCTGTGGGCCCTGGCCTTCTTCATGGCCTTCAATCGAGCCTCCAACTTCCGGCCCGGCCTGGTCTCCGAGACTCTCAGCGTCCGCACCTTCCACTTTATCGAACAGAACCTTACCAACTACTACGAGATGATGCTGACTGATCGGAAGGAGGCGGTCTCGTGGGGTCGCCGGTGAGCATTTCCTTCTGGTCACCGAGGCCCCGGACTCCAGCCGTGTGTTTGTCCTGGCCTGGGGTCCCGGTCAGCCCAGAAGCTGCTGGGGTCACCTGCTTGCCACGTCTTCGTCTTCTCATTCTGGTCCTTCTCATCTCCAGAATGCACCTCGCCCTCAGGGCCTACCAGGAGCTGCTGGCCACAGTGAACAGGATGGACGCATCGGCAGACGAGGCTGTGAGGGAGAGCAGCCGGATCCTCAAGAGTAAGCCTCCTCCCCCCTTCTTTCCTGGGGCTCCCCCCTGTCTCTTGCTGCTCCGCCTAGGCTTTCCAGCCCTTTTGCTTCCTTCCAGACAACGTCTTCTACGTGATGGAGTACAGAGAACTCTTCCTGACCCTCTTTCGGAAATTCGATGAGACTCGCCAGCCCCGCTCCTATCTCCGCGACCTGGTGGAGACGACCCACCTCTTCCTGAAGATGCTGGAGCGTTTCTGCCGGAACCGAGGGAACCTGATGGTGCAGGTACTGGGGGTCAGGAGGCTCATGGCTTGCTGGGAGGAGAGCCTCCTTTTTCATTTTTTTTTTTTTCAAAAAAGTTTTAAAATTATGAGCTAGAAAATCATCAACGTGAACATTTCTATATACAAAGGAAACTAGAAAAATAGGGATCGTACAGTAAACCACAAATCTACCACATGTAGCTTACTTATAAAAAGTTTTTTCTAAACCCTTACCTGCTGTCTTAGAATCAATACTGTATATTGGTTACAAGGCAGAGGAGTAGTAAGGGTTAGGCAATGGGGGTTAAGTGTCTTGCCCAGGGTCACACAGCTAGGAAGTGTCTGAGGCTAGATTTGAACCCAGGACCTCCTGTCTCTAGGCCTGTTTCTCAATACACTGAACCACCTAGCTGCCCCCACATGTAGCTTATTTTTAAAAATATGTTATAAATTGAACGGGAGGCCTGACATTCATGGCCCCTGCTTGTTGGTGAACCCTCCTTGGGTCTCTGTTTTTTTAGTGTTTCATTGATATTTTTTTTCCCTCTCTTTTTTTGGGGGAAAGTTGTCACTATGCTCTACTCTACTATCCTCTCTTGTAACAAAAGTATAGTCAAAGGAGCAACTAGGTGCTTCAGGGAATTGAGATCCAGACCTAGAGATGGGGAGGTCCTGGGTTCAAATTTGGCCTTAGACCCTTCCTAGCTGGGTAATCCTGGGTAAGTCACTTAACCCATTGCCTAGCCCTTACCACTCTTCTGCCTTGGAACCAATAAACAGTATTGATTCTGGGGCAAAAGGTCAGGGTTAAAAAAACCAAAAAGAATAACATAGGTGGGGCATTTTTGCATTTTATCTATGGATATTTATTCTAGTGAGGCACATGGTAAATTGAAGGTAAATCTAATTCCAAACAATGATGCATCAGCCCCTTGGCCATCTTGAATAAATCATTTATCTTTTTAATAACAATTTCTTAAAGTCTACAATTTTCAAAATGCCTTACCAAACAAGATAGTGAGGGAAAAAATGAAATACATTTAAATTGTCTGATTTAGCTTAATTTAGCAAACATTTAGATTGAATTGCTAGATAAGAAGACCTAGGTTGGAATCCTCCTCAGAGACTTAGTGATCATTTGGTCTTGGGCCACCCACACATAACATCCCCTACCTCTGTTTCCTCATCCATAAAAGAGGGCTTGAACTGGTTGACCACTGAGGGCCCTTCCATCTCTAAATCTCTGATCCTATTATGGACCTACTATGAATTAAAGGCATTAGGATAGTCACTGAGGGTGATACAAAATAAATAATATATTCTGCCCTTAAGGAACTTGCCATCTAGTGGGAGAACCAGAAAGAATTCTCATAGGCAAAGGAGGGAGCTCCCAGGCTGGCAATTCCTTGTAGGCCCTGAAGCACAGAGAACCCCTAAGGGCTGAAGATGGGATTTGACCAGAGGTCTTTTTCTTTTTTTAATTTTATTTTTAAACCCTTACTTTCTGTCTTGGAGTCAATACTGTGTCTTGGCTCCAAGGCAGAAGAGTGGTAAGGGTGGGCAATGGGAGTCAAATGACTTGCCCAGGGTCATACAGCTGGGAAGTGTCTGAGGTCATATTTGAACCCAGGACCTCCTGTCTCTAGGCCTGGCTCTCAATTCACTGAGTGACCCAGCTGCCTCCGACCAGAAGTCTTTTTGACATAACACAGATCATTGTATATGGGCCGCACTAGGAATTTAGAAGGGAGCAATTCTTTTCCAGTTAGAAAATTCTGGTTCTGTTGAGGAATTGGACTTGCAGAGTGAGTATGGTGGAACTCAAACCTGGGTCTCTCAGACTCCATCCACAATGCTGAATCATGGTGGTAAATAAACAGGATTTATATAGTGCTTTAGGCTTGCACAATTGATCGGATTTGTTCCTCACAACAACCCCATCAGGTAAGTCCTGACATGCCCATTTCACAAATGAGGAGACTGAGCCCAGGATCAGCCAGCTGAGTGCCCGAGATGAGATTTGAACCCTGGTCTCCCCTTCTCTAGCCCACTCCCTCAGTTTAATGTGAGTTCCTGACTGGCTAGTGGGGGAGAAGAGCTGCCTTGGCACGGGGTTGGGGGGCAGCCCCAAGCGTGGCAAAGGGAGGGAGCCTCGCACGCCGCCCCCCCCCCCCCCAGCTTTGTGCTCAAAGCAGGGCTTCTCTACAGAACAAAAGAAGAAGGAGGAAAAAGAAGCCGAAGAAGAAGGCGCTGCCTGGGGCGCCAGCCTCTGAGGGCAGTGCTGCCCAGCACCCAGAGGGAGCAGAGGGCATGTGGCAAGCCCTTGCTGAGCAGCTGAGGCACTGCGCCCAGGTGGGTGCCTGCTGAGACCCTGGGCGGGGTGGGGGGGGGGGGTGAGGAGGCTGCCGCCGGCTTCCTCTCACTGCCCTACCCTGCCTGCCCTGCCCTAGAATTCAGAGCTCGCTCCTGACTCTGTGGTCCCTTTTGATGCCGCTTCTGAGGTGCCCGTGGAAGAACAGCGGACTGAGGCCATGGCTCGGATCCAAGACCGCCTCCTGGCTGGTCAGGCCCCCGAGGCCCTCACCCTCCTGCGGGCAGCCAGGTCAGAGCCCCGCCTCCGGAAGCCCCGCCTCTGGGGTGGAGTCGCCCTCTGGGCTGGGCGGGGCGTCTCTGCTGGCGGGCAAGGGTCTATCTTTCCCTCCCTCCCATGGGTCTATCCCTCCAGTCTGGGCTGGGCGCCTTTTTTGGGAATTTCGAGCAGCTTTTCCCCTCTTCCTGCCCGGAGTGATCCCGTCCCACTAATCCCGCCCTCTCACTTTCCAGAGAAGTGTGGCCAGAAGGGGACGCCTTCGGCTCCCCGGAGCTCTCTGCAGAGGACGAAGTTGAGTTGCTGCAACACATCTTCTCAGCTCAGTTTCCCCGTGAGTAGCCACTAGGTTCCGGGGGAGCGTGTCCACACTCCCTGGCTGGCTCCTGGGGCCAGGGATGGAGGGGTTCGTCAGGGAAGTGCCCCAGGGGCTTCCCGTCTCTTCTGCTGGTAGGTCAGCCTGAGCCTGAGGACCGAGGTGGGGAGGAAGGAGAAGGTGAGGAGGACCATGAAGAGGAGGAGGAGGAGGAGGAGGAGGAGCTGCAGGCCATCCAGGTCTCGGAGAAGGAGTTTAGCTTCCTGGACTACCTGAAGCGGTGAGAGGAGACTTGGAGGAGTTGGCTCTGGGGGGTGCGGGTACCGGTGGGGGGGTGCGGGTACCAGTGGGGGGGGGGTGACTTCTCACACACTCCTGCCCCAGGTTCGCGTGCTCCCACGTGGTCAGAGCCTGCGTGCTCCTGCTGAAGGACTACAGGGAGAATTCCCCCCACACCAACCACTGCGCCATCAAGATGCTCCACCGACTGGCCCACGATCTCAAGATGGAGGCCTTGCTCTATCATGTCTCCCTCTTCTGCCTCTTCAACAGGCTGTTCAGCGACCCTGCCTCCGGAGCCTACAGAGTGAGGGGACTGTAGATGAGGGGCCGGCTGGGGTATAGACTGAGGATCTGAAGGGGGGGGCTGGGAGGCCATCCTGGGGGCCCTCCTTCAGGTGCCCCATCTGCCCCTCTTCAGGAATTAGTCACTTTTGCCAGATACATACTGGGCAAATTCTTCGGGCTGACGGAAGTTAACCGCAAGGCCTTTGTGGAGCTTCTGTTCTGGAAGAACACAGCTGTGGCCCGGGAGATGACGGAGGGCTACGGTTCTCTGGATGCCGAGTAAGGCTGGGGCTGGGGGAGTGGGGAGGAGGCAGGATTGCCACCCTACCTCAAGATGATTTGGAAGAGGGGGGAGCTCAGTGGATTGAGAGCCAGGCGTAGAGACGGGTGGTCCTGGGTTCAAATCTGGCCTCAGACCAGTGACCCTGGGCAAGTCACTTGACCCACATTGCCTAGCGCTTATTGCTTTTTGCCTTGGAACCAATACACAGTATTGATTCCAAGATAGAAAGTAAGAGTTTTAAATAAATTTTTTAAAAAAAGATAGTTTGGAAGAAAGGATGGTTCAGTGGTTAGAGTGCTGGATCTGGAGAGGAGATATCCTGGGTTGGAATCTGGCCTCAGACATTTCCCAGCTGTTTGACCCTGAGCAAGTCACTTAACTCCCATTGCCTAACCCTTACAGCTCTTCTGATTTGGGAACAATACACTGCATTAATTTTAAGATAGAAGGTGAGAGTTTAAAAAAAGAAGACAATTTGGAAAATTATATTTGGAGATATATATGTATATATATATAATTTGGAGCTGTATTTGGAGAATGTGACTGCATCACAGTGAAATGCAGGGTAAAGCCTGTGCCCCGTGACCCCCAGAACCTCCCCCAAGGCCAGAAATTCTATTCCTTTCCTTCCAACCTCTTCTAGGTCTTCTAACCGAAAAGCCCCCAAGTGGAATCCAGAGGAGGAGAAGCAGCTACGGGAGCTATACCTGGCCCACAAAGACATAGAAGGTAAAGGGACAGTTCAGGGTAATTAAGCAGCCAGCATCTTCAAGAGTGGACTAAATGCTGGGGTGCACTGTGGATACAGGGCCAAAAATGAAGCAATGGAGGAGACTCTGCGTGTGTGTGTGTGTGTGTGTGTGTGTGTGTGTGTGTGTGTGTGACACACAGAGACAGAGACATAGGGGGCGTGGAGACAGAGAGATGGGGAAGGATCTGACTGCTGGGGTGAAGGAAAGGCCTTGTAAGTTTGGGACAAAAGGAACACTGGCTTGCACAGACCATTGAAGGGCAGTGATGTGTAATCAATCTGGAAAGGCAGCTTGTGGTTAGGCTTGGAAAGAGCTTTAAATAGCAAGCAGAGGATTTGTATTTGACCCTAGGACCTATGGAACTGGTGCAAAAGATGGCACACAGTGTGTTCTCTGGGCACGTGTGTCCACACATGCTCACACCCAGTTTGTTACTAGAAAGGCAGAGCCGTGCCCCTCCCTCTCTCCACCATGCCCTACATTTTTTTCACAGCTCATGGTCTTGGCAGGGGGTGGCGTGCTACCTCTAAAAGGTTTGCCATCACTGCCCTAGGTAAAAGGGAACTATTGGAGTTTATTGAACAAGTGATGAACTAGACTTAGGCTTTGGGAAAATCCCCCCCAGCAGCTGTGTAGAGGATGGATCAGTGGGGAGACACTGGACGAGGATTAGAGGTGGGAAGAATAAGCTCTTGCAGTAGTTCAGCTGAGGCCTGAGCAAAAATGGTAGTTGTAGGAGCAGTGAGGTGGCTCAGCAGATAGAGAGCCAGGCCTGGAGGCCAGAGGCTCCGGGGTTCAAATCTGCCCTCAGACGCTTTCTAACTGTGTGACCCTGGGCAAGGCATTTAACCCCCATTGCTTAGCTTTCTGCCTTGGATCCTATACTTAATATCACTTCTAAGACAGAAAGTAAGATTTGTTGTTTTTTTAAGTATAAGTCAGGGGGCCCAGGACAGAGCCTTTGGTTACATTCAGAATGGGGGCAGGGCAGGAGTGGGAATTAATGATGATCCCACAAAAGAGACTGAGAAATGGTCAGGGTAAGGCCATAGAAGGCCATGAGGACACTGAACCCTAGCCCTGCTTCTTTGAACCCTCTGACTTTGAGAGCTCACTTGGTCTCCCTGGGCGTCAGTTGGCAAAGAAAAGGGTTGAACATCCTCTCTGTTCTGTCCAGGCCTGTGCTCCAGTGCAGTATTGGATCCTGATGAGGCTTAGAGCCCAGAAGGGCTGGGATGGAGGTCCAGGAGCTTCAGGGCCTTCCTCCACCAATTGCACTCCTGTCTCCCCAGGGGAGGATGTGATAGAAGCCATCTTGGCCCGCCTGGATACTAGGACTCGTTCTCGAAAACAAGTCATCCACCATCTGGTTCGACTTGGACTGGCCGACAGCGTCAAGGATTTCCAGAGACCCAGGCAGGTGTCCTCAGAAGGCTGGGGGTTTTCTTTCCTTTTGTGGTGCTCATTTTCTCCTGACCATGATTCTTCTCCAAGAAGGAAGGGGATCAACGTGGTTTTATGGACGGAGGATCAGGAGTTAGAGCTGCACCGGCTCTTTGAGGAGTTCCAGGATTCAGATGGTGAGGGGATCGCTGCGGAGGGGTCTCTGGTGTGGGAACCAAGCAGTGTGGCTGGCTGTCTGTCTCTCCTTCCCCTCTCTGTTTATCTCTCTATTTTCCCCTAGACACATACTTTCTGTCTTAGTCACAACCTAAGATCAAAGGCAAGACAGTGGGGGTTGAGTGATTTGCCCGGGGCCATACAGCCAGGAAGTGTCTGACACCAGATTCTTCGAACCCAGGCCCTCCGGGCTCTCCATCCACCAAGCCACCTAGCTGCCCATTGGTGTTCTTCCACTAGTCCCAGCTGCCTGTTACTTAGGAGGGATCAGGAAGGTCTTCACATTGGAGGGGGCTCTTGCTTTGGGTTTTAAAGGAGAGGTAGGAATCCAAGGAGTGAAAACAAGTGAGTGCATGCAGACATAGAGTATCTGAACAAAGCAGGGGACTTCCTGCGAGCCATGTTTGGGGAATAGGGAGCAGTACATTTCGGCTAGTGGCAAACATGACATGGTTAGGCCATGGAGTGGGAGTGTGCTGGATTGTGAAGGGCCTCTAATGGCAGGCCAAGCAGTTTTTCACTTTTTTAGGCAATAGAGAACCAGAAATCTTTTGGAATGGAGAGGCAATATAGGACCATATATATAATGGATAATGTGCTGGGCCTAGAGGCAGGAAGACCTATCCCTCCATGCCTTGGCTTGGGGCCTGAGAGGACTGGGGAAGCCTGGACAAATCTATTTTCCTCAGTTTGCCCTCAAATCAAAGGAGATCAAAGGAGATGATGCTTGCCGGAATGCTCAGTGCCACGCCTGGCCTTTAGTTACTTCCTCCCCTCCCTACCCCATCAGGAAGCATGGTTACAGGAGGAGGGTGCACTGGGGGCTCATGTGGAGGTTTGGGCAGTAGAAGAGAGATGTGGCAGAGAGGGACGATCTTGGGGCATGGGTGCTGTCACCAATTGGATGTGAGAAATGAGCAAAAATGCCGAATTTTTAGTAGCAAAAAAAGTGGCATCAGAAAGGGAGGGTTTGAAGGAAGGGGATGAGTCCCCTCAGGCCAGGCAGTCTATGATCTGTTGGGCCATTTTCTGAGTTTGGGAGAGAACTTGGGTTGGATGTGGAGTTCTGCAAGGCATCTGCATTTTGGGGGTAGCAGAAGCCTAGCACCACGGGGGAGAGTGTAGGAGAGAAGAAAACGGGGCCTCCTTTAGATGCTAAAGGGTCAGATGAGAACATGACAAACACCAGGAAGCAGAGGACCAGCAAGAAGAGGAGGCCATCGGGAAGCAGAAGGGCCATCGTCAGAGGCTGAAGAATGTCCTGGAAAGGAGAGGAGATCATCAATGTTCTGAGAGCCAGTGTGGAGGCGGAGCCCAGAGTGCGGGCTGGTGGGGCAGCAAGGCTCTGCTCAACAAAGTTTGGAGGCAGAGAAGGCGGGCTGAGGATCCCAGGCCCAGAGGAAGAGAAACGTTGGTCCAAGGGCCTCAGGCCCAGAGGAGGAGAAGGGTCAGGCGGAGGGGCACAGGCCCAGAGGGAGAAAAGTGGGGCAAAAGCTTGGAAGGGGAGTGGAGGCGAGGCACCGGGTATCTCAGGCACCAGCCTTCTCC
Organism: Gracilinanus agilis; assembly: GCF_016433145.1. NCBI lineage: Eukaryota > Metazoa > Chordata > Mammalia > Didelphimorphia > Didelphidae > Gracilinanus > Gracilinanus agilis. The sequence goes on from NC_058134.1 coordinate 283,091,339, forward strand.
AGGCTGGGAGATGGTGCATCTGGAACAGTCCAGGAGGTTTGGTAGATGTGGACTAGAGGGATTCCTGGAGGCAGTGAGTGCTCATTTCTGCATCAGGGGAGACAAGGTGGCTTCCTTCTCCCCGTGTGTCCCCCTCAGCTTCCATTGTCCTCTTCCACAGATGTCTTGGGTCACATCATGAAGAACATCACGGCTAAGCGCTCTCGGGCCCGGGTGGTCGAGAAGCTTCTGTCCCTGGGGCTGGTGACAGAACGCCGGGCCTTGTACAAGAAACGCCAGAGGAAGAAGCCTGTGAGTCCCGGGCTCGTGAGCGGCCTCTGGGTACCACCTGGTGGGCAGAGACCTAGTGGGTAGCCCGTGCGCCTCCAATGCCAGGGGATGAGCTTTATCTCAGCAGAAGAGGAGCCGGGGGCCTTAGGCAGGCTGGTGAAGGTATGGGTGGGAGCCCCAGGCAGGCTGAGCCTCCCAGGGATTCTCTGTCCCTCCTGGTCCACAGGGAAGAGGTCTTTTGGGCATTGGTGGTCTATGTGTCCAGTGGACTTCACCTGGGTCTGCTCCGGCCACCTGCCATGGGGAGCAGATGGTAGTGTAGATGGGTACTGATGGCTCGGGTCCTGCACTCTTGAGGAGGGTGGAGAGGCTGGACTCAAACTTTCTCCTGACTGAATCAAAGCAGCCTCATGTCTTGTCCAGAAGGTGGCCCCATCCTGGTCAGAGCTCTCATCCCCCAGCTCTCTTGGGCACCGTGCCCAATGGGCCTGGTTGACCTTTTATCCCCTCATCTCATCACTGGTCCAGAGAGGGGCAAGATCTCTCATGTCTGAGCCTGGCTGTAGCTGCTTCCTTTCAGGCGGCAGGAAAGGACCCCCTGAAGGTCCCTGACCAGGAGGATGAAGAGGAGGGGGAGGAACAGCAGGAGGAGGAGGAGGAGGACAGTGAGGAGGATGAAGAAGGCCCAGGGGCAGAAGCAGCTGAGGGCTCCCCAGTGCCCCTACCCCAGAGCCTGAGGCAAATCCTGCAGGAGGAAGGTGAGGCAGCCACTGGCTGGGCTTAGACAGAGGCTTCTGGCCGGGGCCCAGGCTCCTCACCTTCCCTTGCCTTCCCCAGACTTCTCTGCCCCCCTTCTGTGGCTCCAGAACTGCCTGATCCGGATTGCTGACGACCGGGAGGAGGCTGGTGAGTGGGTATGGGGAATGCTGGGGAGCAGGCCCCGGGGGCCCGAGACATGGTGGGGGAGTGGGGGGGTACCTGCTGCCCCCTCTAGGCCTGCCCCTCTGTTCCAGGCTGCACCCAGCCAGTGCCCTTGGTGCCTCTGACAGAGGAGAACGAGGACGCGATGGAGAGTCCGGCCTTCCAGAGGCTGCTCAGAAAGTTAGGGATGCGGCCCCCAGCCTTGGAACAGGTGAGGGCCTTGGCCCGGGGGATGGGCACACTCGCTCCCGACCTCTCGCTGACCATCGGCCTTGACTTCCCAACCACTTAGGAATCTTTCTGGAGAGTTCCAGCCCAGCTGAGCCCCGCAGTGCTGCGGACAGAAGCCGCTTCTTTGGCTCAGGCTGGCCTTATGGAGCAGGAGCTGGGGAAGGAGCAGCCGCCTCCCACCCTGGAGGCCCTCCTGCCAGCTGGGAAACGGAAGCGAGACCCCAGGCTGCCAGGTAACAGGCCTGGGATGGAGGGAGAGATGGGCAGCGGGGCAGAGGGCCAGCCTGAGGCCTTACCACATGCTTTCCCAGCCATTTCAGAAGTAGTGGCCGAGGAGCCATCAAGTCCTGGGCCCCAGAAGCCTCTGTCACCGGACAGTGCCGGGGGGCAGGGGATGGATGGAAGCAAGGACAGAGGTATGTGTGCCTCCATGTCTTTGTGTCTGTCTGTGTCTGTGTGTGTGTGTCTGTGTGTGTCCGTGTGTGAGACCACTCTCTGTCATTGGTCCCATGGAGTCCCTCACCATGTCCCCTCCCTTCAGATCTCCTGGATTCTGAGCCGGACTCCCCTGAGGCCCCCAGAATCCCCAAGAGGAGGCGGTTTCTGATAGAGGATGAAGATGACTGAGGAGTGGCCCCTCTGGCAGGCTTTGGTGTGACTGAAAAGATGCCCCCGTGCCACTCCCCAAGGCTTGGGTCCAGGGAGACCCCCGTGTGGGGCAGCCTGGCCAAGGGGGCAGCAGGGGTTTCCCTCTCGAAGCTCTCCCTGGGGGAGACTTTGTTTCCGGGTCCTTGGAGAGCAGGCCCCTGCCCCAGGCCTGGGTTCCCTGCCTCATCCCCCAGCTTTGGAGCCTGGCGTGGGAGGGGGGTGGCTCACAGGTGCTTCTGGTTCTGTGCTTTGTTGTGAAATTAAAGCAACAAATAGTCCCTTCCTCTGTGGGCTTGAATCTCAGCGCATTTCCCCCTCAGCCGGCCCTCCACATAACTGAAGTGACCAGGACAATGTTGGAGCCCTTCCAGGCCCTGGCTTCTGGGAGTGGTTCTTGGTCCAAAGACCCTGAGGCCATTGGCAGGGAGTGTGACCGAGCAGGGCAGAGCGAAAGAGAAAAATCAAATGTTTTTGTGCCCCTGAGGACACCCATTAAGAGGCCAAAGTCTAGCCTGCAGAGAGGGAAATGGCTCTGAGTGTCCCGCCGTTTTTTGACCCCTTTTGGCCTCTGTCTTCCCAGTAGCTCGTGTAAGGGCTGGGAAGTACAGAAAAATAGGCAGGAAGACCTAGGACGGCGGCCCTCCCGCCCGGGCTCCCTCTGATGAGGACCCACCCTCTTCAGGTGTCCCTCCAAAGCAATGTGTCCATGAGCCTGACTCGCCGCCATCGACCAGATCTCCTAGCGGACATGGGAGCTCGCCCTGGCTCCACCCCCATCTCCAGACTCTTGCCCTCCACGATCCCCAGTTTGTTCGTCCAAGGCTCCTGGTATCCTGCAGTGTCAGCTAAGATATCCTGAATTATTGGCCATCACGCTGTGCCCAGCTGATGAAGTCCTGCCTGAGCATCCCCTAAACCCTCCAGACATGGGCCATCAGCCTTGGTGGAAAAGGCAGCCTACTTGTTTCTTTGGATGGAATGCAGCTCTCCTTTGATGGGGATGAGGCGACAGAGGCAAGTGCTTCACCTAAAAGCCTTCAGCCCGTCTTCCTAGTGTTCCGATGAGCGGCTCAAGCCCGTGTCCAGTGAGGCCTAGTTTAGTGCTGTGATAGCTGCCTAATAAAAGGTTTTTGAATGGCCAACCAGAATGAAGGGATCCAGGAGACCCCGGAGAGGGGAAAGAGGCGTTGATGTGAAACTTTTCTAAAAAGTACACAAATGATAAGTCTCCAAGCCATAAAGATAGATAGATTTATTGGGGGGAGGGGGGAAGTCCCACAGCAAAGCCGGGCCTTTAGTAAGACCAGAAGGACCCCACGCACTGTGAGAGACCTTATTTTATACCTCAAAGAATTAGACACCCTTCATACCAGTACAAAAATAGTACAAGAAAATACTCGTACCCTTCTAAGAAGAGAGACACCCAGAAGCAATATTCATCGGTTAGGTCAGCTAAGAAGCACCCCTTATTGGTAAAAGAAATCTTTTGACCATAACTTAAGAATCACTTGATGGAAAGTGGGGGAGCAGTGATGCCTGGGCTAAGACTGAGTGCTGGTGGATAGCACCTGAGCCAGAGCCAAGCCACACATCCTGAATCTTGTTAGGGTGAATGATAAATCAGTTTTGAAGGGTGTAAGGCCTATGCTAAAGCAATTATTTACTTAATTCAAAACCTTAATACTTACACTAGAATATTCATTAAAAGTCTACTAAAATCATCACATATGCTAACGTTAAAATCTAATCCTCAGGGGGCAGCTGGGTGGCTCAGTGGATTGAGAGCCAGGCCCAGAGATGGGAGGTCCTGGGTTCAAATCTGACCTCAGATACTGCCTAGCTGTGTGACCCTGGGCAAGTCACTTAACCCCCATTACCTAGCCCTTACTACTCTTCTGCCTTGGAGCCAATACATAGTATTGATTCTAAGACGGTAGGTAAGGGTTTAAAGAAAAAAAATCGAATCCTCATATAAAGGGACAGGGAATTTTTTTCTCACAGCACCCTGGGGGCACTGGCAGCTTAGGTCAGCTCCAGGCTATTGGGTTGAGGTCCCAGGCCTGACCTGTTCTATCTTAAGGTCTGTCTTGTGAGTGAAATCCTCTATCCCCTTCTATGATTATAATAATATTAGCCTTTATGATTATAACACAGATAATATAGTTTGCTTCATCTGATTTCTAAACATTAGCTAAGAAAAATATAGTTCAAGGGTGTTATCAAATCTTGCTGACAAGCATTCTGACCTAAAGCCTGAAACATAAAAATTTCAACCAAGCCCACCACACCCTGTTGCAAAATTGTAAGTCTGGAGGTAGAGGGATACTCTCAGGTGCAAATGTCATTCATAAATGTCATCCAGTTGTCAGCGGGGGAAAAAAAATTTAGATCTTAACTCTTTACTGAAAAGGTTTTGGAAAGGTCAGTAATAATAATAGAGATAAAGTTGCCACCCATAGTGCTTATTTTTTACACTTTCTGGCTTATACAGCACTTGTTTGATCTGTCCATATGAAAAATTTTGTATTCAGTCTGTCTTTTATGACAGGATGTCATCAGATTTCTATGTATAAAGAAAAGGCCATCTCCTGAGGCTCAGGCTCTCTGGTCTTGATCCTGACCAGAGTCCAGCTTTATTGTGAGACTGGTCACCTCTCAATAAACCTATCATTCAGCTTGGAGTCTGTATTGTCCGGATAAATTTTCACAACAGTCTTCAATTAGCTTCCAGCCCCTTCTTTGTCCTGCAAATATCAAGCACCTGCTACGTATTTAGCCTTTACTAATGTCCCATCTAATTGTACTAGGAGAGTCCTTAAAGGTTATATGATGCAGTGCAAGCTGGGATGGGTCTATTTCCCTGACAAATAGAGCACCAGTAAGTTTAGAAACTAATTTTCCCTTCTGTAATATTCATTCCTTGGACTTCTCCAAGCCAGAGCAGCATTGTCAGTATGAATAGAAGAGACTAGCAAGGAAGGTGGACTGGGAAATAAAACATGATGATAATAATAGCTTACATTTATAAGGTCCTTTATAAATGGATATATGTATATATGTTTTAGACATAAATTATAAGTAAATTAGGGGAACATAGAATTGTTTACCTGGCAGATCCATGGAGAAGGAAAGAACTGATGACCAAACAAGATAGAAAGATTACAAGATGTAAAATGAATCCTTTTGATTGTATGAAATTAAAAAAGGTCTTGTACAAATATATAGTACTTTATACAGATTCCTTTTGGTCTTCAGTGGAAATAGGACCACAATAATTACTATAATAATCACAGCTAAAGATCTTATAAATATCTCATTTGATCTCTTTATAACCATCTTGAGATGTAGGTATCATTATCATTGTTGGACTCATTTTACACTTGAGGAAAACAGGTTAAATGGCTTGCCCAGCTATTTATTGAGTGTCTGAAGCTGAATTTGTCCTTTGGTCTCCCTAACTCCCAAGTTATTTCCCCAATCATATTGATGGAGAAACAGGTTCATGGAAGGTGAGATGTATAGAGCTTAAGGGGTAAATCTCAGACCTGAAATCTAAGTCCACATCTGCTGGCCATTTTTCTGCATCACAAAGGGGCAAGGTCTGCTCTGGTGCAAGATGGACAAATATTTGCAATGATCATCTCTCTTGCCAATAGAATAGTGGGAGGAGAGGTATGGAGAAGTACATAATGGGGTTAGGGTTACAAAGCAGTGAAACATTTCTACAAAGGAAGGACCAAGGGCCGTTCTTGAGCAGGTGGGTTTCCTTCTGTCTCTTGTGCGATGACAAATTACTCTAGCCACCAATGAGGCTTTCTATAACTAAAGGTGGAGCAGGGGAGGAAGGAGAGCCTAAATTCTCAAATAATTGGTCCAAAAGTTCCAACCTTGGCTATTGGTGTCCAAAGTTTGATCAATGTTGGTTGTAATATGGTTAGTCATTCCCCTTTGAGACCCCGAGTACTTTTAGACACCAGCTGGAAAAGAATAGCTTTATGTCTTCTTCATATTCCTCTCTAGCAAGGCTGTGTCCAGGACCCTCCAAAATGTCTGGAATGGTGCTTCTCTGCTGCTTCCTGCTATGCCCAATAACTGCCCTCCCAGGCAGATCCCAGCCAAAGGATCCTTTATCATTAGAGTCCCAGCTGCCCATTCTCGGCTCCCTGCCCTGTCGGGACCTATTGCCCGTGTCTCTTCCCAGCTTCAGTCACCTAGCCCCTCTGCCTAGGTACCTGATCAGCCTGCCATTGTACATAACCCTGGAGCGAGCTGGCTGTCCATTTGATGCTCATGCCCTTCGGCTGCAGCTCTATAGACTGGGTGGGGTGAAAGTCACAGAGATGCTCATCCGACAGCTTCGAGACCTGAGAGGGCACGGAAGAGAAAAGAAGTCCAACCAGGTCCTGTTCTCCATTCTTCAGCTTCTAGGCAGGAGGAACAAGAGGTTGGGGAGGGCCTCTCGTTCACTCTCCATGGCAGATTGCTTTGATGAGAAGGAGCAACAGGTACACAGTGTTATCCATTTCATGCCACAGTTAGGAAGTTACTATAACCTTGGAACAGCCTTCTATTATGCTGCCCAGGACTGCTCTGCTCAGGCTTGGGACCGAGGACAGGAAGCAGCCCTGGACCTAGGCTATGATTTCCTTATTGGGCTGAGTGGGATAACAGGGGGTCCTGCAGGAGTCATGGCCAGTGTGGTCCTCAGGCCAGTGTTCAAAGCGGGTGTCCAGAGGCTGATCCAATATTACAGTAAAACGGAGGAGTCAAGCAGTCCTTCTCCGGGCACAGATCAGAGTTGGCAGAAGGCCTGGAGAATCACCACTGAAGCGGGCAGCAGCTGGAAGAAAGGCCAGGAGGTGACTCCAACTGTGGGCTATGGAGAACATATGGATGAAGTGACCGAGAGCACCTCCCTGTGGAATTGGGTGTTCTTCAAGAGTTGGGGATAGAGAAGGCAGAGCCTGCCTACAAGCTGGCTACAGCTGGGGGAAGGGGGGTGGGGATGAGAGTGGTTTATAAGGAAGAGTCAGAGAGCTGTGGGTTCCAGTGACAGGTAAACTGTCATTATCTGTCTGTCCTTATCTACCTCGCCATCCAACCATTTATCTATCGGTCTTTATCCATCTCTCCCAATACACGTCATTATGTACAGATGCTTAATAAATGCTGGTTGATTGTTCTTTGCCGCTATGACTTACCCATAGATACTAAAAAGATGATTGCTGAATTAAATTGAACCGAATAGGACGACTGGAGTCGTTTATATTTTTTTGGAATCAGAATCCAACTCTGCCATCTTCCCTCCTCCTCCCCCAAGTTAAACTCATTTTGTTTTTGTTGCTTTGTCCCACTCTTTGTGACTTCCATTTGAGGTTGTCTTGACAGAGATACCAGAGAGATTCGCCCTTTCCTTCTCCAGCTCATTTTACAGAGGAGGAAACTGAGGCAAACAGGGTGAAGTGACTTGCCCTGGGTCACTCTGAGGCCGGATCTGAAGATGAGTTTTCCTGATTCGGGACCTAGCCGCTCACTACCTCTTATGCCAATTCCCTGTGACAGACAGCCCTTAGTTTCATTCAGTCTCTTATTCCCCAATTGCTCCGCCTCGATTCCCGGAAACTTCTCTACACCCGGGTTCTATCTTTCAGTTTTTATTGGGCTATTCTTCTAGGCGAGCCTCCTCCCCCAGCAGAAAAATAGGGGCGGGCTGATCGGATGAGGCGGGGCTTCTCACGCTTCGCCTCCGGTAGGGAGCCGGGGCTGAAGCCTGCCGAGGTTCCAGTAGAGAGCCGAGCGAGCGCTCGTCCCGGAGGGAGGGGTACGCGGGAACCGGAATAGCCACACCACGGGTGGAGCCTGGGAAGGAGGGGGAGGGGCTTCCAGTGTTGAGTGCGAGTCGGGAGGTGGGTGCTGGTCTCTGGATCCGAGAGCTGGGGAGAGAGACCCGGGCCAGGTAAGGAGGCAGAGGACTCCCCTCGGAAAGGGAAGTGCGTGGGTGTTTGGTGGCTGAAACCCCACCGGCGAGCGCAGGAGCCCCCGATCCCTTCCCCTCACCCCCGCCCCCAACATCCCCGAGGCAGAGTGCCGGGACCCTCATCCCAACCCTGGCCTGGCCCTATCCCAGTCTCTTCCCTTCTGTCCCCCCACCCCTCTACTTGCGACGCTCTTGGCTTGGTATCCTGGCCTCTCCCTGAGGCCTATGCTCCATCCTACTAGGCGATTGAGGAAGCTGGTGTTAAAATACGAGATGTAATCTATTAATGTGGCAGGGGGCGGGGCGGGGGAACTATTTGATCCTGTCCTCCGAGCGCGCCTTCTTGTGCCCCTCTCCCTTGCGAACCGCTCATTAAACCCAGCTGCCTCTTCCTGCCAGCCTCCTCCACTATAGGAGGCTTTTGATTTTAGTTTAAACTTTTTTTTAAAACCCTGACCTTCCGTCTTAGAATTAATACCTTTAACGGGACCTCTCCAGGGTCCGAGGCCACACACATTGGAACCCAAGACCCCCTGGCTCTCAAATCTTCGGAGCCATATAGCTGCCCCCAACTTATGAGGCTTTTAATAGCACTTCGCCCATGGGAAGCGCTTCAGAAATGTTTGTGATTGATCTCTGTATCTTCCAAAGGGCACAAGTCCCCAAGTGGCCGCCCAGCAGGGGCTACCAGCCCTGGGTCTCTGAGGTAGCTAACCGCGATCTATGGGAATATACTCTCCATCTCCTTCCAGGACCGGCTTTGCTTCCACTTAGTTTAGTCTAGTAATTAACCGGTAAAATCATTCGGTATTTTACAAATCTCTTGATCAACTTGTCTGTCATCCCCCTCCCATTTTTTCCCACCTAAATTCTTATCTCCTTCCCAACTTTTCATAGTCCAAAAGGAAGAGCACGTTTATTATAGAGTAGAAGGGACATATATACATATATAGACCCACACACCCAAAAATATATCTGTATTTCTCTACACACATGCATGGACATATGTATTTAGGTCTTTATCTAGACAGGAGTGAGGGAATTCATTTTTGATACCATATTTTCTATTTTATTTCCTACTATAACTATATTCCAATAAACCTCATGTGGGTTCTTGTTAAAGAAAAGCTCTGTTCTCAACACTCTCATAGAACATCATCTCAGCATTTCCTGCAAGGTTCCTAGGGCATCTGGACAAGTCAGGACAAATTGACCTTGTCCCATCTTTAATAGTTAAGGAGACAGTTTCTCATTCCCTAGTTACCCTTGTGGGTCCTCAAAAGCTACCTCTGGATGTAGCTAGGACCCTTAAGCTTACACAGGCAATCCTTAGAGTTAGAGAGAAGTGTTCCTCCCTGCTTCTTTTGATGCAGCCAATAATGATCTTTTATCTCTGTGATGCTGGCCAGTTAGATTTCTCTTCTCTGTGCTATGCAGATAAAAAAAACATTTTGCATCCTCATTTTGGGGTCTTTTGGCCAGAGTTAGGGCCATTTGACCTTTCCTTTATTATCTGACTGCCTGCCTCTGTTAATAAATGATAATTTGGGGAGCAGCTGGGAGGCTCAGTGGATAGAACCAGGCCTAGGGATGGGAGGCCTTAAGTTCAAATGTGGCCTCAGACGCTTCCTGGCTGTGTGACCCTGGGCAAGTCACTTAACCCCCATTGCCTATCCCTTACCGCTCTTCTGCCTTGGAACTAATACACTGGTATTAATTCTAAGACAGAAGATAAGGGTTTAAAAATAAATAAACGAATGATATTTTGCATAGAGAATTGTCTCAGTTTACCTTTTTGTTAAATTTTGCCTGCAACAAGAGTTAAATCTGTACACATCTGTGTGTATATACATGTGTTTTATACATACACATATGTACAGATGCAGTAATATCTACATATACATGTATTTATATACAATACATATTTCTGTATATAGAGGGATAGATAGACTTAAAACGCCTAAGATCTGACTTTTTCAGGGCCCAGCCTTCAGGCAAGTATTCCTACTGCACCTGAGTGACCTTTCAGATAAGCTCGAAACTATATTCTGCTTCCTCATTGTTTCTAATTCACATTCATTTCCCTTTTCCTAGGACTGAAACTTCTCTTATAACCAAGATTTAAAATGGTTCAGTAAAGCCATTTGACACCAAAAGTATACAATGCTCTGGCACCAGAGTACCACTCCTCCTCTTCAGTAAAAGGGCAGGGCTCTGTTTTGCCAGTTCTTTTCACCGGCCAAGCTTGGTCATTAAAATTACAGAACATTCAGGATTTTTCATTGTTCTTTTACATTTTATTCAGTGTATTTATTGTTTTCAGGTTCTGTCTGGTACAAAGATTTTTTTTTCTCCAAGCAAGTTTTTCTTCTTATCCTAGTTGCATTGATTTCATTTTCGTAAAAAGCTTTACATACAATTTCATGTAATCAAAATTATCTATTTCATTTATTGTGATTTTCTCTTTTCATCATTTACAAATGTCCCCTCTAGTCAGAGTTGTGAAAGATACTCCATCTATTTTCTTCCAGATTTTAAGTTTTTTTTATATTTGTCAAGTATGTAATTATGACTCTGTGGAATATAGATCACTGGATAGCTAGATAGTGAATGTGATGGAATGCTAGGACTGGAGTGAGGAAGAACTGAGTTCAAATCCAAATTCAGATACTAGCTGGGTGACCTTAGCGAAGTCACTGGAACTGTCTTAATACTCAGTCTTATCTGTTAGATGGGTATAATAATAATACCTACCTTCGATGTCTGTTGTGAGGTTAAAGTGAGATAATATATGTAAAATTCTTTGCACGCTATAAGTGCTTGTAAATACTAAGTGCTGTGTAAATACTAGCTCTTCTGTTGATAACAAGGAAGCTGGTTTAAGCCTCTATTTTTTTTTTTTAACCCTTAACTTCTGTGCATTGGCTCCTAGGTGGAAGAGTGGTAAGGGTGGGCAATGGGGGTCAAGTGACTTGCCCAGGGTCACACAGCTGGGAAGTATCTGAGGTCAGATTTGAACCTAGGACCTCCTGTCTCTAGGCCTGACTCTCAATCCACTGAGCTACCCAGCTGCCCCCCTTAAGCCTCTATTTTTGCCAAAGTGCTCACCAGTTTTCCCACTGTTCCAGTCCAAGAAAGAGCTCTTCTTCCAAAGAAGTTTATATTCTCAGTTTATTGAACACTAAGTTATTGAGTTTGATTGTTTCTGATTCTTGCTTAGCTAGACTTTTCCACCAATTTACTTGGCAATATTTTAACAATACTCAATCACTTTGTTGATTGCTGTTTTATAATACACAAAGTCTAGAAGTGTGATTCCATCTTTAAGTACCTTTTATGTTATTCCCTTGAAATTCCAGATCTTTTGATAATACATGTATAACCCAGAGTGAATTGTGTGCCATCTCCAGGAGTAGGGAAGGAGACAGTTTGGATCATATAACTTTGGAAAACTTATGTGGACATTTGTTATTACATAAAAACAAAGACATTCCAGACCTTTGTTTCTTTAAATGAATTTGGTTATTACTTTGTTTGACTCTTTAAAGTATATCCTTTGAGCTACATGAACTGATGCAGAGTGAAATGAGCAGAAGGAAGAGAACATTATACACAGTAACTACAATATGGTGGAACTATCAACTGTAACTGACTTTGCTACTAATAGCAGTACAAAGATCCAGGACAATCCTGAGGGATTTGTGAGAAAGAACACTATCCACATCCAGAGAAAGAACTGTGGGAGTAGAAATGCAGAAGAAAAACATGTGATTTATTACTTGTTTATATGGTGTATGATTTGGGGTTTTGGTTATAAAAGATTGCTCTATTATAAAAATGAACAATATGGAAATAGATATCAAGGGATAACACATGTATAACCCAGTAGAATTGCTTGTCAACTCGGGGAGGGGGAGGGAAGATGGGAGGAAGAGAACAAGAATCGTGTAACTTTGGAAAACATTTTTAAAATGTATTAATTGATTTAAAAAATAAAGTATATCCTTTGGGGCAGCTGGGTGGCTCAGTAGATAGAGAGCCTGGATATGGGAAGTCCTAAGTTCAAATCTAGCCTCGTATACTTCCTAGCTATGTGACCCTGGGCCCTAGACCCAGTTGCCTAGCTCTTACTGCTCTTCTGCCTTGGAACCAATATTTACAATTCTAGGGCAGAAGGGAAAGGTTTAAGATTTTTAAATAAATAAATGATGTCCTTGATAATTGAACTAAGCCTGTAAATAAATTTTAGGTAATGCTATCATTTTTTATAATACAGGACTAGCTCAGTCTTGAAAAAATTAACTTCCAGTTATTTTAGCTTCCAATTATAACTTCCCATTATATTTCTCTCTTACCCCTTTACAAAGCAGGTCTCTCCTAGTTACAAAGAACAAAAGAAGCAAGGAAAAAGGAACATTTTTTTTCATCTGTTAAATGACCAAGTTAGAAAAGATTATGATACTTTTTTTTTTAGCGTGTTTTTTTTTTTTTTAACCCTTGTAATTCGGTGTATTGTCTCATAGGTGGAAGATTGGTAAGGGTGGTCAATGGGAGTCAAGTGACTTGCCCAGGGTCACACAGCTGGGAAGTGGCTGAGGCCAGGTTTGAACCTAGGACCTCCTGTCTCTAGGCCTGACTCTCACTCCACTGAGCTACCCAGCTGCCCAGATTATGATACTTTTTTAATGATCTCCTTTAAGGTCAAACTTGGGCTTTATAATTAACTAGTGTTCCATTCTGGTTTTCTCATTCATTTTTATTGACATTTGCAGGATTCATTGCATTCATTTGATTTTGTATCAGTTCCTGTGCCTTCTTGTGTTTCTAAGAATCATTGATGTTCCTTTTTTCTTATTACACAATAATCTACCATTATGTTAATTTATCATCATACATTTAGCTGGTTTGTAATCAAAGGTTGTGTATTTTATTGTCAGTACTTTGCCACCACAAAAAATACTGCAGTGAGTCTTTTGGCTTATGGCATTCCTTGGCCAATGACCTGTCTCCTTGGAGTTTAGGTCTAGCAAGAAATGCCTGGGTAGAGGGAGGATTCTGGGAAGATGGTGGCTTAGACAGAGCAAAACTTCAGACCTCCATACCCTTCCACATTGAGATAAAAAACAAAGCACTTTGAGGGGAAAGAAAACCAAATCTAACAATAGGACAGAACTAGGGGATCCTACTGCTGGACAGCTCAAGAGGTATGCCAAGAAAAAGGCCTGAATTCTTGAACTTTTGGGTTTGAGGGTAAGGAAGAAGGGGAATCCCAGAACCCCTCCCCCACGTGCTATGCTGAATCTCCAGCGGCTCCTGGAATCTCTAGGCTGGCAAACACACTAGTCCAGAGAGAGGGCCTCGCTGGCACCAGGCTCAGGGCATTGAACACAGACACAGGGAGGCGGCTAGAGGAGAAAAGCAGAGAGGCAATCTAGATACAGTGAAAAGGCTCCATCTCGCCCCTCTTCCCCCCTCCACTTCTCTCAAGGTTTTAGCTGCAGAGCACATCAAGCTCTTCAGATCAACCCCACCCTGCCTTAATCCCATCAATAAGACAGATAAGAAGTCTTCAGGGGGTGGGGAAACTCCAACACCCCTTCCCCATAGACTGCAGAGAAGGTAGCTGCAAACTTCTGTTGCCAGCTGGGGAAGATCTTACATCAAAGTTCATTAAAACCATCTGCTTAACCTAATCTACCAGCAGAGCAGAGAGGGTACAGGAGGGAAAGAAGGAAAAAATATGAGCAAACAACAGAAAAAGAAAAAAGAAATTACAATTGACAGCTTCTTTCCAGGAAGTGAACAAAGAGCAAATGAAATAGAAGATCAAAGAAACGCCAGTGAATTGGACACAGGCTTTGGAAGATCTCAAGGACTTAAAATTCAATTAATTCGAGAACTCAAAAAACAAGAGAGACTGAAGACAATTGGAAAAAGGAAATACATGAAGTAAAACAAGAAAATAGTGTCTTGAAAGCCAAAATTGACCAGCTTGAAAATGAAGCAAAGAAGATGAAAGATGACCTACAAAGAAAATCAGACCAGAAGGAAAAAGATGACCAAAAATCCAGGGATGAAATTCAGTTTTTAAAAATTAGAATTCATCAACTAGAAGCAAATGACTTCACAAGGCAGCAAGAATCTATAAAACAAAATCAAAAGAATGAAAAATTTGAGGAAAATATGAAACATCTCATTGGCAGAACCTCAGATCTTGAAAACAGATCTTGGAGAGACAGTTTAACAATTATTGGTCTACCAGAACATCATGACAAAAGAAAAAACCTGAACATCATCCTACAGAAAATTATCCAAGAAAACTGCCCCAACATTCTCAAACAAGAGGAAAAAGTGGAAATTGAAAGAATCAACAGATCTCTTACATTTAATCCACAACTGACAACTCCCAGGAATATTATAGCCAAATTCAAAAATTACTAGACCAAGGAAAAAATATTACAAGCTGCTAAGTCAAGAAGTCATTCAGATACCAGGGAACCACAGTTAGGATAACAGAGGATCTGGCTGCATCTACATTGAAGGACTGGAAGGCATGGAATATAATATTCCAGAAAGCAAGGGAACTGGGTTTACAACCAAGAATCAACTATCAAGCAAAACTGATTATATTCTTGTAGGGGAAAGTATAGTCATTTAATACAATTGAAGGGGGGAAAATGCCTGGATTAAACGCAATGCCTATTTCAGCCACTTTTGAAAAAATAAAATTCCAGGGGGCAGCTGAGTAGCTCAGTGAATGGAGAACCAGGCCTAGAGATGGGAAGTCCTAGGTTCCAGTCTGGCCTCAGACACTTCCTGACTGGGTGACCCTAGGCAAGTCACTTAACCCCAATCTCTTAGCCCTTTTTACTCTTCTACCTCAAAAAATAAAAAAATAGATAAAATTCCAAATCACTTTCCAGAATGGTTGGACCAATTGACAGCCCAATTAATTGTGTATTTCTCAAGCCCCACAAAAATATAGACTAGTTTTGTGAGTATATAATTTGGATGGGAGGTTCTGGGAATTATTTTTCCTTCTGTATTTGAAATTTCACCTTGGTTATTTTTTAATTTTAACTTTATTTTCTTTTGTTGTTGAGGCTTATGTTGTTAAGGATTCATTGATTTTAATCTTTTCAAAGAATTAGCTCTTAGCTTTGCTTCTCATTTCAGTTAGCCTCTTTATTTTTATCTTTCTCTAGTTTTCAGGATTTCTTCTTTTGTGCTCTTTGGGGAGGATTTATTTCTTTTCTTTTTTTTTTAAATCCTCACCCTCCACCTCAGAATCAATACTGTGTATCTGTTCCAAGGCAGAAGAACAGTAAGAGATAGGCAATAAGTAACTTGCCCAGGGCCACACAACTAGGAAGTATCTAAGGCCAAATTTGAACCCAGGACATCCCATCTCTAGGCCTGACTCTAGCCACAGAACCACCCAGTTGCCCCCCTATTTTTAAATTTCCTAACTTTTAAATCTCATGCTCAATTGCTTACACTTCTCTTTTTAATTTTGTTAGTGTATATTTTCAGAGCCATGCTTTTTTCTCTGAGGACTGTTTCCACTAGCTGCATCCCAGAAATGTTGTTCTATTGTTTCATTGTTATCATTCTCTTTTGCATAATTATTTCTAGAAATTATTCTTTGGTCCCCTTGGCTATCAGTATGGCATTATGAAATCTCCATTGATGTCTGTCATATGCTGTATTGATTGCCATCTATGTTGTGCACTATCAAGGGGGTGTCTAGTCTCTCTACTTCAGTATATTCATAACTTCTCCATGTCCCAGCACAGGATCTAGTTTTCTAAAGGCTCCATGGGGTCCTAAGAAATGCACACACATATACATGTATGTATGTATGTGTATATTCTTTAATGTTACAGTTCTGAAGATGCTGTGAGCCTTTCAGATCTAAATTCTCCAGAAGTTAATATCGTTTCACATTTTCCATGTTGTCTCTTTCTCACTAAAATTTGTTCAACTCGGAGACATTGTGAATTTTTTGTTTTTGTTTTCCCTGATAAAATGATAGCATCTGATTTTTAAACAAGTCATGTGATGGGAGCAGCTAGGTGGCTTAGATTTGAGAGCCAGGCCTGGAGATAGTCTTGGGTTCAAATTTGGCCTCAGACACTTCCTAGCTGTGTGACCCTCTGGGCAAGTCACTTAACCCCCATTGCTTAGCCCTTACCAC
Source organism: Gracilinanus agilis (assembly GCF_016433145.1). NCBI lineage: Eukaryota > Metazoa > Chordata > Mammalia > Didelphimorphia > Didelphidae > Gracilinanus > Gracilinanus agilis. The sequence continues at coordinate 283,107,583 of NC_058134.1, forward strand.
TCTTCTGCCTTGGAAATGATACTTAGCATTGATTCTAAGACAGAGGTCAGAACTTTTCAACTCAATTTTTAAAAAAATTATAAAGATATATTTTATTTTACCAATTACATATAATAACAAATTTCCACATAAGTTTTCTAAAGTAATTTGATCCAGATTATCTCCTTCTGTCCCTCCTCCCAGAGCTGGCAAGCAATTTGATCTGGGTTGTACATGTATTATCACACAAAACATATTTCCATGTTATTAGTTTTTGAAAGAGAATATGTTATAAAACCAAAATCCCAAAATAAAAACCCAAGTAAAATAAAGTGAAAAATCGAGTGCTTTGATCTGCATTTCAACTCCAACATTTCTTTCTCTGGAGGTGGAGAGGGTCCTTTGTCTTAAGTCCCTCAGAATCGTCCTGGATCCTTATATTGCTGAGAGCAGCAAAGTATCACATTTGATCGTTGCACAATATTTCAGTTACTGTGTTCGATGCCCTCCTGGTTCTCCTTGTTTCACTCCTCATGGATGTCCTTCCAGCCTTTTCTGAAACTTTTCTTCATTCCTTACAGCACAATAATATTCCATCCCCATCTTCTACGTGGAGTCAGGAAGACTCAAGTTCAAATCAAGCCTCAGACACTTAGCTAGAAAATGACCCTCGACAAGCCTGTTAATTCAGTTTCCTTAACTAACCTAGGGTTAATAATGGCACCTACCTCACAGGGTTATTGTGAGTATCTCCTAAAGTAGTATTTGTAAAGCATTCAGCAGAGTGCTTGGCACAAAATAGGTGCTGTATAAATATAATTTAATATTATCAATTTTTTGTCTTTAATTTTCATTCTGTATTTGCCTTTTTTTAAATGTTCTTGTACATACAAATTGTTGGGTTTTATCTTATCTAGATTGTTATCCTTCTGTTTCATTGAAAAGCATAATTCCTTCATGTTGAGAGTCATTTGTGTTTTTCTCCATTTATTTAATGATTTTTAGCCCTTTGGACCTTTTCCCCTCTGCCTCTTAGTTTCATCTTTCTACACTCCTCTCTATTTGGTTCATCAGTTTATGGTAGGCTTTTTTGGAGGCTTTTTCTCTGGATATTTTTGACATTTGAGCCTTTTCATCTTATTCTCTCCTAGCATCTCAACTTTCCATCTGGAATTGTCTAAGGCTTAGCCTCCTCACCTGGGTGGCTTCCTCTTGGGCTCCCACTCAGAGTGCCCAAAGGACTGCCCTGCATTCAACTGTCATGGGGAGGGCCCCAGTTGTTTTGGGGGTGTTTGTTTAAACCCTTGCTTTCTGTCTTAGAATTGATACAGGTATTGGTTCCAAGGCAGAAGAGCAGAATGGGCTAGGTAGTTAGGGTTAAGTGACTTGGCACAGGATCACAAGAAGTATCTGAGGCCAGAGTTGAACCCAGGACTTTCTAACTCCAGGCCTGGCATTCTATCCACTGAACCATCTGGCTATCCTTGCTAAATTTCATTTTAACACCATAAGCCTAAAAATGCAAACATACTCTCCAGAAGTTATATACTTATGTGTATAAATGTTGTATTGCCCCAGTAAAACATAAGCTTCTTGAGGTCAGGAACTATTGCCTTTTTGTCTTTGATTCTCTGGCACCTAGCATAGTACCTTGCATTTACTTGATGCTTAATAAATTTCATCTTTCTTTTTTTTTTTTTTTTAAACTCAAATTAACCAATGGTTTTTGCCTATTATTTTTTCATAAAACCAGCTCCTACTTGTATTTATTAGTTCAGTTACTTTCAATTTTATTTATCTTTCCTTTGATTTTCAGGATTTCCAACTTAATATTTAATTGGGGATTTTTAATTTGTTCTTTTTCTAATTTTTTTTAGTTGCAAATGTCCACTTCGCTGATCTATTCTTTCTCTATTTTACTGATGTAAGCGTTCAGAGATATAAAATTTCCCCCAAGTGCTGCTTTGGCTACATCCCATAAATTTTGATATGTTGTTTCATTGTCATTCTCTTCAATGAAATTATTGACTATTTATTTGTTCTTTGATGCACTCATTCTTTAGGATGATAGAGATCCCTTCCACAGCACATCTTTCCCCATGTTCAGGTTGGTATTAAAAAATTAATTTGAAGGGCATACCCTAGTTTTCCAGTTTTTTGCCAACACAAAGAGCGCAGCTATGCCTTTTTCTCTATGATCACTTCAGGGTACAAATCCAGCAATGCTTTGGCTGGATCAAAGAGCAGGCAATCTTTTAGCACTCTTTGGGCATAGTTCCATCCAGAATGGTTGGATCAGTTCACAACTCCACCAGCAATGCATTAATGTCCCAATTTTGCCACATCTCCTCCAACATTCATTACTCTTCCCCTGCTGTCTTTTTAGCCAATCTGCTAGGTGATACCTCGGAGTTCTTTTGATTTGCATTTCTCTAATTATTAGATATTTAGAACACTTTCTCATGTGCTTATCGATAGTTTTGATTTCTTTATCTGAAAATTGTCTATTTATGTCCCTTGCCCTTTTATCAATTGGGAAGTGGCTTTATTTTTTGTACAATTGATTTAGTTCCTTGTATATTTGAGTAATTAGACCTTTGTCAGAGTTTTTTGTTAGAAAGATTTTTCTCCCAGTTTGTTGTTTCCCTTCTGATTTTGGTTGCATTGTTTTTGTTTGTACAAAACCTTTTAAATTTAATGCAATCAAAATTATTTATTTTACATTTTGTAATTTTTTCTAACTCTTGCTTGGTTTTAAAATTTTTCCTTTCTCAGAGATCTTACAAGTATACTATTTTGTGTTCGCCTAATTTACTTATAGTTTCCTTCTTTATATTCAAGTCATTCACCTATTTTGAATTTATCTTGGGAGATGGGATTATTTAAATATTCCATTTCCTCTTCCCTTAATCTGGGCAATGTAAATCATAAATTTTTGTAAATATTCATTAGCTTAAATTGTCAGATTTATTGGCATTTGATTGGGCAAAATAGCTCCTAATTTTGCTTTAATTTCCTCTTCATTGGTGGTGAGTTCATCCTTTTCATTTTTGATACTGATTTTTTTCTTTCCTTTTTTGAATCAAATTAAGCAGTGCTGTATCTATTTCATTTGTTGTTGTTTTTTTTCTCATAAAACCAGCTCCTAGTCTTGTTTATTAGTTCAGTGGTTCTCTTGCTTTCAATTTTGTTAATTTCTTTTTTAATTTTTAGGATTTTCAATTCCAATTTAATTTTTAATTGAAGATTTTTAATATGTTCTTTTTCTAGTTTTTTTAGTTGCATGCCCATTTTATTCATCTGCTTTTTCTCTACTTTATTTATGTAAATGCTTAGAGATAAATTTTCCTATGAGTACTGCTTTAGCTGTATTCTATCTGTAGTAAATTTTCAATTATTTCTTTTTTTTTTTAAACCTTTAACTTCTGTGTATTGGCTCATAGGTGGAAGAGTGGTAAGGGTGGGCAATGGGGGTCAAGTGACTTGCCCAGGGTCACACAGCTGGGAAGTGTCTGAGGCCGGATTTGAACCTAGGACCTCCCGTCTGTAGGCCTGACTCTCAATCCACTGAGCTACCCAGCTGCCCTCTCAATTATTTCTTAATCTATCTTTCCACAGCCCTTTATTGAATGTAATTTTTATTGCGTTATGACCTAAAAAGGAGATATTTCACATTTCTGCATTTGCTGATAAAGTTTTTATGTCCTTTTACATAATTTGCTTTTGTAGATATCATGTACCACTGAGAAAATGGTATATGATATTCCTTTCTATTCCCATTCAATATTCTACAGATGTCTATCATATCTAGCTTTTCTTTTCTTTTTTTGTGTGATTTGAAAATTTTTATGTATTTAATTAATTTAGAATATTTTTCCATAGTTAAATGATTCATGTTCTTTCTCTCCCCTCCTCCCATAGCCAACGAGCAATTCCATTGGGTTTTACATGTGTCATTGCATATCTGACTTTCCTAAAATTCTATTTACCTTCTTAATTTATTCTTTTTTTTATTATGTAAAGGTAGTTTATCAATTACTTGTAATAACAAATTTCCACATATGTTTTCCAAAGCTATATGATCCAAATTGTCTCCCTCTCTTCCTCTTCCCATGGCTGTGTATAATTAGAATTTTCTCCCCAGAACTCTCTTTCCCAGCTTCCCATTTTCCTTCTCACGTTACATCCTTACACTTTGAAGATAAAGTTGTGAGCGTAGCTCACTCTCTCTCTGCTCCCGGGAAGGCAATAGTGGAGGTTGGATGAGAGTCAGGCAGGAGAATTTTACTCACATGGTTTTACTTAGGTTCAGGTGATTACTAATAAATCTTATAAAATATAATACTTGGAGTTATTGAATTAAGATAGACAGAGATATAGATATTGGCTATGAATATAAATATTCGTATATTAACTTATATATCACAAAATGCCATTATCATAGGGTTTTAGAATTAAAGGAGATATCAGTGACTTTTCAGTCTAAACCATATCTGAAAATAATATAACATCGCTAATGCATGTCCACCTAGCCTTTCCTTAAAATTCATCAATTCATTTTCATGAATATCACTGCTACTTCCTCTCATAATATTTGGGGTACTAAGGAAGTGTTTGCAGCAAATGTGTTGTTTGCACTATTGTCTCTGGTGAGAACAGGTTGCTATCAAAATCTTGGAAGATTTCATTTACATTTACATTTCATGGCTCTTTGTTACCTTTTAGGTTCATGTACAAATGATTTCAAGGTGATTTGTCTTAAGGAGGTCTCATGCCATGCTCTCTTCAGAATATTTCCTCCCAACCCCCATTGCTGTTTTTTAGAAGATACTTTTAAAAATCCTGTTATTCTCTTCCATTATACTAGTTTGTCAATGGGCTTTTATTCTGAACTTTATTGTCCTTTTGGAAAAAAGGGTAAAATAATAAAAAAGTGTACTAACTCTGGGATTGTGAGGTCTGAATTCAGATCCTGCCTGTGACACTTCTTGGGCAAGTCACTTGTCTTCAATTTTATCTGTAAAATAAGGAGATTGGACTAAATGCTTCTTTTGTCCCTTCCAGCTTTAACTCTGTGATCCCTTGACTGCCATGTCTCTAAACTTGGCAAAGAGATCAAATGTTTACTTCTGAAATTAACTTGTGAGCTGTTTTGACTTTCTTATTGTGGTAATGGTTTTACATTTGCTAAACTTAAAGCAAATAGTGACAGTCAAAACTGACATCTTTCATTTTGTTGATTTCCAACTTTTAGTTATTAAAAGAATATTTAAGTAGGTCTGCTTTTGAATTTAAGGAATATCACACAAGATTTTCTCTTTTTCTTTATTCTTTGTATTTGTATTGATGACTACATATAGATGATTCTGAAATGACTCGTATATTAGTAACCAATTTTTTTGTCTAAGATTTTCTTAATTTCATTTTTGTGATGTGATTCAGAGTTTATCACAAATATCTTTGCTGTCTCCTTGAACGACCAGTTCATTATATATTGGCATAAAACTCCTAAGCAGTCTTTGAAGACATTTTTAATATCCGTCATGAGTTCTATACAAGGGAGATAACCAAGTATTCTATAAAATGTCCCTTGTATGCGGCCATTATTTATAGATTAATTAGATTTAACTGCTCTAGCCCCTCACCTTTATTCTGTATGTATCTCTCTACTTCAGATGCATTTCCTGTAAACCATGTCAGTAAGATTCTAAGTGTGTATGCTATGCCCTCTTTGAGCCGGTTCTGATGAGAATTTGGTTTCCTGCCCTTGTATTAGCTCTTTTGTGCCTCTGCTGCTCCCAAGGTGGAGGGGTCCCAAGGTTTTTGTGCTGGGGGTGAGGGGCCTGGCTGCTGACCTGCCCAGACCCCCCTTATGGTGGACTGTGCTTTCCTTTTACCCCAATGAGACAGACATTTCCATTTTGGTTTATGTAAACTATTATCTTCTATCTTGTAATTGATACTAAGTACTGGCTCCAAGGCAGAAGAATAAGGGCTAGGCAATGGGGATTAAGTCACTTGCCCTGGGTCATCCAGATAGGCCATGTCTGAGTTCAGATTTGAACCCAGGACCTCCCATCCTGGCTCTCTATCCACAGAGCCACCTTGCTGCACTTCCTGCAAACCTTCTAAGTTGTATTGGACTGAAAGATTGTTTCTCTTTGTCTTTTTGTTGGTTGTATCACTCGAGAATTCATTTTTTAGCCTTTTTTAAAAATAGTTGTTTGGAAGTGAATTTGAGAGAGCTCAGGAATTTCCTGCCTTAGTTATTACTCCACCTAGTTGGCTCCAGATGTCTAATGCTTAATAAATATCAACAAATATGAATTGAATAGTACTTGCCCCATGTGCTTTTTGCCATCAAAATGTTTTACTAATGTTTTTTGCTTTTGCATTGGGACAAAGAGAAATACTTAAGCAAAAGCAGCCCCAATGCGTGTCCAACATTCTGCCCTAGTAGTCCCGTCTCTCTGCCATGAGATTGGAAGCATCTTTTGTCATTTGTTCTTCATAACCATTGCTGCTTTTTCAGTTACTCAGAGTTCAGCTTCCTCTTTTTTATTGTGTTTTTGGTTCTGCTACTTTCATTTTGTCGGTGGTTCATACAAATCCATGTTCATCTGAATTCCTCGTGCCTCCTTTCTTTCTGCACAGTACTATCCTATTATAGCCTTAAATTTAGAGTCAGAATTGATTCCAACCCTTAGATTCAAGATAAGAAAACTGATATAACAATGCACAGAATGACAAAGTGACTTGCCCAGGGTCACACAGCTATTGCATGTCTGAAACAGCATTTGAGCTCTGGCCTTCTTGATTCCAAGTTGAGCATTCCCTCCACTATCATATCTGACTCTTCTGTGCCACAGTTTCTTCCTCTGTTCTTGAGCAGTTGAGCACCTACTTTGTTTCTGGTTCTTTGCTACTATTAAAAAGAGCTGCCAGGAATAGTTTAGCTCCAATTGGATCTATTTTTGACCTTTTGGGGATTATGTGCTCCATAGAGAGATGGCTGGGTCAAAGCATATGAATAGTTGAGTCATTTTTCTTGAAAATTCATACACTGATATCTAGTAGTTGGACTAATTCATAGGTCCACAAACAATGTATTGGTGTACTTGTCATCCCATAGCCCCTGAAAACCCAGCGGCCACATCTGCTTTTTTCTTACTGTTTTATATCTTCTCATATTTTAACATTTCTTAAGAATCCTTGTTCTTTTCAGTATAATAATATTCCATCACACTCCAGTACCACGATTTAGTAAGTCATGACCCATTTGTTGTGTACAGTTTGTTTGTAACTTTTTGCCATCAAAATTGTGGTGCTATCAATATTTGTGTAAAGATACCCCTTTTCTTACTGTCAGTCATCTCTTAGCAGTGGGAATGTGACTATTTTGGTATAAATTGGGGGGATATAAGTTCATACTGTTTTGGATCCATGCACGCATGACCCCAGGTCAGTCCTGGGAGGACCTGACCTCCAAAGGGAAAGATCAGGCTCTTTTGTCTCCTCATCTCTGGCCCAGAACCCCAAGGGAAATCATATAAGACTTGGTTTGGGTTATAACCAAGATCTCCCCACAGTAGGGAATAGAGAGGGACTCAATGTACGAACTGCTCACAAAAGCAGAGACTGACAAAAATCTAAACAAGAAAGATCAGTCACTTAGAACCACTTTCCCTGAAGACTGAGATATAAAATAGCAAAATCTGAAGCTTGGACCTGCTGGATCCGCATTTTATTTTCACCTCAGCTGGTCACTGTCCAAATATTTGCCTCTGGTCATCTTCCTAGGAGACATTAGAGTATTTGTCAGGCTTCCTCCCAAAATATAGTTAGAGTTGACTGCAGACTCTCAGATTCACAGGGGTGCTTCTAAGGCTGGAAACATCCTTCTGAGAATCATTGCTCGGGCACCTCTGCTCAGTAAAGAAATTAAACGAAAGAGAGCCCAAGATTCATGTCCAAGCTTGCCAAGGCTGCCCTCTGGTAGCACTGTCAAGCTGCAGGAACAGGAGAGTCAACTGGAGAATTGAGGCAGATGGAGAGACAGAGGAAGTTCTCTCTCCTCTTTAATCTCCTTTTAAAAACTTGTGTAGCCTCTCCTTTTTGAGGATAGAAATGGGGAAAGGGTGGAGAAAGACAGGGACCGAGTCATCCCAAAGCACCAAGGTCTTCAGTTCTGAGACACGATTGAGTAAATTGAGGGGCTCCATGGCTTCTATTACATTTCTATCCCAGTCATTTCCCAACATTCTTTTCTAGCCTTTCCCCCACACCGCCACCAGGAGCCTTCCCTGTAGCAAAGAAAAAGAATTAAACAGAAGTACTTGGCATGACTGTATAAGGTAGCACTTGCAATATTCTCCATCAGTTGTCTTGCCCTGTGCCACCAAGTTTCCTCATTTCTCCTGCAGGGCCCTTACAGTTTATACTACTGGCTTCATTTGAGCATTTCTTTTCCTTTACATCACCTATACAATATATACATATATATTTCCCCCCACCCACCCCACCCCGTTCTGTTTACTTTATTCTGTGTCAAATCACAAAATTCTAATTCTGTTTCTCTGAATTTCTCATATTTTTTCTTAGAATGTTTGTTATATTCATAGACTATAGTTTGTTTGATCATTTCCCACTTTTCCAGTTCTTGGCCACTAGAGAAATACCTATGTGAATATCTTGGTTTCTATATAAAATAATTTTTTCCCTTTTTCTTTTCTGTCTTTGATCACCCTGGGGGATGCATCTCACAGTGGGAACTTGGAGAAATACAGTTCAGAAGAGTCAGATTAAGAGGCAAGCACACTGGGGGCAGCTGGATGGTGCAGTGGAGAGAGAGAGCTGGAGTCAGGACGACCTGAGTTCAAATCTGGTCTTAGACACTTAGATCTGAAAGACCAGTAACTGACTCTTGACAATGAAACCCAAGGGTGCCCAAACATAAACAGGTCAACACCCACAAGTGTTAGGATACACAAGGTCCTAAGCTGGGGATTGTGGGAAATGGGTAAAACACACTAGTTGGTAAATGTTATTTAAAAACAGTTACTGGTCACCACTCAAGGTTATCTCTCTGTGGGTCCTTTCTTGGAATTTGAGGAAGACACAGGAAGTAAAGTAAATGGTTTAATAATGAGTTTTAAAGGTTGGGAAGTAAGGGAAAGGTCACACTAAAGGGACTGGAAGGCTGGGCAAACACTACACTGACTCTAGCTTCAGCTACCAGGACCAGCCTGTTAAGTCAGAGGGAGGTTGGATATCTCACTGCAGGGTCCTCTTCAGCTCCAGCCATGATCACAGCTTTCCAGGAGCCACAACAAATAAGTCCACAAAGAGGCAAAGTCAGGGAGCTGAACTAGTCTGGTATGTCCACCAACCAGAACTAAATTCTCTGCTCAACCTGACCTTTCTCACAGGGTAGATGGTTTTGGCAGGAGACAATTACTTTTCTGGGCTCTTCACTTCCAATGGCTAAGTAAGCACGTAGCTGCCATCAGCTCCATCCAGAGAATCTCTGAGAAAAGTCCCTCCTCTGACCAATGATTGGAATTTTCAGGCTTTGCCTGTCAGCTCTGGCTGCTGCTTTTGCTCCTTACTTTAAAACTTACTTTTCCCCATAACAGATCACATTTAGCTGTGTGATCCTGGGCAAGTCACTTAACCCTGTTTGCCTAAAAAAAAAAAAGCTTACTTAAGGTCACATAGCACACTCTAACTCTAACTCTGGTCTTCACTCCCTGACTAAGGCATAGTCAGTCTACAACAACACTAAAGGGGCTGTCCCTTAGGAGATGCCATTTAAATCACCATGCAAGATACCTGTCCATATTGACATGGAAGCAGTTGGAAATTCAGAGGGCTGTGCCCTAGCTGAAAGACTATTGCAGACTGATGGGACTTAGGCGTGTGTTCAAAGTGAACGAGCCTCCAGCCATCTAGTTAGATAGCTGTGCTTTGGGGTCAGTTTGGAAAGTGGTGTTTTCCGGACACCTGCCAAAAGAGGCCAAAAAGGAAGGGCTCTGAACTTACAGCAGACATAGGATTAGTTCCAGGCCCTGCTTCTGGCTCTCCCCGCGTGAAGGAGAACAACGTCAGATGCATCCATTTAGATATGGCCCACAACCTTCCTAAATGTGGTGGAAACTAGATGAAAGTATAATTGGGAAATATTTAACAAAACATAAAAATGCAGTACAACATAAATAATGTTAATATGTATTTTTCTAAGTCAGTTTGTGGCTGTCAGGGATCCTTATATATAATTTAGTGGCCTGTTTCTATTTCAGATTGCTACCACTGATCGAGGGTGAGAAAACTGAGAGGTCTCGAGTTGTGAAATGACTTGTCCATGGTCATAGATAGATAGTAAATCATAGACCGAGGACTGGAATTCAAACTTCCTGACTCCAAGTACAAGGTACTTTCTACAATATCACATTATATCCTTCAGCCTCTGGAACTGTATCTGTAAAATAGGAATCCTCTCACTCTCTACAACCCAGGTTGTCATTAGAAGAGAGCTTTGTAAACCCTAAAACACTACGTAAATGTGGACTGATGTTATTATTTCTATAACAGGAATTTATTGGGCCTAGAGGGGACCTTACTGTTCTGCTCAGTTTGAGCCAGACTCATCTGAACTATAAAAAACTAACAAAGTGCCTGGATGTGACCTTGCCTAGAAAAATTCCCAGTCGGATGCCCTTCTTCTTGGTGTGGCTTACAGCGTCTTCCCCAGATGGCCAGCTGGGAGCTTCTGCAGCGGCTGGATCGGCCTTTCCAGGAGCGGCTGCATGAGCTTTATTCGGCCAGTCTCTTGCCCATGGATGTCCGGAAACACCTAGCTTCTTGGATTGAAGACCAGAACTGGTGAGGTTTGGGAGTGGGCCCTCTGCTTTGGGAGCTCCCACAGTGTAAGACACACAGGACATGAATGGTGAGAGGAAGGCCTTAGGACACAGTAAAAAAAAAAACCCTCTCGAGGGGCTCCTACCCTGTGACACCCACAAAGACTCTAATCTCCTTCTCTGTCTTGGCTGACCAGGCACCAAGCGGTCATGGACCCTGATACATCTCATGCCTTTTTGCTCTTCCATCATCTCCTGGACGAGCTGCGCTCCCAGTCTAACAGCTGTGGTCAGGATTCTGGCCTCCTTCTACAGCACAATCTCAGAAAGTTCTGCCGGGACATTCAGGTCCTGACTGGGGGGATGTGCAAGGGCTGGAGGGGCTGTGACAGAAGGGGCTCCAGGGAACACCAAAGGATGATGGCAGGAGTCAGGCTGAGCTTCTTGGGTGAGAGGCCCCAGGGTGGCCGTGAGGGAGTCACTGCATCCTGCTCCCTCGTTTAGGCTTTGTACCAGGACAATCCCACCCAGCTGGCTGGGCTGATTTATAATCTGCTGCTGGAGGAAAGAAATATCCTTCAACAGGCACAGAGGAGCCAACAGGTAAGGAGAGTTCTCTAGGTTGTAGGGGGCTGTGGAGTGAGGCGAGGGCTGGTGGGCATCCATCGTTCATGGTCGTCGTGGCTCATGCCGGATGGCCACTAGATCTGGGTTCCTCTCTCAGGACCAGGCAGACACTGGCTCTGAGGTGCCCATGGAGACGAGGCAGCAGCAAGAGATTGAGTCTCGGATCCAGGAGCTGAAGGACATGATGAAGGTAGCGGGGATGGGCAGGGTCGCCCCTTCAGTGCCCCTCATCTTCCCCTTCTCGTCTCAGCTTTGTTGGTCGCTGGCTCTCTCTGCAGAAGCTGGTGAGGGACGTTTATCAGCTGATCGACCTGCAGGATGTCTTCTCTTTTCGGTACAGGACACAGAACCCCGCAGGTATGGTGGGGCCAAGGGACTCTGAGGCCTGGGCGATGGTGGAGGCGATGGGGGAGCCCGCCTCGGAGGCCCGGGTGGGCTAATGGAGCCTGTGAGGCCAGGGAAGCCTGTGTTTGGTTTGGGCTTCCCTCACTATCCCTTCTCACCCTTTATGTAACTTACGGGGACATCAGGCCTCTTCTGAGGCCAAAGCCAGGCAGGGGAGAAACCCAGGGAACTAACCTTGGTCCTGATCCTGCTTTTTGGCTCTGCTGTCCAGCAAAGACTTCTCCCATGAATGCCAGCCAGACCAGGCAACAGCAACTCCTTCAGGAGACACTCAATGAGCTGGACCGAAAGAGGAAGGTGGGAGGCAGGAGGGAAGGGAGAGGGCCCTGTCGGAGCTAGGAGGGGGAGCCTGGAGTCTGGGGGGGCTCATATTCCTTGAACCCAGTTTCCTGGATATTGGCTTGATGCTGTAGCTTGGGCAGGTGGGGCAGCGGATACTGGCTGAGGTTAAGACTTAACAACCTCTTGGCTTTAGGAGGTGTTGGATAACTCCAAAGCAATCCTGGGTCAGTGTACCACACTGACTGAGCTCCTGCTGCAGGAGCTGGAGGAGTGGAAAGGCCAACAGCGAAGGGCCTGCATTGGGGGCCCTGTAGAGCAAGGACTGGATCAGTTGGAGAGCTGGTAAGGTGACCTTTCCTGCTTCGCTTGGCACCCCCTCCTTCCACGTGACCCCAGCTCATCTCAGCAGTCTAATCTAGGATATTTTTCCTCTTCTTATTTCGTTATTTCTTGTGGCACACTAGGATTCCATACACTGGAAGAACATAATTTGTGAGGCCATTCTCTAATCACTGGTTCTAGGTGGAGGTTTTTGCTAACTCAAGTCAAAAGCAACTATAAGGTTTTGGTTTTGGTTTCCTTTTTTTGGCATAAATTGGGAAAAGACCCACCAAAAACATCCTTAAGGCATTGTCTGAGTGACATAACCAAGTCCAACTAGGTGTAACTCAGAACTGCCACGTTTCTTTCCAAAAAGATCCCCAATTGTGCTAGAGTGTATGTATCTCACCACAGCCCAGAAAGCATAGAATGTAACTCTTTATTTTATTTTATTTTTTTATGTTTTATCTTTTAAAACCAAAAATCCAAAACAAAAATCCAGATAAACAAGTGATAAATCATGTGTTCATCTGCATTCCTTTTCCAACAGTTCTTTCTCTAGAGGTGGCTGGCAGAATTGTTCTGGATTGTTGTATTACTGTTACTATATATAAATATTCTCCTGGTTCTGCTTATTTCACTCTGCATTAGTCCATAAAGTTCTTTCTGAAATCATTCTATTCATTCCTTACAGCACAATAGTATTTCATCACCATCGTATGCCACCGTTTGTTCAGTCGTTCCCCAATTGAGAGACACCTCCTCATTTTCCAATTCTTTGCCACCACAAAAAGAGCAGCTATAAATATTTTTGTTCAACCAGGTCCTTTCCCATTTTTTAAATTTTGCTTTTTTTAACCATTCATTAATTTAATGGGTGTCATTGGGTAGCTCAGAACTGTTTTCATGTGCATTTCTCTGGACATCAGAAGGTTTGAACAAGTTTTCAGCAGTCATTCATTTGTATTTCTTGTTAAGGAAATGACTTTTTTCTTTTGGGAGTAACAGAATTACCCCCAATCTAGTTGCTTTTTCTCTGACCAGTCCTGTTTTGAGATCTTTAGGATTATCAAAGGAGAGCTTTTTAAGGACTCCCAAGGGCTGTCATCTTGTTCATTCCCTCTTACTCCATCTCCCCCAACCAGGTTCACAGCTGGGGCCAAGATTCTATTTCAGCTAAAGCAGCAATTGAAGGAACTTGAGGATCTGAGCCATATAGTCACCTATGAGAACGATCCCCTGAAAAACAAGCTGCCTTTAAAGAGGGTCACGGAATTATTGCAGCATCTGCTCCATAGGTATGACCAGGAAAGCTCTGAAATCCTGGGGAGAAAAGAGGAGGCCTCTGGGGATGAAGAACAGGGGGATCTTGGGGCTTAGGAGCCTCAGGAGCCATTCTGTGTCATGTTCTCAATAATTCCCTTCCTCCCCTGCCCTCAGTGCCTTTATAGTGGAGTCTCAGCCTCAGATGCTTTTGTCTATCAAACGACCTCTCATCATCAAGACTGGGAATAAGTTTTCTGTTCAAATACGGTTAGTATCCTGGCAATAATATCCCAATTGATGACTCCCTTTTTCTCCCACCTCTTTTCCTTGTGTTGAATGGACATCTTTCTTTGTGGTTAAAAAGAAGCTTCTATTCTGCCTTCCTCTCCTTTTCCCTTTCCTCTCAGTTTCGGTTGAACAGATATTTAAGATGCTCAGGTGCCAAGGATATATTTGGATATGACATACATCCTGCACACAAGAAACTTGCAGTATAAAAGAGAAGAAAGAGAAATTCCCAAATATAAGGCAAGACTAAGATGAATGAAAATAAAAGGTCCAGGTAGAGTGCTATGAGAAACGAGAAGGAAGAAGGCAAGCTTCCTTGACCTGATGGGCCTTGAAGAAAAAGGAAGGAGGACCTTTAAATAGCTAGAGATCAGGCTGGGAGAAGTCCATTCCAGCCATAGAAAATAGTGAGAGCAGAGTCCAGACTTGGAGAAAAACCTGATCATCGATGCAGAGCTGGATGGCATCTAAGAAGTCACCCACTTCAGTTCCCTTATTTTATAGTCAATAAGCCCGAGGCTTTGCCCTAGGTGACACAGATAGAAAATGATAGTGCTAGGATTTGAATCCAAATCCATTCCCTCCTCCTCACCACTTCAGACCTGCCGATCCTGCAGGCATCTGGCCAGGCTCAGAGACCAAAGCTAAGCAGCCCTGTCCTTTCTTTCTGCAGGCTCTTGGTGAGGCTGCAGGACGGGAACGAGTCCCTAACTGTTCATGTCTCCATTGACAAGTGAGTCTACGTATGAGGAGGCCTGGGACGAGCAGGAGTTGGAGGAGGGAGACTGAGGATCTGGGGACTGTCCCTTCCTAAGAAGGGGTTCCAGTTCCAGGGGCTCCCCCATGACTCTCTTGTTTTGTTTCACAGGAATGCTCCCCAAGGGAAAGGGTAAGATCCTGGGGACTCCTGTGGGACGGGATGTGACAAGGACAAGGGGCTAGGCTTTGGCCAGATCCTGGTCCCTTGGCAGATTTCCCTGCTCCTGGATCTTTCCTTCAGAAGTGGGAGCCCGGAGGCAGGTTTAATGTGTGTGACACCATACAATCTTTTAGTTCAGACTATCGTGAGGAAAGCATTTTGTCATTCTGAAAACGGGCCACGTCAGTGTCCATTACTGATGCTTTTATTTCTTTGTTTCCATTGGAGCAGCTTCCGAGCATTCAATATCTTTGAACAGAAAACCTTGACTCCAGAGAAGGGGAGGAACCAAGGCCTGGTCTGGGACTTCCGCTACCTGGTGGGTAGAAGCAGAACCCTAGAGTCATACAGTCTCTTTGGCCTGGGCGGAGGGGAGCCATCGGGGTTGAGACAGCAGCACCTCAAGGGGAAATAGCCCGGTAGAGTAGCCAGAGATCATGGGCTCGAATCCCTCCTCAGACCCTCTCTAGGACCCTACCTTCTCCAAGACGTTCTCCTCATGTGGAAGAGGATGGTGAAGCTCACCCCTGTTACAATTAAAAATGATGAAGACTGATATAATAAGAGAAATTAGTAGTTTAATTAAAGCCATGGCCAGGTTGGTAAAATATATATATGACCGCGCCTATCTTTTAATTTTACCGCCGAAGCCCATTCTCTCTCCCACTCGCCAACCAGCTCTTCAGGAAGACCAAAGGGCCTTGTCTAGGCCCTCCTCTGAATTTAAACTGTCCCCTGTGTGGGGACCTTTGACGTCCCCACGCCCTAAGACCCATTGGAATCATGGGTAATGTAGTCTCAAAGCCCCCGCGAGTCCATAGGGAGTCTGCTAGACACTTCCAAATAGCACTTCCCAGAATTCAAAACAAACACCCCCGGATTTCTGGGAGGACCCCGTGAGGCAGAGGCTACGAGCAGGACCTGCTTCTGGGTCAGCGGCCAAAGGGGCCTGTCCTAACCCCTCTTGCCTCCTTTTCCATTCACAGAGCCTGAAGGAGCAGAAAGCGAACGGCTCTGGCAAGGGCTGCGCTGAGGTGAGGGTAGGGCCGGGATGGGGCTGTTGGCTGTCCGCCAGCCGGACCCGCTGACCAGGAGCTTGACTCTTTAGGGACTGTTTGCGGTGACCGAGGAACTTCACATCATTAACTTCACTGTTGAGTACTCCTACCAGGGGCTGAAATTAGAGCTGAAGGTAAAGGAGGGGGGGACAAGAAGAGGAGGGGGGAGGGAGAGCAGCTCCCCCTTTTGGGATGGGGCTCCAAGCTCTCCGGTATCTTCCCCGCAGACCAATAGTCTTCCCGTGGTGATCATCTCCAACATGAACCAGCTGTCCAGTGCTTGGGCCTCTGTTCTCTGGTTCAATCTGCTCAGCCCCGACCCCGAGGTGAAACATGGGGAAGAAGCCCCATGGGGGTGGGGGGAGGCCAAGCCTAAGGACGAGTCACGGCATGGGGCAGGCATGGGGCGGGGTGCCGTGGGTGCCTCTGAGCCCTCCTTCCTGTCTTGTCTCCAGAATCAGCAGTTCTTTTCCAGTCCCCCCAAGGCTCCGTGGACGGTGTTGGGCCCAGCTCTCAGCTGGCAGTTCTCTTCCTGTACTGGCCGAGGCCTTGACCAAGAGCAGCTTCACATGTTGAAGAAAAAGCTTTTTGGTACCGTTGATGCCATTCCCTAAACAAATGGTGGGCCCCGTGGCTCCCTGTCCTGAGCCAGCCCCACACCCGTATGCCCCAAAGGCGTCTCTGTGTCGGGTGCCCAGCGCCACGCTCCCCACTCCCCATTCCGTGCTGCCCCAGCGGCGGCTCACCCCTCAGGGTTCTTGGTAAGATGTTGTAGTGTGCAGAACAGAACACCATGCCTGGCCGCCCCTCCATCTCCTCTGTCCTTCCATCCTGCAGGGAAGGAGCCCAAGAAAGAGCCCCTGTTACTGTCCTGGCCTGCTTTCACCAAGGTAAGGGAGGCCCCGACAGGGGCCCCTCTAGCCCGCAGCCCTTGGGCATCCTCTGACATGTTTCTCTCTCTGTGCTGCCCCCCAGCAAGAGAGCCCTCCCGGGAAGCAGCCCTTCTGGACCTGGCTGGACAAGATCCGGGACTTGGTGCACAGCCACCTGAGTGACATCTGGAGAGACGGGTACGGAGGCCGGCTCTGGGGTCCCCCTCACGGCCACGCCGGGGCCTGTGTTTCCCTGAGCATTTGGCTGACGCTGGCTCTCAGGCCCAGAGAACTTGTTGGGGAAGACGCTAGCCTTTCTGAGGACAGGGTGAGAAGGAGGAGGCTCACAGGCCGGCCCTCCCTTTCCCCCGTGTTCCAGGCACATTAAGGGCTTCGTGACCCGGAATCAAGCAGAGCGGCTCTTGAAGAAGAAGCTGCCTGGAACGTTCTTGCTGCGGTTCAGTGAGACCTCGCTTGAGGGGGGCATCACGTGTTCATGGGTAGAACATCAGGATGACGGTAAGGCCACCCCAAGCCCTCTCCCCTCCTGATGTGCCTTTCTTGCTCGGTCTGGCCTCCTCCCAAGCCATTATGATGCCTCACCTGGGCACGGGGAGGGGAGACGGGCCCCCCGAGCTGGAGGCGGGGAAAGCTGAGATCCCTGCAGCTCCTCGGGAGAAGAGGAAGCTGGCTCCTTTCTATAAGGGGGAAAAAGGGGTTTGGGGGTTCAATATATTAAAAGGTGGTTGCCAGGGGAAATCTCCCCAATTTAGGAATAACCTCAAGTCAAAATTGACTTTATGGAAGTTTATTTACAATTGAGAAGAGAGAGAGGAAATAAGAAAATAAGAATCTAACACAGTAGGTAAATTACTACGATCCTCTAATTAATCCAGGTAGATCTAATTAACCTTCAGCAGAGAGTCAGAGGGCCAGAGGCAGGGAGGTGAGAGTCTATTAAGAGAAGTTCAGGAAGATTCAGTCTTTAAACTCACCAAGGTTTTAGTGTTCCAGCCAGCACTCCTCCACAGACCAGAAGAACTCCTTCATCAGCCGCCCTCTTCACCAGCAGCCCACCTCCAGCGGAAGACCTTCTCCTTTTAAAGGGGTCGCTTATGCATCACTTCCTGTGCCTCCCTCCTAGTTTGCATGTCCAGTCACAATAGACACTTCTCCTAGGACTGCCTGGGGAGCACTCAGTCACCCACTCTAACACACAGTTATGAATTATGCTCTCCTTTGGTGATTAAATCTAAAGATGGGCAGTGTAGACTTAATCTAATTATCACGCTTCCCTTCCTTTCTTCCCTCCTCCTCCTCCCACCAGACAGGGTACTTGTCCAGTCCCTGGAGCCCTGCACCAAGGAAATGCTACAGGTCCTCCCCATGGCAGACGTCATCCACCGTTACCAGATAGTGGCCGAGGAGAACATGCCCGAGAACCCGCTGTGCTTCCTGTACCCTGGTATTCCCCGGGACGAAGCTTTTGGCCGCTATTACCGGGAGAAAGGTACGGATGAGGGCCCGAGGAGCCCTCTTGGAGATCTCTGACAGGAAAGCCAGTTCCGGAAGGCTCGGGAGACTTAGCAGCGTCCCCTGGCCCAGCAGGCAAGGGCCCTTGGGGACCTTCCAGGCCTCCTTCCCTCCTGCTCACACACACGCTCCATGATCTCTCCCATTGCAGATGATCTTGTGAGCCCGAAGAAATACCTAAGACGCGAGCTCATCATGGTGTCCACCAGGTGAGATTGGCCCCAAGCTGCCAGACTTCTTCCCCAGCCCAGCTCTGCTTCTCAGCCACCTCCCCGGCTCCCCTGAATACCTCCTCGGCCTTCCTCGGCCTCTTGTTCTTCACTTGCTCTGAGCCTTCTCTCTTCACTGGCCTTCCTTTCCTGCCACTGAACTGCTGGCCAGCTTCTGGACCAGAGAAACTCGGCCTGTGCCTCTCCCTTTTTCCTCGGCCTCTTCTGCCCATCTCCTGTCTAGACCCCCTTACCTCCACCTGTACATCTCCTGGCCTAGACTCCCTTACCTCCATCATGCACACCCCACCCCCTGCCCAGACCCCCTTACCTCCATCATGTACCCCCC
>NC_058134.1:283129518-283138623 GCF_016433145.1 Gracilinanus agilis
GCTTGGACCCCCTTATCTCCATTATGCACCTCCCTCCCCCCCAGCCTCAGTCAGCCCCAGTCACCCTGGTCTGGACTACTGCAGCAGTCTTTTGGTTGCCCCCACCTCAAGCCTCTCCTCGCTCTCATGTGACCAGAATTCCATGCCGCCTCCGCAGTAATCAGTGGCTCCCTACTGCTCTGGGATCGAATGTGGACCTCTTGGTTGTTCTGTCCCCCGTGCAGGGCTCTCCCGGGCCTAGGACTGCCAGAATCTTCCTCACACCTGACCTCTCTGGGTCACAGTTTCTTTCAGATTTGCGGGCTTCCTGAAGCCAGACGCAGCTCCTTTTCTTGCTTTTTCTTTGGCTCTCTCCCCTTAGAGCCATGCGTGGCGCCTCTCTAAGCCCCCGTGTGGACACACACATTCACACACACGCCCCCTTCCCCCGAGACCTGAGCCTTATCCCTTTGTCCCGCTCTCAGACAGGTGGACGAGGGGCAGTCGCCACACTCGTTAGAGCAGCTGGATGTGCTGGACTGGGATGTGGAGCCCCAGGCAGAGTGGGGGCACGAGTCAGAGCTGCCCCCGGACCTGCAGAACCTGGGGGCGGACCTGCTGACTCTGAATATGAACGACATCGAGGGTGGTGAGTGAACACTGTGCTCAGGCCATTGCTGAAGGGCCATGAGCTCCCTCCTGAGAAAGGTCCGTCCCTTTTAGTGTAAATGGGTGGCAGGTTTCCCTCCTATCATCCCAAGGCCCCCCCCAGAGCCCTTCCGGGGCTCCCTGACTGTCATCTGCTCTTCTGCCCTGTCTAGCTCTGAACAGTGATGAACTGACCTGCAAGGCTCTCCTGCTGAGAGATGACCCCGTGCTACCTATGCTGCCCCTCGGAGAGGAGACCCCTTCCTCCTCTGGGAGCCCCTTCCTCATGGATGTCGCCTCTACGTTCGAGATCCCTAAATACTAAGACTTGGCTTTTCCCTCGCTCTCACTACGATGGCTGTTCTGTGGAGATTGAGAGCCTGGGTTTCCTTTGTTTTGAGAGGAAGAATTAGGAAAAGGAAGAAACAGCACTTCCCAGCTCCCTCTGCTCTCTCAGGCCCAGTGTCTACTGGTCTCTTCTTTGTGAAGTCCTGGGCCTCCAGCTGTTCCTCGGGCGGGATGAACAAGCTGCCTCGTTTGACCTTGTGAAGCTCTCTCCTAAAGTGGGAGCTGCATGGATAGAGCCAGTCATGTGGCTCTCTGGTCATCCATGTTGACCAAGCACTTTCCTCATGACAATGAGCAGTACAAGCCTTACTGAATTCACTTTACAAATGTGGAAGCCTGAACGCAACACGATACAAGGACTGATCCAGGGTCACACAGCTCTGTGACTTCCATCCCAGACTGTTCTGTATACCTGGGCAGCCTTCCTGGCACTCTTATATGTGAACTTTGATTGCTGGAACCTCTTAGTGATGGGTGGCTATCACTCCTATTCTGAGACTTCAAAAACTAATAATAATAAACTGTGTTCTCTAATGGCTGTTGTGACATGTTTTTCTCTCCCTGGATTTTTCTATCCCACCTGGACAACAGGAGGGAGAGGAAAGAGCTGGGAATGACAGCAAAACAGAAGGAAGAAACCAAGTACTAACCCTTCCCTTGTCCCCCAAAATTCAGCTTCCTGGGGTGATAAAATCCCCTGCAGTGGGGGCCTCAGTGTCCTTTAAGGGAGAATCCCATTGGTTTTTTGGGGAATTTACCCTTATGTCCCTGGAACCTTCTGTAGGTTCCAAGCCGAACTCTTAATATCCATTCTCTTAATGATTGAGGCTCATTTCATTTAGTGATTTTTCAACCACTAAACCTGAGAAACTGGGGCGGGGGGGGGGGGGAGTCAGTTGCAGCACAGACAATAGAGGGGCCCCACCTTCTGTCTTTCTCAGCTCCTCCTGGATCCCCCTTCTTCTCTTGGCCTCTTCAAGGAGTCACTACCAAGAGCAACTGTGGGATTTAACCTGAAGCTGGAGAGATCTTAGAAACTCATTAATCTCTTCATCCCTCCCTACCCACTTAAAATTTGGGAGGATGAATTGGAGGGACATACTGTTTTCCATTTGTACGCCATCTTTCCCCCCACTTGACCCCACACACCAGGCAAGTCAGATACAATTAATATATAAATAAGTTTTTATTGAAGAGGATTCATATGTTAGTATAAATATATAAATAACCTCCCCCACAGTTCTCCTGTGGGGATAAATACTTTGATTTGTCCTTAATAAATATCTGTCTTTGCAGGGGGCCTGGCCATTCAGGCCACCCATTAGTGCTGGGAGTTTATCAGCACCCATGATGTTTTATCAGTGTGTGAAGGGTGTGACTTAGGGTGTTACTTGATTTTTTGCATATACATTTTGTACATGGTCTCACGCATCTGTGTCAAAGCTCTGATGTTTGAGTTGTTAATCCATCATTCTAGGAGCTCAGAGTGGCTGCCCCATAACTGAAAACTCGGGCAACAATGGCAGCAAAGGCTCGGAGTCTTCGTAGGATCTTGGGGCGTAGGAGGAGGCGTTGCCATGGCTCACTGGAGCTCAGAACCTGGTGTTTCTTCCAGAGGTGGTCTTTGGGCTGTTGGGATTCAGAACCTTGTCATAAGAGAGCCCTGATCCTCAAAACTCAGCCACCCAGCTTCTATCATTAACTCCTAAGGGCCCTTCAATTTTCTTTTTCCTGAATCCACAGCCCTGGACCCATCCTCATACCTGTAGGAGTTGGCTGAGACCCATCAGGGACGACTGGAGTTGACCCAAAGAACCATCCTTGAGTAGAGAAGGTTCCCCAGTGAAAATATTGGAGTTCAGCAAGTTACTGTAGAAGATTAAACCCCCATGGATCTTTTGCAAGCAAAGCTAAAGGAAGGAAAGAGAATGAGAAGGGAGATTATATAACCACTTCCTCACTCACCCCAAATGCCTTCAGCCCTTCACTCTCTAGCCCCCTCCATTCTTCTGCCAGATTGTGTCCCCCTCCTCAGCATCCATTAGTAAATACCTGGCTATTGGCACTGAGACTCTGATGATCGCAGCCATCACCACACTGGATGTGGGGCACGCCATCAATAGCATCTCCAGCACCTTCCTCTCTTGGCAGCTCCTAGAGTTGGGATTAAGTGTGAAGCAAGACAGTTTTGAATCCAGCTGAGTCTTCCCGTCATAACACTGCCCAGCCTTAGATTCAGAACCTATCTGCCTAGTTCCTTTACCCTTTTGTCTTCAAGACTTCCTTTAGGATCTTTCTTCTCCAATTCCACTTCACTGATTCATAGTTGCTAGCTTGTTCTCTTTCTTTCCCTCCTTGCATCATTCTTTATATATCTCTTGTAATCTAGTAAATTGTGATGGGCAGAGGACAAAACCCAGAACTGAAATAACCTAGAAGTTTATTAAGTCATCAGGCAAAGAGGGCGAGCTCAAAAAGTGGAGGCCCACTCTCTTTTAGTTCTATGTGGAACAAGGAAACAGTAGCCGATTGGGCAGCGTGGATGCCATCTCTGGATAAGGCCATCAGTTAGTTGAGTTGGAGGGTGGGAACTTAAGCCTTGGGATCTGACTGGGTTTCTGAAGGTCAGCACAACCTAGGGCTTGAGTTAAGCATTCAGCAAATCTGGTCTCTAATCAACAAGTCTTATTTTTCAGCCTTGCAGGACTGGGTACAGAGCTTTCCTAGAACTATTAAAGGACTGGGGGAGAGGGGGAGAGGTTATTGCATCTGTATATCTCCGTGCCTTGTAGAAGATCTCATTCATCTTAGTATCTGGTGAGTACCTGGATGGTTGCAGAGTTAAAATGGATCCCCAGCCCACTGGTTAAGAGCAGGCTTCAGGCCAGATCTTTCCACTTTTCCTTGACATAAGAATCATGTATCCTTCCTCTTGCCCTAGAGCCTGTTCATCCTCCTCTACGTTATAGCAGAAAGGAGGGCTACTTACCAGATTTCCCATCTGTGGCTGAATGCCCCAGGCCAGGGCAGTAACATTCTGAGACAGCTCTTGGCACCGATCCCAGGCAATGCTTCTTCCACCAGGCAGTGCCCGGCCTTCAGCAGTCCAGAGCAGCAGCAGTGACAGCAGCATTCCCCTGAACCCAGATTTCATCTCCCTGACAAGTTGGCTGCAGCTGGTTCTGTATCAAGTACACAGGCCTCCCTCACACCAATCTGGGACCAGCTCTGCTTCTGTTTTATTCTTTGCCTTCCTTGTGAATTCTCTGGCTCTCTCTTCTCTCTCCCTGGGTTGCTTCTTATGCCTTTTAAAACTCTCCACTCTGCACCGCCCTTTATGTTGGGCAGGTGACTCACAGCAGGTGGGATTTCCCTCCTAGTTTTCTCACACACACACACACACACACCCCCAACCTTCTTGGATCCCAGGTATCTGGCCCTAGTTCCAGAGGAAGTAAGCCATGTGGTTTTGTGGCTAAAGCCCAGGACTGAGACATGTGTAATGCTATCCAAGAATCGAAGCCTCTGTGGAAAGGGAAGGAAAGGCAAGGGTTGTCCCACTGAAACAAATCTTGGCCACAACCCCCCCCCTCCCTTTCTAGCCTCTTTTTGTTTTCTGTAGCCCCCAGACGAAGGCTCTCAAAACATAACGGCTTTACTCCTTTTGGCATCTACTCCTCTCTGGACAAGAGAAGATAGCTCAGTTTCGGACCTAGAAATCTTATTCTTATTTTATGCCTCTTTCTTTGAAGCAGGAGCCAGACATTCTTGGATTCCCTATCTGGAATGGGTACAATATCTTCCAGCCTGAACTTCAATTTTCTCACATCATGGCTCCCAGACAATTCCCCAGGTTGCCTGTTTGTTTTTCCCTGGAGGGGTATGGATAGTTATTTTATAGTCTTGAGGTCTACAGTGGGTCCCATAGAGTCTTCAAGGTTCAGAAGGAATTCTTATTGCTGAGGTTGGTTCAGGCAGGAGATAGAATCAAATCCAGGCATACTATGTTCTATCCTTCTGACTCCTGGTAGCCTGGGAACTAAGGCATGAGAGGGCATAAAAAAGTTTCTTGATTGTGTACCTGCTTGGTCCATGGACACCCCCAGACTTGTCCACCCATTCCTGACTTTTGAACTGCATCTGAGTCTAACTAATCAAATAAGATAATAGTAAAAAGTACTTTGCACAGTGCCTGACACATAGTAGGCCCTATAGAAACACTTATTCCCTTCCCTCTTTAGTATGGGGAGGATCCTATCTCCTTCCAGGAGATGCTACTCACCATCTGGCCCATCAGGGGATGGATTCCCAAGCCAGGGCTCTGAATTCTTGACACTAGTTCCAGGCAAGCCCAAGTACATCCGGGCCCTTGCCAGAAAGAAGAACAATATACTAGTATCACCCTGACACCTCCTCCCCCCACCCCAGCATCCATTGAGATTCATCGTTTGTACACTAGGGCCCTGAAGTCAGTTGCATACATGTGTAAAACCCGCCTGACTATTGATTTCATCACCTTCCATGATGCAACATAAAGCAAAGCACCAGAGAATGCTAGGCTGGGTGTGGGAGTGGAGGGTGGAGAGTGGTGGGAAGCTGGGGCTGCCCCAGCCTTTCCTCCTACCCCAGGCAATGCCAAGAGTCTGGAGGGCCAGAGCAGTCTGGACGTCATGAAATGAGGCAATGATTGACCACCATGGTGTGTATGTGGGTGATCTGCTAGCCCTTAGGGCCTCCCCAAGAGGCTGACTCTTATCCTCTGAGGTCTTGGATTTGGGGTTTCCCTTTCCCTCCCCTCCCCAGAGAACTAAGAAAAAGATAATAGGATGACAGATGTTGAGCTAATTCAAGCAAGTTGACTATGATCTAGTCATGTCTTGAATGGGACACACCATCAATTGCAGGGGGTGGATCAGCTTTAGAGATGGGGTGAGAAAAGGCTTTTCCCTTCCTTCTGTGGGGAGCTTTCTCCCCTGTTAAAAGACATCCCTGCTTTTCCTCTCTCCTTCCAGCTCTGAGAGATGTGATCTACAAGCCCCTAGAAGTGGGACTTAGAAGAGAGGGAGGGAGTCTAGGGGAATTGGGGATGACTTGGCATGGCAGGCATCAAGATGAATTGCAAGCACAAGGCTCAGCAGCCTTGTTTCACTTCCTGGAACCACAGGAGCAGGCTAGGAAGCCAGATAGTTGGGGCAGCTATGGGACTATTATCCACCCGCCCTGGAGCTGCCAGGGTCCCTTACGTCACCTAGGGCTTGACCACTATGCAAATCATCAGGACACCCCTCATATTTGGCCTTTCTAAGGCCCCTGATCCAGCTGACCCTTTGTCTAGAGGCAGAGGAGTTGGGGGAAAGAAATCAAGGATAAAAAATGTGAAACTTAGGGACTTGGTCATCTAGGACCTCTGTAGAGTCTGGACTTCTGTCTGAATCTCTTGAAGGGGTGTCTGGGGAGCCTAATGCTATTTTAATCTAGGGGTCTATTAGAATAGTCTCCCTTGTTCCAAGACATATTCTAAAGTCTTAAGAGTTAAAGGTGGGAAGCAGGAAGTTGACCCTCTAATTCTTTAACTTTGAAACTTCATTATATAGTCTTAAAATGGGGGTTGGGGGGCCACTGGGAAAGGAAGCAGGTATCTGTGATCTTTAATCCTCTAGAACTAGATGGTAATGTCAAATCAAAATAGAAAGAGGGGGTTACTAATTCTGCCTGAAGATCTCTGCTGGCCACATACTTAGTTTTAAAATAGGTTTTATTCTATTTTTAGTTAAATATTTCCCAGTTACAGCTTAAATTTAGTTCAGGAGCACTCAAAGAATATTGCCGGGAATGTTGTGGCTGCATTGGTCAGAGGCTGAGAGACCCTAACACTTCTGAGGTTGGGAGGCACTCATTAGATTGGGAGGTCCTTGAAGGAAAGAACTGTCTTTTGCCTCTTCTTGTATGGGGTGGTGGAACTTACTTACTACAGCCCCTGTAGATAGTAGGCACTTAATGTTTGTCAACTATTGACTAACATTCTAAATCAAGGTGTTTTCTCTCAGGCTAGGACATTTCTAATCCAAACCCTTGTCCAAAGAAGTCTGAATTTTAAATCCATTCTATGATGGAGTCTATCTTTGGGTCACATAGCCCAGGAGAGGATACTTTCAGTCTGGACCCCTGTGTGGGTTAGAGATGTATTCCTCCATGTCTCTGTGTGCTCTTTGATAATGGTAGTAATAATACTATCATACTTGTTACTGTAATAATAACATAGGGGTCACCTTGGGGCTTTTTTATTATCTGAAACCTTTTTGTAAGAGGTATCGCCTATGGTATTTTCCCTTCAACCTTCTGGACTATTTAAGTTAGTGGGGTGAAGGGAAACATTTCAGTCAGTGCCCTTCTGAAGGGGGAAATTCCTTTCCCTTCCACATTTCCTGGGAGATGCAATTCAGCTCCTGGGGCTGAGGGAGTTTTCCCAGCTGCATAACCCTATCCCCTGGGAATGTTTCCTTTGGGGAAGGTGCAATCAGTGAGACAGGTTTCCAGGAAAAGAGGTGCCTTGGGAGGGAGTTGTGGCAGATGCAGTCACTTGGGTTGGGCTGCTATTTAGTTCCCATTTCCTTTTTTTCTTTCATGTCTCTGTACGCCACAGGAAATGCCAAAGAAGTTTTGGGGACAGGAGGTCAAAGATCAGTAGGTCATAGGGTTCTATGGTAGACCCATCTATCCTTCCACTGTATGTATGCACTAGGTTAAATCAGGGGAAGAGGAAAGACAGGATGAGTAGGTTTCAGAGTAGCTTAAGTTCCATTAGTTACAGGTTGATTAAATGTGGAGCTGAAAGGAAGCTTAGGTAAAATCTAGTCAAGAGGTTTTTCTGTTCTTTGTATCAATCTAATTCACTTATCAAGTGCCTATATTATACCAGGTAAGAAGCCAGTCCCTGCCCTCAAGGAGCTTATAACATACAAAAATATATATAGCTGTGCAACCCTGGGGAAGTCACTTCAATATCCGTTGCCTAGCCCTTACCACTCTTCTGCCTTGGAACCAATACACAGTATTGATTCTAAGATGGAAGAAAAAAGGTAAAAAACACACACACACACACAAAGACAGTGGATATATGCAGGCTAAATGGGAAATCCTCTGTCTAGGGAAGGCACTGGAATGAAGAGGGGTTGGAGGTTTTCTGTAATTAGGTGAGCTTTCAGCTGGGCCTTAATGGGCAAGGTAGGGGGCTTATTCCAGGCCTCTTTGAAATGTGGGAGTCAGTCTGGTGTCACTCCCCAAAATCGTGTTTCTAAACGCCCCGACTAAGAACAGGCTCATGGGGGGAAATCAATTAATTCTATCTACGAGTCATGAAAAGGCGTTTTAATATTAGGGAGCCCCAAGGTGAAGAAGCTCGGATCTCGTTCAGCCCCTTTACAGATGAGAAATCTGAGAAATCCCATGAGGCTGAGTGGCTCGGGGAGGCTGCTTTAGAACTGGTGACCCCAGACTTGGGGCTCTTCCTGCGACACCTCGTGCCCAAACCTAACACCCCCACTCCCACGCCCGCTCGAGACGACAAAGGTTTCTTTTCCGCCGGGATGAAGCTAGGTTCTTCCCCGTTAGTAAAGGGCTGCTGGCCCCATGGCCACCCAAGAGGAGGTGGCGGTCCAGAGCCTTCTTCCTCCTCCGTCACCCCAAAGCGCCAAAGGCCGGTGTCGCCGAGGCTCGAACCCCCGCCCCGCTCTGCTCGTGGAGGCCGAGGAATCTCCAAAGAGAGGGGCCAGGAGGAGAGGGCCTTCCTGTGCAGCCGTTTTCTCCGAACTCGCTTTTCCCCGGGCCTAATCTCAGCAGCGTGTCCCGTCCAAGGGAAACTGCCGCCGCGCGAGCCCCGGGCCTGGCAGCGCGCAGGTCTAGGATCTCGGGACCCAAGCAGGGCCGCCCCATCCCCCACCCCACCCCCGGCGCATTCTGGGTAACCGTCCATTCTCATTCCTTGGTGGTTTATCAGGAGCTCCTCATTTGCCCCCGCCCACTTCCCTCCTAGAGAATTATGGGTATAGCTTTTTCTTTCCCCGCCCCTTCCTGTTTTCCACCAGAGGATTCTGGGTAACAACTAGGCCTTAGACTCTCGGAAAATTTGCT
>NC_058134.1:283141600-283181840 GCF_016433145.1 Gracilinanus agilis
CTCTCTCTCTCTCTCTCTCTCTCTCTCTCTCTCTCTCTCTCTCTCTCTCTCTCTCTCTCTCATTTTGAATTGTATCCTCCCTGAGATCAGAAACCTTGACTGTCAACTAGGAACTCTGACTTCTTGAAACTCCCCAAGGCCCTAGCACAGTGCTCTTCAGAGTGGGTACTTTGTGAGTATTTGTTGAATGAAATGAAATTTTGGTATATCTCTGGTTCTGTAAGAGGGAAATTTAGGTAACAGTTCCCAGTAAACTTTCCTTATAGCTCAGTAAAGAATAATGTGGTGTTCACTGTTTATGGGAAATAAAACTACTGAGCTGCCAACAAAGCTTTAAATTTGTTTTTCCAAAAATAAATCTCTGCTGCTGTTTCACTCTCTTGCTCAATCCCCCCCTGACTGATGAAAAATTTCCAAGATGGGAGTTTCAGGGGTTGGAAAGAATTAGCCAGAGCCAATATTGGCTGAAAGAAACCATGTCTCCCTTTCATTTTTCTAACCAACACATATGTAATTCAACTCTTACACATATAATTAGCTCAAGATAATATATGCTTATTGTTTGATACATGGCTTTGTACTCTACTTGCCAATAGACTCAGAATTTAGAATCAGTACTGTGTAAGGGATAAGCAGTGGGGGTTAAATGACTTGTCCAGGGGCATACATCTAGGGAATGTTTGAGATCAAATTTGAACCCAGGTGTTCTCGTCTCTGGGCCTGGCTCTCAATCTACTGAGCCACCTAGCTGCTGCCTTTCAGATGTCTTTCTACATTTCTTTATAATTTTCATATTTATCATTCAATATATTTTATATATTAACATTCCAGTTTGATCCTCCATTGGAATTTGGTCTGTTTTCAGTTTTTGCCCTTTTTTTATACTACTATATTTTTGAGCAAGTAGATTTTTTTTCCCTTTCTTAGGGCATATTGCCAATAATTTTGTTATTAGATCAAAGTCATAACACTGGCAGTCTTCTGCTTGCCAAGCCCTAGTCCTTCCCTCTACCCCATATGTATGTGTTACACATACACAGGAAAAGTCTAAATACCAGGTCTAGTACCACCCAAAAGTGGTCCACTTCTGCAATCAACAACTCCTATTACCTGACCCTAAGTTCCTATTATTCTATCTCTCCCTATTCTTTACTTGCCTAAACCTGCTCTGTTTCCTAGTCAGGACCTCTGATTTCCTTACTCCTTGTACTTTCTCCTTGATTTGGCCTCACTTTCCTCCTTTCCCAATAATGACCCTATCGTTACCTGGTCCAACCCTAAACTATCTTCTTCCTTGGCATTTCGTTAACTCCAACCCTCATTGCTCACACTTTGCCAAAGCTCAATCTTGGGTGACATTCACTCTTCTTGAAGTGCTGTTGAATAGAGTTGGAAGAAGTCATGACCTTGACCTGGCTAGGTCTATTACAGATTGAGAAGTTATCCAATCTAGGCCTTTACCTCAGCAAAACAATCCTTTTACTTCTTAATTTTCTAGCCCACTCCCCTCTGAAACTATTCTAAACCTCCTCTTCTCCCTTCAAGCTTTATCCTTAGCAGGGAACCTCACTTCAGACTTTTACTGGGGAGGTGGGGATGGGAAGTGGCTTATGTGTTTTCTTCTCCACATATCAAAACCTTTTGACATTTCCAGTGCTCTTTCTTTAAACCAGTCTCTGATTAAGGAGTCGGTTTTTTTCTAGGCCAACATCTCTACATTATTACCAGTGATGTCATAATTGCCAAATCTTTTGACCTTTTCTCATCTTCATCCTGCTTGATCAGAGCACCGTTTGCTACTTTTGGCTACTCTCCTGGGTTTTCACAGTCCTGCTCTTAGTTTTCTTCCTATCTATCTGACATGCTCAGAATCCATTGCTAATTCCCCTTTGCTAGATTGTCTAGACTAGATCCTCTTTCTGTATTCTCCCTCTGACTTCATCAGTTCCCATAGATTTAAATATGTCTGTGTAGAAGACTCCCATATCTATGTATCTAGTCCAGTATCTCACCTGAACTCCATTCATGCATCTCCAACAGCTTGTTAGCTATGTCTTTTTTCTTTAAACCCTTACCTTCTGTCTTGGAATTAATACTAAGTATCCCAAGGCAGAAGAGTGTTAAGGCCTAGGTAATGGGGGTTAAGTGACTTGCCCAGGATCACACAGCTAGGAAGTGTCTGAGGCCAGATTTGAACCCATGTATCCTCACTGCAAATTTGGCTCTATCTACTGAGCCACCTAGCTGCCCCCTATTAGCTATTTCTAACTGAAAGTTCTGTAAGTATCTTGAACTCAACCTGTCCAAAATAGACCTTGTGATCTTTCCTTAAAGCTCAATCCCTTTTCTGAATGTCCCTATATCTATTGAGGGTACCAAGGCCCTTCTAAGTCACCCAGATTCACACCTTATTGTCCTTGACTCTTCATTATCCCTTCCTTCTGTAGCCATTCAGTTTCCAGATTTTTTTTTTTTTTTGGTCTTTGAAGTATCTCTCTTCTCTACTTATATGACTAACCACCACCTAAGTTTAGGCCTCCATCACTTGTCACCTGAACTACTACAAAAGCCTTCTAATGGGCCTCCCCATTTCAAATCTCTCTGGTCTCCAGATCATCTTCTTCAGAGTTGCCAAAGTTATTTTCCTGAAATGCAGGTCTGAACATCTTACTCTCCTTTTTAGGAAGCTCCCTTGGCTTTCTGGTGCCTCCAGAATAAAATTTAAGCCCCTCTATTTAGCTCTGAAAACCCTTCACTCTCTGACTCCCAGTCTTCCCTCCCAGCTTTGTTGTTGTTTTTTTTTTTTAAACCCTTAACTTCTGTGTATTGGCTCATAGGTGGAAGAGTGGTAAGGGTGGGCAATGGGGGTCAAGTGACTTGCCCAGGGTCACACAGCTGGGAAGTGTCTTGAGGCTGGATTTGAACCTAGGACCTCCTGTCTCTAGGCCTGACTCTCAATCCACTGAGCTACCCAGCTGCCCCCAGCTTTGTTATATAATGCTCCTTGTCCCACTCAATATGGGTCAGCCAAACCAGCTTTCTTCCTCTACTCTGCACTTATCACTCTATTCTTCACTCCCATCTTAGCACTCCTTCAAAACCCTGCTCAGGGCTCCACCTTCTCTGTGAAGTCTTACTAGCTACCAGTGTGCCCTCCCCATAAAAAATTTTCATTGTATTTGTTTTGTCTAATTGTGTACATATTGTCTCCCTCTGAAGCAAGTAAGCTCTTGAGGGCAGAGACTGTTTCATTTCTGTCTTTGTCTTCCCATCGACTAGCACATAGTAGGCTTTTTTGGGTGGGAAGGTGGTAGGTTTTTAACATGCTTACTAGATTGCTTTTCTGTCCAAGCTCTACAGGGAAGAAGGGGGAACTGGCCAGCTTGACTCTGTACTTTGATTCAGTGTTTGTCTCTTTGCCTTTTTCCTTCTTCTAGGGCCATGCCACCTCATTCTTTGGCCCAGCCCTGGAGCGCTATTCATCCTTCCAAGTTAATGGCAGTGATGACATTCGGCAGATCCAGAGTCTGGAGAATGGTGTTATTTTTCTTACTAAGAACAACTTAAAGTACATGGCCCGTGGGGGACTCATAATCTTTGATTACCTGTAAGTGGCTCCCTAGCCCTAGACTGATAAGAAAGCCCGAAGCCCTCTCCCTATTCATCATTCACTGTGAGAGGGCTCAGGGCCAGGGTTGGGCGCTTTGGGCTGAAAACCTAAGGTATTTGGGGGTCCTTACCCTTTCCCTGCCTCCACAGCCTAGATGAGAGCGAAGACATGCACAGCCTTCTTGTGACTGAGAGCAGCACCCTGCTTGTAGGTGGCCTACAAAACCATGTGCTAGAGATTGACCTTAACACTGTCCAGGAGACACAGAAGGTGCAGGCCTGGGCAATGAGGAGCAGTGGGGGAATGCCTTCCTGGGATCTTCTCTTCCCAAGCTTAGAGGCCTGGCAGGGAAGAAAATGCCTGGGCTGGGACCTTGCCTGAGATGGAGGGAGTGGAAGGGGGATGGTGAGGGATGCCTGCCTCTATGCTGGGAGAGGGTGGTCATTCTATTCCTAGACAGTCCCTTTGCTTCCTTCCCCAGTATGCCGTGGAGGTACCAGGAATCACCATCATGAGGCAGTCCAGTCGTTTTTTCTTCTGTGGTCACACATCGGGCAAGGTGCCTGTTTTCTCTTTTTTTTGGTGCCCATGCCTCCCTCTAGTCTGATTCTTAACCTTTTTTATATATATGTGTTGTTTTTTTTAAATGAGTATGCATTTTCTCTCCTTCCTTCACTTCCAATTTATTTCTTTTATTTTCATTTTTTTCCATGGTTACATGATTCATGTTTTCTCCTTCCACTCATCCCTCTCCACTCCCAAAGATGACAAGCAATTCCACTGGGTTATACATATATATAATCACTCGAACCCATTTTCATATTATTCATTTTTGTAAAAGAGCAGTTCTTTAATAGATAGCATTCTTTCTCATAATTATCCTGGATCATTGCATTGCTATTAGTAGCAAAGTCAATTACACTTGATTGTCCCAATAACATCAAGTGTTATGTTACATTTTCTGTGCACAATGTTCTACTGGTTCTGCTTATATCACTCTGAATCAGTTTATGGAGGTCTTTCCAGTTCTTATAGAAATCTATTAATTCATCATTCCTTATAGCACAGTAGTATTTCATCACCATCACATACCACAATTTGTTCAGCCATTCCCCAATCAAGGGACATTCCTTCGTTTTCTAATTTTTTGCCACCACAAAGAGCAAGGCTATGAATATTTTTGTACCAACTGACCCTTGCTCAGTTTTTTTTTTTTTATCTCTTTGGGATATAAACCTGGTAGCTTCACCTCCAATTAAATTTTGAAATTTTTATTTAGTTAATTAAGAATATTTTTCTGTGGTTACAGGATTCATGTTCTATCCCTCCACCCTCTCCCATAGCCAACGCATAATTCCACTGGGTTTTTACATGTGCCATTGATCAAGGCCTGTTTCCATATTATTGATATTTGCACTAGGTTCACCTCCAATTTAAAGGAAAAAAAACTCTTATGACAAATATGCATAGTCAGGCAAAAAATATTGCCATATCGTCCATGTCCAAGATTGTATGTCTCATTCTGTCTCTTGAATCTATCACCTCTGTTAAGAGGGAGGAGGGGGCATGGCATCATTTATCAGGAGTCCTTTGGAATGTTAGTTGATCATTGCATTGTTCAGAATGCTTAAGTCTCTCCAAGTTGCTTGTCTTTACAAGGTTGGGATTGTATAGATTGATCTCTTTTCTCTGTTTTATTTCACTCTGGATCAGTTGGTATAAATTTTCTCCTGGTTTTTCTGAAACCATCACTTATATCGTTTCTGATGGCATAGTTTTAGTATTCCATTGTATTCATATACCACAGTTTGTTCAGGTGTTCCTCTGATGGGCTCCCTCCACCCCGTATCTAGTTCTTTGCCCTCCCAAAAAGGAGCTGCTATAAGTATTTGGGATATAGCAAAGGTACATAGTACAGTTTAGTAACTTTGGGAGCCTCGTTCTGAACTGCTTTCCAGAAGAGTTGGACAATTCACAGCTTTAGCAACAATATATTCATATGCTTGTTTTTTTTTGCCAGCCCTTCCACTTCTGGCTTTTATTTCATCAGGTAATTAGCTGGGCCCAGCTGCCCAGCCATCTTTCTATCTACCACTCCCTTTACTGCTCATTTTCTCTCAGCTTTTAGCAGCAAGGGAGCAGTCAGGTAGTGTCTTTGAGTCCCTCTCTTTTATTCAAAAGCTGGTTCCCCAGATCTCTAGGTCCACCTCTGCCTTTCAGGTAGGTAGGTAGCAAATACCTTTTGCTGGAGTTCTTTCTGAATCAGATGATTACATTATTTTTCCTGTAGGTATCTCTTCGGGATCTTCGAACTTTCAAGGTGGAACATGAATTTGATGCCTTCTCAGGGAGTTTGTCAGACTTTGATGTGCATGGCAACCTGCTGGCAGCCTGTGGCTTCTCTAGCCGCTTGAGTGGTTTGGCCTGTGACAGGTTCCTCAAGGTGTATGATTTACGCATGATGCGAGCCATCACACCACTACAAGTGCACGTTGACCCTGCCTTCCTGCGCTTCATCCCCACTTATACCTCCCGCCTTGCCATCATCTCCCAGACAGGTGCACAGGGACAGGGGAAAGGGAATTTCGATAGAGAAATGTACTGGACGGTGGTAGTGGAGGTGGGGTGAGGCATAGCAGAGCTAAACTAGGCCTGGACAGGGGAAAGAACCCCCTCTGCAGGCTTGAAGGTTCTCCCTGGAGTTATTCTCCCTTACCTTCTTTCCTTCCAAGGTCACAGGAAGGACAATGATGGTATTGTTTAGTGATGACAAATCCAGCTAATGGAACTCTCTCTGGATGGGGGTGGGGGAGAGGGGGTGTTTCTGCCCGTTACTAAAGCGAGGACATAGCCCTTCTAAGTTTTGCTCAAGGCTAGGCGTAGGTGGTAATTCAGTATTTTCTTCATGGACTCAGCATCTTCATATTCTCTTTCCAGGGCAGTGCCAGTTTTGTGAGCCCACAGGGCTGGCCAACCCAGCAGACATCTTCCATGTGAATCCCGTGGGGCCTTTGCTGATGACATTTGATGTGTCAGCTAGCAAGCAAGCCCTAGCCTTTGGGGACTCAGAGGGCTGTGTGCACCTCTGGGCTGATTCCCCTGAGGCATCTTTCAACCCCTACTCCCGTGAAACTGAATTTGCCCTACCTTGCCTTGTTGACTCACTGCCACCCCTGGATTGGAACCAGGACCTACTGCCTCTCTCTCTCATCCCAGTTCCACTCACCACTGACACTCTTCTCTCTGACTGGCCAGCTGCCAACTCTGCTCCTGCTCCCAGGTAATCACTTATCTCTGGGCCAGGTAGAGGGAGGAACCAAGATCTAGTATTCTCTTTCTCTTGTTCTGTTACTGTCCCATCTATTAGCTAGTGTCCCTTTTTTCTTGGGCCTCAGTTTTCTACTTTCCCTGGGACTTGGGGATTGGGCAGTTGTGGGCCCACAACCCCTTAAGGCCCAGAGCCATGCTGCATTATAGGCGGGCACCACCAGTGGATGCAGAGATTCTGCGCACCATGAAGAAGGTGGGCTTCATTGGCTATGCACCCAATCCCCGAACCAGGCTTCGAAACCAGGTGTGTATGAGAGGGGATTAAAGGGATAGACCTCACCTCCAGCCTCTTGTACCTCCTTACTTTGTGCCACCCCATTCCCGTTTTGTGCTTCTTCTGTGACAGCCTCGTAACTGCTATTTCAGTAAACCAGCATCCTTGCTCTGGGTACAAAAAAATTACAGAAATGATATTTCAGATTTGGAAGACCTTGAATGCCAATATAAAGATTTTTTTTATTTTTAAAACTCTTACTTTCTGTCTTACTATCAGTTGTAAAACAGAAGAGTGGTAAGGGCTAGGCTGTCAGAGTTAAGTGACTTGCCTAAGGTCTCACAACTGTCTAAGGCCGGATTAGAGC
Source organism: Gracilinanus agilis (assembly GCF_016433145.1). Classification (NCBI taxonomy): domain Eukaryota; kingdom Metazoa; phylum Chordata; class Mammalia; order Didelphimorphia; family Didelphidae; genus Gracilinanus; species Gracilinanus agilis. The sequence continues at coordinate 283,149,122 of NC_058134.1, forward strand.
TTGGGCCTTCCTGATCTCAGACCTTGTACTCTATTCACTATGCTACCAAGCTCTTCCTTCAGGGTAAAGATTTCAAACTTCATCCTATAAATTTGGCAATTAATTGAATAACAAAAGTGGTGCTAAACCCAATGTTCTCATTGAAACCAATGTTTGATCTCATTGAAATCCCAGTATAGAGGATGAATTGGCATTGAGAGACTGGTTGGGAAATGTTTGAATAATCCAGTTATTATGAGTCAATAGAGGCCTAAATTTGGACTGTAGAATTGGAAAAAAGGGTTTGGGTCAAGGAATGTTCTGAAGGATGATTGACAAGATTTGGTAAGTGTTGAGGAGAGTGATATCAGAAGCAGAGATGATAGAGATTTCCTTCCTGCCTATGTGTTTTCCCCTTCTTCTAGATCCCTTATCGCCTCAAGGAGCTAGATAGTGAGTTTGACAACTTCAGCCAGGTTCCTGAGTCACCCATAGGGAGGGAAGAAGAGCCACATCTCTACATGGTCTCCAAAAAATATCGAAAGGTGCTGAGGGGTCAGGGCCTGTGCTGGTATTTGGGAGGTGGTAAGTAGTAGTATAACTGGAAAGGTTTGGAGAGGCCAAAATAGTTAACTGGCAGGAGTGGTAGGATCCCCCTGCCCCAACCCTTCACCCTGGACTCAGGAAAGATGTCTCAAGGAACATAAAGGTTCCATGAGGATTAGAGAACTGCCTTCTTATCCCACCCTTCATCCAGATCACTTTCTTCATTCCAGGTGACTATCAAATACTCAAAGCTAGGGCTAGAAGATTTTGACTTCAAGCACTACAATAAGACGCTATTTGCTGGGCTAGAACCCCATATCCCCAATGCCTATTGTAACTGCATGATCCAGGTAAGGGCCCACTGATGGAATATGCCTACTACTATGTTTTGAAGTTCTGTCAACTATTCATTTCCACTTCCCAGCTTCCTTCACCTAGGACAAGAGTACTTAACCTGTGGTCTGTGGAGAGATTTCAGGGAGTGTATAAACTTAGATGGGAAAAGAATTACATCTTTTATTTTCATTAACTTCTAATTGAAATTTAGCATTTCCTTCAGTTATATTTCTGAGGAGTCCAGAGACTTTGCCAGGCTGACAGAGTAGTCCAGGACACCCAAAAAGATTAAGAACTCCTATCTATCCTAGGACATAGGAGTCTGCTACTTCTACAGATTCTTCTTTTGCTTTGCCCTGGAGCTCTTCTTTTTGCCCTCCTTCTAGGTCTTGTACTTCCTGGAGCCTGTCCGATGTCTGATCCAGAACCACTTGTGCCAAAAGGAGTTCTGCCTGGGCTGTGAGCTAGGCTTCTTATTTCACATGTTGGATCTGTCTCGTGGTGATCCATGTCAGGTTAGAGGCTACCCATCTCATGGAGATATTGTTATCTCTGTGCCAAATTCTTAGGATTGAGAAGCCAATTCTGTTACCTCTCTTTCTCTTCCTTTTCTTCTAGGGCAGTAATTTCCTGAGGGCATTCCGCACCATCCCTGAAGCCTCAGCCTTAGGCCTGATCCTGGCTGATTCAGATGAGGTTTCTGGCAAGGGCAATCTGGCCAGGCTCATCCAGAGGTGGAATCGTTTCATTCTGACACAGCTCCACCAAGACATGCAGGAGCTGGAGGGTCCACAGGCTTACAGGGGTGCAGGAGGCAGGTACAGGATAGGAACATAGGGGGGCCCCCCCAGCTATGTGGTCCTCTCAGCCCCTTGATGTGTATGAGAGTCTTTCCCTGATAGCTATATGTTTCCCTTTTGCCCCTAACAGCTTTTGTTCATCAGGAGACTCAGTCATCGGACAGCTCTTCAGTTGTGAGGTGGAGAACTGTAGCCTTTGCCGATGTGGAAAAGAGACAGTGCGTGTGTCCTCCACCCTGCTCTTCACACTCTCCTATCCCGAGAGCCACACTAGTGGTATGGCCCTGGGAAGGGGAATGGGCATGGGAACCAGGTAGGAGAGTTAGTCATCATTGCTGAGGGACTAGAAAGCTGCTAGGGTGACCGGCCTCCTTTTTCTTCAGATAAGAGTGTGAAGAACTATGACTTTGCTCAGGTGCTGAAGAGAAGCATCTGCCTAGAACAGAACACACAAGCTTGGTGTGAGAACTGTGAGAAGTACCAGCCCACAGTGAGTATGCTGTACACAGATTTGAGGCCCCTTTCCTTTCCCTCACCTGGTCTCCCTGGAGGACCAAGCAGGAGAGTATATGGAATCCCTGAGACCCTGAGGCCAAGGGTGCAGATCTTGATTTGTCTATGTCTAGCCTCACTCAAAATTTCTAGATTGCCTCATCTCCCAGTTTCCTTCCCTAGGTCCAGACCCGCAACATTCGCCGTCTACCAGATGTTCTGGTTATCAATTGTGAGGTTAACAGTTCTAAAGAAGCTGATTTCTGGAAGCTGCAGGCAGAGGTAAGGTCTAGAGCTTGGTTGGGAAGCAGGGGTGCCAAGTACTTTATCTTCCTAATATTGAGACCTTTTTGAGGAAGCTGATCTTCTCTCTTCTGTCTAGTTTGCCTTTAAGATGGCAGTAAAGAAGGCAGGTGGGGAGATCCCTAAAAACAAAGAGAGTGCTTTGGCTGATTGGTAGGTATTGGCCTGGTGGCTGGAGTGATGAAGTATTCATAACTCCTATTATCTCACACAGAGTTTCTAATTCCATTCCGTAAATGTTTGTTTGGCAGGAAGGACCTTGGGAGTCCAAAAGGACGGCCTTTGTGCACTTCCATCGAGGAGCTAAAGAATGTCTGGCTTCCGTACTCTATTCAGATGAAGCTGACAAAGAACAAAGGGTTGGATGTCAGCAACTGGACTGATGGGGATGAGGTGCTTGTGCCAGAAGTACTGGGTGGGAGAAGGAGGGCTTCTAACATCTGAAAGACCTGTCTTGGCCTCGGTTCCATGGCTTCTGTCCTTATTCCCCTTCAGCCCCCACCTTTATACCTAGCTTAGCAACTTGGGTATTCCCTTCACAGCAGAGCCCACTCAGGGAAGAGGAGGATAATGTTTGTGTGTATGATCTAATGGCTACAGTGGTCCACATTCTGGATTCACGAACAGGGGGCAGCCTAGTGGGTCACATCAAAGTTGGGGAGACCTACCATCAGCGCAAAGAGGTGAGTTATGCTATGAGCAGGGGGAGGAAGCTCTTAAGCTGGTGGCCATTGGGAAGTTCTCATTGAGAGGTGAACCCACTGTGGTCAGCCATGTGCTGTTGTCCTTTTCCATTATAGGGTGTCACTCACCAGCAGTGGTATCTCTTCAATGACTTCCTTATTGAACCTGTGGATAAGGTTAGTCCTGACTCTCTCTAACCCTCTCATCATCTCAAGGAACTTAGAAAGCCCTACCTCTCCTAGGAGGGAGAGATGGCTTACTAGTTCTACAGTGAAGATTTAGCAAACCTGAAAATCCACACCTTGCATTGACAGTGATTCTTCCATCCCACAGTGTGAGGCTGTGCAATTTGACATGAGCTGGAAGGTGCCTGCCATCCTATATTATGTCAAGAGGAACCTCAACACCAAATACAACCTGAGCAGTGAGTGGTACAGGGTGGGCACAAGGCTGCTGGGAGTTTAAATGGGGCCCTCTAGCAACTAAGTGATTCAGGACATTTCTTCATAATGTCAGGAGATCCTATGGAAATGCCTGCTTATGAAGCCTTAACCAAGGTTAAGGATTCCAGGGCAAAAGTTTCATTTTGGAAGTTAGTCCACAAATTTGGGCCCAAATTGTTACCAGCTGTCCTTACCCTACCAAGCCAACCATCAAGCTATTCTGCTACTTTGCCTGGCCCCATTGCTTTCCCACCTTCCTTTGAATAGTCTCAGTATTTGATTTCCTATCTGTCCACAAACTGTGAACACCCTCACACCCTTTCTTCTTCTCTCTTTTTGGCCCTGAGCTAACTGAACTAGGACCCTGACTTTGAAATTCTTATTTCATCCCTCAGCCCCTTCTTCAGCCTCTACTTTGTGTATTTCCTGATAACTCCCTGGCTTGACCTCTCCATCAGCCTGTCCACCAGGCTTCATTCCCTCTACTTATGTGCTTTGATTACTGAGGGGCCACGATGCAGACTCAGAGTCCCCAGTCACCCTGAGCCTCCTTCCCCTCACCACTCCCCATCCTTGCCCTGGCTGTCTGCCCCTCTGCCCTCCAGTCAAGAACCCTATTGAAGCAAGCGTGCTGCTGGCCGAGGCCTCACTGGCCCGGAAGCAGCGCAAGACCCATGCTACCTTCATCCCACTGATGCTGAGTGAGATGCCACAGGCCGGGGACCTGGTGGGCCTGGATGCTGAATTTGTCACCCTTAATGAGGTAACTCTGGGGACTTGGAGCAGAACCCTAAGGAACCCTGGAGGGATAGACAGGGTCATGAGTACCTTCCCTATTTCACTCCCCTCAGGAAGAGGCAGAGTTGCGTAGTGATGGCACCAAGTCCACCATCAAACCAAGCCAGATGTCAGTGGCTAGAATCACCTGTGTCCGGGGCCAAGGACCAAATGAAGGCATTCCCTTCATCGATGACTACATCTCTACACAGGAACAGGTACCAGTCTTTCAAGAAGACTTTATACAGATGATTTAAAAACTTGGTAGAGGTACTCTCTTTTTTTTTTTTTTAATTTTTTTTTTTATTTTAAACCCTTAACTTCTGTGTATTGACTTATAGGTTGAAGAGTGGTAAGGGTAGGCAATGGGGGTCAAGTGACTTGCCCAGGGTCACACAGCTGGGAAGTGTCTGAGGCCGGATTTGAACCTAGGACCTCCCATCTCTAGGCCTGACTCTCAATCCACGGAGCTACCCAGCTGCCCCCTGAAGCATTCTCTTCTAAAGTAACTTTTTGCTTTCTTTGCCCTCCTAGGTGGTGGATTACTTGACCCAGTACTCAGGGATAAAGCCTGGAGACCTCGATGCCAAGATTTCCTCTAAGCACCTCACCACTCTCAAGTCTACCTACCTGAAACTTCGCTTCCTCATAGATATTGGGGTCAAGTTTGTGGGTCATGGACTGCAGAAGGACTTCCGGGTCATCAATCTCATGGTTCGGATTCAACTTTCCCAGAGTTGGGGGGGTGAAGGTGGGGGTATGTTTTAAGAGTTGGGGAATTGAATGTCTTGGGGTTTTTTTTTTTCTTTTCAGCCCTTAACTTCCTACTTTCATCTTTGCTAGGTGCCCAAAGACCAGGTCATTGATACTGTCTACCTCTTCCATATGCCTCGAAAACGAATGATTTCCTTGCGCTTCCTTGCTTGGTACTTTTTGGGTGAGTTGCCGAATTCTACAGTTCCTCAAAGTGAAGAGGGCTGGGGGGTGGGGTGCAGTGCAGAGAAGGAAGATGACCCTGTCTGTGGCACATGATCAGAGCAAAGGACTGCAGAGCACCTTAGGGAAATTCTAATTTTACCCAGAAGGAACCAGGATAGAGAAATTAAATGATTTACCTGAGTCTCGGATATAAATACCAGTGCTAGAATTTAACCACGGGGGCCTTTGACTTGGTGCTTTTTACTCCTCCTTCATGGAATAATTCTGGAGCTCAGAGACAACCAGGTGGCTCAGTGGATTGAGAGCCAGGCCTAGAGATAGGTTTGGGATTCATATGTGGCTCAGCCTCATCCTAGCCCTGGAACCCTGGGCATACCACTTAACCCCCATTACCCAACCCTCACTGCTCTTCCACTTTAGAACCAGTGCACAGACAGAAGGTAAGGGTTTAAAGAAATAATCATAAAATCCCAAGAACTATTTTCTCCCTGCAATAGGGGAGTTAATTTGCTCTTTCCCTGAGGAAGCCTCTGGGGCTGATAGTGGGCCACCTTTCTCCCTTCTACTCCACCTCCAAACCACTTTACTCCCCCTCAGATCTGAAGATCCAGGGGGAAACCCATGATAGCATCGAGGATGCCCGCACAGCTCTTCAGCTTTACCGCAAGTATCTGGAGCTAAGCAAAAACGGCAGCGAGCCGGAGTCCTTCCACAAAGTGCTCAAGGGGCTTTATGAGAAGGGCCGGAAAATGGATTGGAAAGTGCCTGAGCCCGATGGGCAGGCAAGCCCCAAGAGTAAGAGTTATTGGGGTGGGGCCGGTGCAGTAAGTGGCTCCAGGTGCCTTTTGTTCTCTCCTGACTCCCAGGTCTCCCTTTTGTGCCCCCCAGATTCGGCAGTGTACTCCACCGTGCTGGCACTCTGAGCAGGCCTCTCCAGCCACCCCTTCCTTGTGTCCGTCCGTCAGTCCCTCTCCCTGAGTGCTCTGGGGCTCCACAGCAGGAGCAGCACCAGGGACGAGCGGTCCCCTCTCCAGCACTGCCCAGGGGACCCAGACCTCTCGGGACCCTGCTGATGGTGCTATTCTCAGAACTGTTGGAATCTCCTCGGTGCAGCTAGGATGCTACAAAATATGCAGGAGCTGAGCTCCCCCACCCTGTGGCAGCATGGAGAGCGCAACAGGACACTGGCTCCGGGTTACCCAGAGTCCCTAGCTGGCTAGGGACGCGGGTGCTGCCGGGCGGTGCAAGAAGATGGGCCGGCGGCTCTGGACTTATTGGCCGTGCGGAGGGTCTGGAGGGTTCAGAGGGTCCTGCGCGCCCTGAGCCCGTGACCATTTGGCTACAAATTCGGCAGGCCTAGGCCTGCGGCCCCCTCTTCCTAAGCTTTGTCTGCAATGGAATGTTTTATAAAATAAAAGCAGAACTCTCTGTGGTGAAGTCTAACTGGCCCGTCCCCGGGGCAGCGGCGGCAGAAGCTCTTTAATTAGCTCCTCCCTTCCCCTTTCCCTCCCTCCCTCTAACTGAAATCCGAGTGGAGTCTCCGCGCGATCTAGAAATCGGGAGCGGAGGCGAAGGTGCGGCCCGCCTGAGAGCGGCCTGGAAGCGCAAAGCTTCTCGGGACTTGTAGTTCCCCCTCGGACCCTCCCCCCTCACCTGCCCGCCCCTCGGGCCCCGCCTCCTTCCCGGCCGCCTCCTTCCTTTGCCACGCAGGTCCTGCCACCGGGCGCCGGGTCTTGGCTGCTGCCGCTGCCCGGCCTCCCGAGGTGTGAGCGGCGGCTGTTTGCTTCTGAAGGCTGGGCACGTCCGGGCGGGCTCGAGGCTGCGAGCTCGGAGTCAGGAGCCGGGGTAGGGAGTGCTGGGCTGCCGCCGGGAGGGCGGGCGGCGGGCGGCGGGCGGCGGGGAACGCTCTCATCCCCAGCCGCTCCTTTCCCCGCAGGCGCCGCGCGCACCGGCCATGGCTGGTTGCGGGGGGCTGGCCCTGCTCCTGGCCGCCCTGCTGGGCAGCGCGTGGGCGCGGAGGAGCCAGGACCTGCACTGTGGAGGTAAAGGGGAACCCGGGACTGAGGGCCGGGCTGCGGGGCGGCTCCTCCCTGATAAACAGAATCATGGATCGTGTCTGGATGCTGTTGGCCAAGCGCATTCCCGCCCGATAGCAGGACCCCGGGGAGGCTTCTGTGAACTCGAGGGTCCCCGACAGCCCCAACCTCAGTCTCCAAACCTTTGTGCCCCATTCCGCCAGCCTGCAGGGCCCTAGTGGACGAACTAGAGTGGGAGATTGCCCAAGTGGACCCCAAGAAGACCATCCAGATGGGTTCTTTTCGGATCAACCCTGACGGCAGCCAGTCATTTGTGGAGGTAATTCATGCTTTCCCTTCCACCGAGCAGCCCGTCTGCTCTAGAGAAGAGACCTCGAGAGCCTGACCAGGAATTGGGCCCCAGTGGCCAGGCTGGGGACTCTGACCCTCTGTGGCCCAAGTCCACTGTGTTCTGAGAGGCCAGAAGCCACCTCCTGGTCAGGAAGTTCCCAGCTTTGTGGGAGGCTCTGAGGAGCACCAAGATCTGTGGATTCATGTATTCAGAAAGCAGTTTACACTCAGGAAGGACTCCAGTTAAAGTAGCTTAGATTCTCCCCACAATCACCATGTGCTGCTGTGGGCCTTGGCCCAAAGGGGCCCAGGAGTCTGAAAGAGCTCCGTTAAAGCCAGTGGCCAGGAAACTAGTGCCCATCATTCATCACTCTTTTGGACATTCCCCAGAACAGTAGTTCCTCAGGGAAGGCTTTCTAGAGAACATTCTTTTCAAATCAGGTTCCTGAGGAAAGAAAGGCCCTGAACTTGGGGGAAATGGGGGTAATTAAGCCAGGTTCAAGGTGTTGGGGTGTGCTGCCCCTCTAGGTGCCCTATGCCCGCTCAGAAGCCCACTTGACTGAACTGCTGGAACGGGTTTGTGAGCAAATGAAGGAGTATGGGGAACAGGCTGACCCTGCCACTCACAGAAAGAATTATGTACGGGTAGTGAGCCGGACCAAGAGCTCTGTGGAACTGGACCCAGAAGGCATTCGAATCGACGGAGACATCCGAGCCAGCCTCAAGTTTGCGGTGAGGGAGAGTGGGCTTTTAGGCATTCTAGGGTTGCCAGAAGGCTGCCTGGGTTTCTCTTGTGGGGGTGGGGGTTCACTTCAACTTGTCCTTTGGCCTGACAGTGCGAGAGCATTGTAGAAGAATATGAAGACGAGCTCATTGAGTTCTTTTCCCGAGAAACCGACAACGTCAAAGACCGGCTCTGTAGCAAACGCACAGGTAAGTCTGTTTTCACTTCTCCGTATTCTTGACAACAGGCCGAGAGTTTTTCTTTCTTTCCTTGGAGACTCAGTCTTCATAGTTGCTGTTTTACCCTTTAACCTCGACCTTCCCTAGCTACCCACCCTCCTTTGCTTCATGCAAGTCTCAGGGGCATGTCTCCATGTGGGATAAAGAGATGAGTAGGAAAAGGAAGAGGTTTGGGGGAGGCTAATGCTCTAAAGAGTGCTTGGGGGTGTATATGCCAGCAGGATCCTAGTAAATATTCTAATTTTTTTTTAATGTGTATAAATTTAGTAGAATATATCAACAGGATAGTAGTATTTGTCTGCAAGATTTTGTTGTGTATTGTGCCTGCAGATCTGTGTGACCATGCCCTGCACATATCTCATGATGAGCTGTGACCCACTGGAGCGCTCCTCAACCCAGACAGACCTGATGGACCACCCCCCAGGAGGGGAAAAGGGGCTGCAATGCCTTTTATATGATGTTTTTACTAAAATGAACCCAAAAACTGGGGGGAAAAACCTAAACATTGTGCAAACCAAGTTGTGTCTCCCCACCAATCTCACTCCCTATTAGAGTTAGGGCTGGGGGTTTACCGAAGAGGGGCTAGGAAGGAATTTGGGAGTTGGGGTAGAATGAACCTGGGAGTTCTGAACCTTCTACCTCCTGGTTTTATTCATTCAATCATTTGTTGAATGTTTATTTCATGATGGAGCCAATGAATAGTTCCTGATTCAAATCTGCCCTTAGACGCTTCCTAGCTAAGTGACCCAGGGCAAGTCACTTAGCCCCCATTGCCTAATCTTTGCCACTATTCTGTCTTACAGTAGTTACTAACACAGAAAACAAGGGATTTTTTAAAAATGGGATACTGTTAACATCCTCGGCCCAACCATGACTGAAGATCTGGGAAAAACATATATAAAAGAACCAGAGAGCACAAGTACATTCATTCACTGTACAAACATCCCCTGCAGGTGGGAGACACCTGAGAGAGAGAAGCACACAGAAGAGAGGGTGAGACAAGCTCAGCTTAGGAACAAATCCCAGGTGGCGGATTAGGGAAAGCTTCCTGGAACAGGTGGCATTTGAATTTACCTTTAATAGATGGATTCAATGTCAGCAAGGACGGGGAGTAGTTGATGGGAGGACATTCCCAGCATAAAGAACAGGGCCAGCAAAAGCATCAAGGTGGGAAAACGTGGCATGTGGGCCAGCCAGGTGGCTCAGTGGATAGAGGCTGGAGGACCCAGGTTCAGGCTAGCCTCAGACACTTCCTAGCTGTGTGCCCCTGGGTAAGTCACCTCACCCTCATTGCCTACCCCCTACTGCTCATCTGCCTTGGAACCCATACTAGCATCCATTCTAAGATAGAAGGTAAAGGTTTAAAAAAAAGGAAAACCAAAGAATTGTGTGTGAGTTGGCAGATAATCGAGGTGTGAATGGAACCTGTGGAATATGCTTGAGGAGTGGTAAAGACCCACACAGGAAAGGGAGGTTGGAACTGGATTGAATCGGAGAATTAATGATGTCTGTGTGCCCGAAACATGAATCTAACCCTGGCCCAGGCGAGGCACGAGGCTGTTAGCGTTGGTCACAGGTTAAACAAGGCCAGTGAGGATGAGAAGAAAAGGGATTGGACTGGTTGGAAGGAAAGCGAAGAATCTCAGATTAAGAAGAATGGTTTCCTTGATTAAAACAAGCTGGCAAAGAGCTAGAATGGGGCCTAAGAGCCGTGCTGAGCAGAGGGTCTAGTAGGGCCCAAAGTTAGAAACGGCAGTCTGCTGCTTGGGGAGGGTGGGCCCTTGAGAGCCATTTTTGGCTGAAGCAGGGAAAGGGAAGGAGTCTGAGGGCAGCCTTCTGTGTCTGTAGGAGCAAAAGGAGGAGCCAGGAAAGCAGACTCCAGAGCCAAAGGACGCTGCATCAAGGATGAGGAGCCCACCAAGGGCCAGATACTAGAGAGGTTGAGGAAGCTGGGGGGAAGAGGAAAGGCCAGGATGTTTGGGGGGATCACTGGGGCTTAGTACAGTGAAGAAGGAAGCCACGCTGCAGGAGGAATCGAGGAGAAAGACGCAGAGGCAGAGGGTTAAGTTGGCCATGAAAGAAGAACAGAGTAGCTGGTGGGTCTGGGAGGAGGGACAAGCTAAGAACTTGAGAGATGTTAGATGGACCGTGTGTGACCGGACGGAGAGCCTCAGTGGAGGAGGAGACTTGATGATGGGCAGATGGAAGAAGCCGCTGGAGTAGAAGGAAAAGAGGTGACAGGCCTTCGCAGAAGGAGACTCCGGCCAAAGTCGAGGAGCAAATAGATAATGGATGCATTCTGGGTGATTTCATGGCTGCTCCTGCCAGGGAACAAACAAAAAGTACAATCAGCACGAATTGCACAGAAAGAAAAATGAAGGTACCGGTCAGTGTGGAGTGGGATTGTTGGGGGGACCAGAGGTGCTCAGCCTTGGTCTCAAATAATAGGGATAAATACAAGGAGCTGAAAATGAACGAGGCTTGCCTGGGTACGACAGTCATGAAGCAATTATTCAGGGTTGAGTATGTGCCAGGCACTGTGTAGGTGCCAATGATGCAAAAAGACAAAAACTACCTCCTACGAGCTCGCGTTCTTGGGGGAAATTAACAGACACCCTGGACCTCCAAGGGCTGTACGGCTCACTGGGGAATGGCTGGGAGGTGGGGGGCAGTGAGGACACCTTGAAAGGGCTAATTACAGAATGAGATGGGAGGAAAGAACGTTGCAGGTGTGGGGGATAGCCATGGAAAAGGCAGGACAGGGAGACAGGGTGTCCTGGGTGAAGAACTGAAGTGTGACAAGTCAGGAGAGGTACGAAGGGCCACTCTATTTGGTCCTCAAGGTACCAGGGAGCCACTGCAGCTTAAGGGGCAGGGGCTGAGGAATACTCACCTGCGCCAGAGGGAAATGGCTTGGCAGCGGAGGGGAGGCGGGAGTGTGGATGTGGGGCAACAATGACAAAATAAGCAAACCACTGAGGAAGGCCAGACTAGAGCTTTGGCATCATGGGTGCAAGCAAAGGGCATCTCTACAAGATTCGGCATCTGGATTCGTGAGTAGGTACGGGGGAGGCGCCTGGCCAGGCACAGAGCTGGTGGCTGATACAGCGGGCGGCCGTGGGGAAGGTTTGGATCTGCTTTGAGAGAGCAGCCGGTGATGGGGTGACACAGGCAGGGCATGGCTCGATCCTCACTCCTTTATTGTAAAAGCCCCGAAGGGGGAGCAAAATGGGCCCAAGAGTACTCCAGGTAAGGTTTGGGGTTGGAAGGGCCTCGATTGCTGGTGAATTTATTGACTGGATACACAAGTTTATAAAGTCCAAAGCCACAAGGAAACTTTCCCATAATGGGGGGAGCCTTGAGCAAGGAACTGATGAAGGTGGAGGTATCTGGACCTGAGAAAGGGGGAAAGCAGGTGCTGCCAAAACATCTGTCTGGGAAAGGCTTGCCTTTAGCAGCAACTTGTAGAGAAATGTGGAAACGGAAGGAATCGGCTATTTTTTTGGTGGGAAATGCGGAAACTGAGGGAACTCAGGCCTTGGTCAGACCCTGGGGCTCACCCGACTTTGGGGGACAAGAGACCTTTGCCTTTCTGACCCCGAGACCTCAGTCCCTGACCTCTCCAGGTGGAAAGGTTTGGTGGCTGCTGAGAGATGACAGCAGCTCCTCCTCCCTCCCTCCCAAAGGGGTTCAGAAGGAGGCCATCCTCCACGCCCTGGCAAGGGTCTGGGGACCAGCAGACACTCGGCGAGGCTCTGGGAGAGCTTTAGTGGGTACAGGATTCTCCATCGCTTACGCTTCCGGGAAAGGGTCTTGGAGTCATCCGTGACTCCCTGCGGCCTGCCTTTTCCCTAGGAAGGCCCAGAGGCTGGCCCAGCCTCCTCACTCGGATGCTGTGGGTGGAGGAAGCGGGCCTCAGAGGTGGGATCGGAGCCGTCCTCACCCCAAAGGCCCTTTTGGACTAAGGAAGAGACTGGCCCGAACCCCAAGATCGGGCCCATTTCTCTGGGGACTCGGCCAGCTCTGCCCCCCCAGATCTCCCATCGGTGGCAGTGTGAGAGAGCGGCCCAAGGCCCACAGCCCAGCGAGGGATGCCTGCCTTTCGGGGAGGCTTGGATTAGATGCCCTCATTTATAGTTTTTGCTATTTGCTCCTGTCATATCCAGCTGAGGCCTGCATAGTCTTGGGGAAGAACGCCGGATTTGGGGTTACAGAGTTTCAGCTCCCCTCCCGGCTCTGCCATGCCACCGTGTGTCCTCGAGGCTCAGCCTCTCTGGCCTTGTTTCCAGTCCTTGGGACGAGGGTCACCCTCTGCAGAGCCTCCAGTGAGGTGGGGGCCGGGCTCACCATCAGGGGCCTGAGAAGGGACATGCGGCCCGGCGGCCCCCTTCAGCCTTCTGTGGCTCTGCCAGGCCGGGAGGGAGGGCTCGGAGGCCCGTGAAATGGCTCCCAACATGCCGCCTCTGCTCTGAGGAGGACGGCTGGTTCTCCCCGCTGCCCTCAGCGCCGGTTTGGGTGTTTGCAGTCACGTCTGACTCCGGGACCCCCCTTGGGTTCGCCACGTCTCCTCCAGCTTTTTTTACAGAAGAGGAAATGGAGGCAAACGGGATTAAGTGACCCGCCCAAGGCCCCACAGTGAGTCAAACCTTCCTGACTCCAGCCGGCCTCACTCTACTGCCCGGGGAGGTGCCCCAGCAGTATCTACAGTCTGTCATTATACTATAGGAAATTGTCCATGAATCGGCCCACTATTTGGAACCTAAAATATGTATATTCTGTTTAAACATCTGTAGCGCCTGGAGAAGTGATGTCCAGAAGGTCTGAGGCTCACTTCCCTTTGCAGGCCCACCCGGCCACTCTCTTCTTTTTTAAATCCTGACCTCCATCCTAGAGTCAATACTGTGTATTTGTTCCACAGCAGAGAAGCCGTAAGGGCTAGGCCATGGGTTAGGTGACTTGTCCAAGGTCACACAGTGAGGCCAATTGGAACCCAGGACCTCCTGACTGTCCACTGAGCCGTTACAAATATGACCTTGTTTGATCCCTGCTCTGCTGTAGAGGCTATTTATTATCCCCATTTTCTAGGCGAGAAACTCAACCGAGAGGAAGGGGTGTGCCCAAGGCCTTGTAGCTCCCCGACTCCAGGCCCCTGCAGCAGCCTCTGAAACAAGGGCATTGGAGGCGGCGCACGTGCGCGCGGAGACGCTATCCTGTGCTGGAGGCAGCCATGACGCCCGGACTCGTGCCTGGCAGGGGCAGAGGCCACGGAGCCGCAGGACCTCCGAGAAAGGGAAGGTTCCAATACACAGACACATCCCGGAGTCGCGGATCATGGAAAGGAACGGACGAGGCCCTCATGAGGTCGGGAATGTGGAGGCCAGGAACGAGGATGGACACAGATCCTGGGTGTGAGGAAGAGGGTTGTTTCTCCTGGAAGGAGAGGGAGCCATCAGAGAGTTCCGAGTGCCAGCAGGCCTGACCGAGGGACGGTGAAGGCCCTCCTGGTAGCTTTGAGAAGATTCAGAGTCAGGGAGACTGATCAGGTCTTACGAGAGAGGATGGAGGCCTGAACAGGACCTGAGAGAAAAAGGAGGGTCCTGGGAGCTGGGGGAGGCCTCACACGAGTGTGCACAGAGGATGCCATTTTGGATAGGCTGGGTGTGAGGGCTCTCCAGGGGAGAAGGCAGAACCAGAGAAGCCGGAGAAGGAGTGACTGCAGAGGTGCAGCCCCGGAATACAAGGGTGAAGAGAAGACAAGAGGGCATGGCTGACCCTCGTCCTGGGTGACAAAGACAGAAGGTACCCGACTTGGCAATCAGGAGGCCAATGGTGACTTTGGAAAGAGTAGCCCAAGTCCGGTGCTCAAGTCACAAGATAAACTTTGAGGTGTCCAAGAGGAAGAGGATTCAGTAAATGGGATAAAGATGACTCTAAAGGTCTGGTGCTAAAGAGAAAAGCCAGCTGGAGAGAATGGCAGTTAAAAAAGGGTTTTGTTTTTAAAACAGAAGGCAGCTTCAAACCTGGTCTCAGGTGGCTCAGTGGATTGAGAGCCAGGCCTAGAGACAGGAGGTCCTGGGTTCAAATGTGACTTCAGACACTTCCCAGCTGTGTGACCCTGGGCAAGTCACTTGACCCCCCACTTCCTAGCCTTTACCACTCTTCTGGCTTGGACCCAAGACATAATATTGATTCTAAGACAGAAGGTAAGAGTTTACAAATAAAACAAAATAAAATACACATATTTGTGGACAGAGAAGAAACCAAGAGTAAGAAGATGAAGACGAAAGAAAGGACCATTGCTGCGCAGAAAGCAGACAGTCAATCCATGTTGAATTGAACTGAATAGACGGACAAAAGTCCAAGGAAACAAGATCCAAAGTGGGGAGCTCTCATCAAATAGTGAATAAGTCTGTCTTCCCATTATCTGTACCCTACATGGCTTTATCAGCTTCTCTCAGATTGAAGAAAGGCCCATTTACAAATCTTTCCTTAGAGGAAAGGCATCTTAACCCCTTGACTTAAATGACTAGCCATTAGTTGCCTTTCTTTTGGCTGTTTTTATCTTTACTTTTTGAGATCAACTGGCCCTAAGGGCCTGTAAGACTCTGTAATTCATGGGGATCTCACATTGCATTACTGAATGCTTTCTGTTTCAGTAACCTTGTGACCATGCTCAGTGATTTCTTCTGGAAATAATTCAGTTCAACATTTATTGAGTGATTACTGTATAAGCCACTGCACTCGAGGGTTGGTGAGGAGGACAAAAGCGAAGAGTCTGAAGCCAATTAAACACCAATTACATAAAGAAGGAAGGGGATAAAAATCAGCCCAATGTAGCAGGAAAGAAAGGACACACATGAATAACTAATGTGAATAACTGCACAGAAAGGTAGCAGAAACTCATAGCTTAAGACTCTACCAGGTAAAGCAGAATAAAGTGGGGGGAAGCTCTAAAAGCTGAAGTTCTCAAGATTCAACCTGAAGGGGCATCCAGGTAGCTAAGTGGAGATGGGAGACCCTGGGTTCAAATGTGGCCTCCAACACTTCCTACCTCTGTGACCCTGGGTGAGTCAGTTGCTTAGTCCTTCCACCTTGGAACTAATATTTAGATAGAAGGTAAGGGTTTAAAAAAAAAAAAAAAAGATTTAATCTGAAACAATTTTGATAATCCAGTGAGGGAGAAAAGGGGAACTTGACTAAAGAGACTAATGTGTGCTCAACTCATTGATTACTATTTTTTGATTTAAAAGTTTTTTTAACAAGTTATTTTTTCTCCCTCTGACTTTATCCATAAAAAAGAAAAGAAAAACAAAACT
This sequence comes from Gracilinanus agilis, assembly GCF_016433145.1. Lineage (NCBI taxonomy): Eukaryota > Metazoa > Chordata > Mammalia > Didelphimorphia > Didelphidae > Gracilinanus > Gracilinanus agilis. The sequence continues at coordinate 283,165,066 of NC_058134.1, forward strand.
CTTATAACAAATATGCTAGTCAAACAAAATAAATTCCCTATGTCAAAAATTAGATTTCTCATTCTGCATAGTTAGTCCATCATCTCTCTGTAAGGGAATGGACAGTATCTTTCATCATTGGTCTTCTATAATTAGGGTTGATCAGAGTTCTTAAGTCTTAAAATTGTTCATTCATGCAATGTCATTATAAGAGTCCATCAGTTCTCTCTCTGGAGATGGATAGCATTTTTTAGGAAATGGCATGGATCATTGTATTGATTGGGGTAACTGTCTTTCACAATTGATCAGCATTATGATATTGCTATTTCTGTGTATGATAATCTGGTTCTATTCATTTCACTCTGAGTCAATGCATATAAGGCTTCCTAGGTTTTTCTGAAATCATTCTGCTCATTATTTCTTATAATATATGCATATTCTATCACAACCATATGCCACAATTTGCTTAGCTATTTCCAGATTGATAGGCAACCCCTCAATTTCCAATCTTTGACACCATAAAGAGAGCTGCTATAACTTTTTGTAACATAAGGGTCCTTTCCTTTTCTCTTTGATTTCTCTAGGATACAGGCCTACTAGTAATATTGCTGGGTCAAAGAGTCAAAATTTTTTATCTCCTTGATCTATTTTCCAGGTCAGTTGTTTTTGCAATATCTTACATTTTCTTCTAGTGTTTCAATCTTTGGCTTTAATTTTAATATTTTTTTCACAGGCTCATTAGTTTCTTTTTGTCCATTCTAATTTTCAGGGAATTTGTTGCTTGAGCACTTGTACTTCTTTTGTACTTTTGAGCTTTTGTACTTCTTATGCCAAGCTGTTAATTCTTTCTAGTTTGTTCTTCCATTTCATTTATTTCTTTTACATCCTCCCCCCCCCCCGCATTCTCATTTCATTTATAAAATAACTTTTTAAAACTTTTAAAAACTTTACTTTTCTTCCAGGAATTCTAGTTGAAATTGTGCCCAAGCACTGTTTTTCTTTGAGGCTTTCCTTATATTTTGCTTTGTAGATGTTTTTGGGGTCCTTTTTCCCCTGGGTTTTGTGTTTTGAGTGTCACTGCTAACCATAATAGCTTTTTTTTGGTGGGGGGGAGATTCTTTTTGTTTGCTCATGCTTCAATCAGCTACTTGACTTAGGAATTTAAGTTAGCTCCAAGCTCTGCGCACTCCACTGGTCCTCCTGTCATTTTCTGGGGTACTGAGTGTTATTTTATATCCAGGATCTTGGGGACAACTGGGGCTTTGGGTCTGCTCTCTTTTAGTGATGTTAGTCTGGTCCAAGGCAAAGTCTGATCACTACCTCTCTGATCTCAGCTCTGCAAGTTCCTGACCTGATTTTGGGTCAGAACCTAGACCTGAAGGCTTAGCTTGTTTGGACTTTTAAGAGATTATTGTTGGAGTCAACTATTATCAGCCAGCTGGAAAGCTGTGCTGATTAAGTGATAAACAGGCTTCCCTTTGGTCTGGGATTCCTTCCCTGATTATTCCTTTTCAGGCTTCACACTGGACTAGAAACTGCAACTGAATTTAATCTGCTTTGGGGGTTCAATCCACCAGCTGCTGCTTGCTTTTGAGTTTGTTCCTTTCTCTAAGGACACAGCTTAGGACTTGTGTCTGCTCTTCACTCTGGAATTGTGCCCCTGGGCATGAGTTCCCTCCTCAGTCAGCCCCGGTGATGGGTATCTTCAATGGGCATCTTTTCTTACATCCAGTATAAGTTTAGACTCTTCCAGCTTGGATGTGGGGACCACTTCTTGCCCTGAGGCACAGCTTCTCCCTCTGCTGGAGTGCTATGCCTATGTATCTCTGGCCAGACCCCATCCACACTGGCTGGACCTTTCCATCTGTCTCCCTGTGCTAAAAAAAATGGCTTGTGAATTTTTTTTTTAAATTTTTTATTGATTGATTTAGAATATTTTCCCATAGTTAGATGATTCATGTTCTTTCCCTGCCTCCTGAGGTGGGAGGGGAGGGGCCCAGCCAACAAGCAGTTCCACTGGGTTTTACATGTATCATTGTTCAAAACCTATTTCTATATCTTTAATATTTGCATTAGAGTGATCATTCAAAGTCATCATCCCCAGGCATATCCCCATCGAACCACGTGATCGATCATATGTTTTTCTTCTGCCTTTCTGCTCCCACAGTTTTCTCTGGATGTGGATAGCGTTCTTTTTCATAAGTTCCTCTGGATTGTCCTGGATTCTTGCATTGCTACTGTTAGAAAAGTCGATTACATTTGATTGTGCCATAATATATCCATCTCTGTGTACAATGCTCTCCTGGTTCTGCTCCTTTCGCTCTGCATCACTTCCTGGAGGTCTTTCCAGTTCACATGGAATTCCTCCAGTTCATTATTCCTTTCAGCACTCATTGTGATTTCTTAATTGGAGTTTCAGGTTCTATCTAGTGTATTTTCTAGATCTGTTTGTAATTTTGGGAGTGGGATAGTTGTGAGGGAGCCCTCTGTACTTCTTCCTAACATCTTGGCTACTGATTATAAGATTTTAAGAAAACACATGAAAGGGAAGCTAGGGCAAGTAAGTCATAAAAGAATGACACTGTTCAGAAAAATGGCATAGGACACTAAAGCTCAGAATAAGCTGAATGAGGGGCAGCTGGTAGCTCAGTGGATTGAGAGTCAGGCCTAGAGATGGAGGTCCTAGGTTCAAATCTGGCCTCAGACACTTCCCAGCTGTGTGACCCTGGGCAAGTCACTTGACCCCCCATTGCCTACCCTTACTACTCTTCTGCTTTGGAGCCAATACACAAATGGAAGGTAATGGTTTAAAAAAAAAAAAAAAAGAATAAGCTGAATGTTAAAAACAAAATATTTTTAGCTGTCTTGGGGAAAATAAGAGGATCAGAGAAGGGAAGGCTATATTCCATGGGTAGAAGGGAAAATGACAATAAATGAATAAAGGCAGAATAACTCACCTTTTATTTTGTTTCCATTTTGTCTGCCAAGGAAAAGGAACTTTGTATTGGAAAGGACAGAGCAAAGGTGGCAAACAGAATGGTTAATGTCCAAGATAAATAAGGAGATTATAGGAGAGCACCCAATTGGCTTTGATGAATTCAAGTAACCAAACCTGGATAAAGTACGCTTCAATTATTGAAAGACATGCCAGAACCAATTGATGAACCATTCTCGGTGATCTTTGAAAGATCAAGGAAAATTAAAGTTGTGTAACAGGACCAGAAAACTACAAATATCTCAGTTTTTTCAAAAGTGTAGTTCATGAGCAAAGGGAAAGCATATCTTCGGTTGCTGTCAGAATTCTAGAATATATTATTCAATGGACTATTTATGATCTGGTCACCAGGAATCTGGTTGTTAAGAGCTACTATGACTTTAGGAAGAACAAGCTATAGCAGCCTAACCTAATTTCTTTTTTTGATAGTGTTACTAGCCTGGTCAATTAGGGTAGTTAAGATTTCAGCAAAGCATTTAACAGTCATTCTCTTCTTGTAGACAAGATGGGAAGATGTGGGCTGGACGAGATTACTATTAGGTAGATTTGGAACTGGTTAGAACATTCCAAAGGCTAGTCATTAATGTGTCAAAGAATGTCCACTTGGAGAAGGCACTAATGGAATGTTTCAAGAGATTTGTCTTTGGCTCTGTGCTATTCAAGACCTGTATCAATGACTTCAATCAATAAACAGACATAAAAGGCTTGTTATGTGCAAGGTACTAAGCTATGTACTAGAGATATAAAACTAAATTAAACAACATTTGCCCTCGAGCTTACATGTATAGGGAGAAGGGACAATGTGTGTATACATATATTAAAATACTCACATACTTCCATATTGTTGTAAAATAGGTACATATTTAGATTATGTTCAAAATTTTAAGATGAAACATAGAAAGAGGGGTTATTAACATGTCAAATAAAAAATATTAAAATTCAAAAAACATTTCAATAGGCTAGACCAACGGTCCAAATCTTTTTTTTTTTTTAATCTTTTATTTTCTGTTTTAGTAGCAAGTCTAAGACAGAAAGGCAAACAGGGGTTAAGAGACTTGCCCAGGGTCACAAAGCTAGGAAGTATCAGAAGCCAGATTTGAACCTGGGTCCTCCCAACTCGAGGCTTGGCACTCCATCCACTGTGCCACCTAGCTGTCGCTGGTCAAATCCAGCAGGAGATAAATGTAGAAGTGCTACACTTAGGTTCAAAAAAATCAGTTTCACAAACAGAAATTGGGAAAGGTCTGGCTAGACAACAGATCTTGTGGAAGAAAAAAAAAACCCAAAAGATCTGTGAGGGCTTCTGCTGGCCTGATGGAGATGGCTACTTCATTGACTATCAGGTACAAGGTATAATATATTATTGAATGAAGATAATTCTTTAAAATGAGAAGCCCTGATCTTGGGGGCCAAAACATATCTGCTTCCAGCTTTGTTTTTCTTGTTCTGAACTTTCCATTCAGCTGTCTCCCAAGTTGTGTGAAGATGAAGTTCCTGGGCGAGATAGTTGGCCCAAAACTTGATCATGAGGGAACGGTTTGTATTTCTCTTCTTTGTGCTCCTAGAGATGACCCAGGAGAGCAGTAGCTGAGCAATAGAGCCCAGTGGAGAGGGCAGAGAATGGCTTCTTATCAGTAGAGTACATGTTGACAGAGCCAAATGGCCAGAGCTATTGAGGACATGCCCGACATACGGCAGGCTGACAGAATTCTACAGAAGTCACATGGGCTTTAGCTTTGCGTCTGTCTCTGTCCCACATTCCACCAAGAGCAACCAAGACATATTTGCAGTGTTCCTCACAAACTGGTAGTCACAGCATGGCAATAGTCCTCTGGGCTCATACTCCAAAAGAAAAAGGTGTTAAATCCAGAAAACACCTTTTTTGCTCCTCTTTCCTTCCAGTAGTCCTCTGTCTGCTTCCCAATTTTTGTGGAATAATTAAAAAAAAATTTTTTTTAAACCCTCACCTTCCATCTTATAATCAATACTATATAATGGTTCTAAGGCAGAAGAGTGGTAAGGGTAGGCAATGGGGTTAAGTGACTTGCCCAGAGTCACACAGCTGGGAAGTGTCAGGTCCAATTTGAATCCAGAACCTCCCATCTCTGGGCCTGGCTCTCAATCCACTGAGCTACCCAGCTGCCCCAGTTTAATATATTTTAAAGAATTCCTCGGATAGGTGGATAGAACACATCTTTGGACTATCCTGCCCTGCTAAAAAGCCTGGAATCATGACAACTTGTAAATTCCTCCCAAACCACCTAATACCTGATTCATTTCCTTCTTTGATGTAAAAATGGTTGTATGAAACCAGGTTCTCAGTGGCATCCAGCTATTAATGAAGGAGGTGAGGATTTGGAGTAAATAAAAGGTAAATGAAAGAAAAGGTTGGCTGCTGAAGCAGTTTGCAAAAAGAACAAATATTTACATGTGCCATGAAAGGGCTATCTACGATCAAATTATTTCCTTTCAAATTTGATAAACATTTTTGTAATTTGTAGTTGAAATGTCTTCTCTTAAGGTATACATTAGAGTCAAACCCGTAAATATTTTTTGTGAAATGACATTTTAATAATGGAGAACCAAAAAAAAAGAGAGAGACCAATATGAAAAAGTTCTAAAAAGTCTTAAAAAAAAAACCTCTCAATAAGTGTTTAGACAATATTTTTTAAAGATTTGGATTTCTGCCTTTGCAGTGAATTTGTGGAATTGGAGACATGAGTTCTGAGTTTCTCTTCAAAGTATAAGGATTTATATATATATTTTTTAAACATTTATTAATATTTATTTTTTTGAAAAGTTAACATGGTTACATAATTCATGCTCCTACTTTCCCCTTCACTCCCCCTCTCCCCCCACCCATGGCCTTTTCCACTGGTTTTAACATGTGTCATTGATCAAAACCTATTTCCAAATTGTTGATAGTTGCATTGCTGTGGTAGTTTCGAGTCTACATCCCCAATCATGTCCACCTCAATCCATGCGTTCAAGCAGTTGTTTTTCTTCTGTTTCCTCTCCTGCAGTTCTTCCTCTGAATGTGGGTAGCGTCTTTACCATAAATCCCTCAGAGCTGTCCTGGGTCATTGCATTGCTAGGATTTATATATTTTGAATGTAATGATTCCTGCAAACTTGAAGGGAGCAAAAAATACTTTGCACGGGAAGAGTTTGACTACTGGAACAGAACAGGTTTTAGAAATCTACAAGTTAGAAAGGTACCTACAGTTAGGATAAGCCACAGGAATATGCCTCTTTTCTTCTGTCTTTACTGGTTGCTATAATAGTATGGTGGAATGTCCAGGCTCTCTAAGGGTACTCAAGTATTGGTTGTATACGATCTTGCCAAATAAGATGCTATTTCTATACACTTCCAAATCTGTAGTCCAGAGCTAAAAAAATTACATCACAAGTGACAACAAATCTGTAGTCTGTTGAATCAGCTACTTGGTCTGCTTTTAGGTCAATTGAAATGGGCACTTTTATTTTTTAAATAAAGAAATTAAGGGTAGTTAGTATATGAATTGTGCAGTAAATTTGAATTTATACTATTTAAAATTTTTCCTTCTACCCAATATTCTTTTAAAATCCTTACTTTCTATCTTAGCTAGAATTCTAAGCCAGAACTGCATCAAGGGTTGGACAACTACAATTAAGTGACTTGTCCAGGGTCACACGGCTAGGAAGTATCAGAAGTTATTCTTCTTGACCCCATTTGGGGTGTTCTTGGCAAGATACTGGACTGGTTTTCCATTTCCTTCTCCAGTTCATTTTAAAGATGAGGAACTGAGGTAAACAGAGTAACTTGCCCAGAGTCACAAAGCTAAGTGTCTGAGGCTGGATTTGAACCCCAGACGACTCCAATCCTGGCAAGCCATCTATTAGCTACATTACCTAGCTCCTCTTATTTTACTCAAAGTGTAGCTGATCTATAGTCGAGTATTGGACCATAATAGGAAAGCAAGGGCAGAAGAGAACATTCTTTCATTGAAAAAAGATCTTGTGAAGTCAAAGGATGGTTAGAGAATTGAAACCTTTTTTTCAAAAGCAAAGTATTTTTATTCATTCATATTCTGCTCCTGCAGCTTCCTTATTTTATGATGGAACAAAATTGTAATTTAGCAATAAAAAAAAGTTATGGGTTGATCCCATGAAAAAAGAGACCGAGCAGTCCACTGAGTCAGCATTCCAACATGGCGCCCAAAAATGTTAAGGTCCTGCCTGCTGCCCTGAGAGGTACGATGGGATGGGATGTGTTCTCTGCCCTGGCCAAAACTCAAGGACAACAGGGATAACCACTTGTCACGGATATCGCAAGGTACTCCCCAACTCTGAGATAGAAGAAGTCAGAACAAATTGTGAGTGTCCATTCAGAGGAATCGGTGATTACTTCTGGCTTAGGGGATCAGAGAGAAGGCATTGTAATGAAATAATATGGATTACTTTTCTTTTTTCCCCTTACTTTAAAGCCCTTATCTTCCATCCTGGTATCAACTCTAAGATAATAAGTCCTACACAGCTGAGAAGTGTCGGGACCCAGCTGCCCCCAAGAAGAAAGGAACGGAGAGGAGGGAAGTCCTGGGCTGCTGAAATGAGCCCAGGCTGAGCCCTGGAGTCCAAGGGGGCCTTCTCCCCCAGGATTCCTCATCTGTTAAACAACAGGCTTGGAGAGTTTATCACTAACCCCACAGGCCTCTCTGCATTGCTTTGCCCAAGGCTCCCCTCACCCAGCTTTCACACTTGGTCACAGCCACTGGGAGTGCCATCATGCAGCCTTTGCTCCTAGCTCCCTGAATAGGTGGTGCAAGGTAAGGGACCCAAGGCTTTTTATTCCAGTGGGTATTTGGGGATTGACTGGGCAGCTCCTTCTCCTCAGGGTTGCTCACCCCTCCATTTGTTACTTTATATTGCCCTCTCATTGAGCTTCGTGGGTGCCTATGCTTCTTTGGCTGTGGACTCAGATTAAAGGCCCACAAACTTCCAGCAGCAGCAGCCCCTAGACTGATTTCCACATTTTCTTCATGTCTACTTTCTCTGTCTCACATCTTTATTTCCCAAAAACATCTCAGATTCACTTCAGAACTAATTTTCTTGTACCATATGATGGATTGCCAAAACTTTTACTCTTTCCTTGATCAAGAAAGAAATTTTCTCATCTTGTCAGGTAAAACTCTTCCAATTTGTTCACTGAAAGGATTGCGAATGCCTAGTCTCTTCCAATTCCTTCAGCTAACTTTGCTTCCAGGCCACCTAGACAATTATGTTCTGTTAAATCATTCACAAAAGAGGTACAGTGACAATGGTAGGACATTCCCAAAAATAAAGTTTTGTTCATTCCCAAATTATTTGCTTTCTGATTTAAACAAGTTTCTTTCCTCCCAAGATGGGGAGAAGGGCTAATAGTTGCACTAGTGAAATTTTTGCAAAGTTAAGTCTGTAACCAGCTCTTGAAGTTCTTCTGACTTAGAACTGATACTGAGACAGAAGTTAAGGATTTTAAAAGAATATTGGGGAGAAAAATTAAAAGAGAGGAATTCAAATTTACAGCATGGTTCATATACTAACTACCCTTCATTTCACTCTGTCATCCCACTCTGAGGGTACATCTCGCTCTTGGGATACTCCTGTCCTGAGGATTGCTGACTGGATTTCTGTGGATGATTAACCAGACAGAATGTATTCAGGTCAGTTTGTGTGCTAGGGCTATGAGCAAATCCTCTGGGAGACCCTAAATTGGAAGTAAATATTGACTCCTGCTGCTTTTATCATGCCGAAGAAGCAGCTGAGTTAAAGGCCTCCCTAAAACTCTAAAGCTATCCTCTCCTTTCTCTTTGGAGGGTAACCCTCTTTCATTGGAAACTTGGTATCATCTGGTCCCAAAGTCAGACCACAGAGGATCTGGAATGCTGTGGGTACATTCTCTATGTCCATTCCACACTTTGGCAATGGGTAGAGAAGTATACAGCTGGGGAATCTGAGAACCAGAAGTCCTCATTTTTTGTTTCTAAAATCCACTGTCTGGGAAACCAGAGCTTCTGAAAATTAGTTAAGACCCGGCCATTCATGTTCCTAGGGTTTCTCACAATTTGGTACTAGGAAAGGATGTTCCAATTAGCCTTCTCAGTCAATAAAAATGAGAAAGGGTTAGGGAGTCCTCAAGTGGAATTGAACTGGCTGTGTTTTAGGAGAAGAGTCGATTTTGGTTTTAATTCACTCATTAACCTGTAGACAACAAGATGAAAAAGGTAGATTTATAGATGGAAGCCAGATGAAGAAAACAGCCAGATGTTCTGGGGGAAGAAAGTGGGCTGCAGAAAAATGCAATTAAAAGAAAGTGTGTAAGAGGGGCCTTGCACTCCCACCCTGATGAAGAGTGAGCTTCCTGAAGGTTTTGGTCACCCTGACAGGCCTGTTTAATATAGATACCACATATATATGGATATGTGTGTATATGAACATTTGAATGTGTATATTAAAAAAGGGGGGGGGAAGGGTTGAAGATCCTCCTTAGGATCTTAAGGATAAGGGTCTTATATATGTATATGTACATACATACACATATATATGCATACATATACATGGCATGGGCATTGTACCTTCAAAACTATAGAAGTGTTTCAGGCAAACTATAAGCAGGGAAATTCCTTTGCTCCCTTACATTCTTGTGACTCCCAACCCAAAACAGATGTTTTATTATTAGATGATAACTCCTGGAAGACCCTGAGAGGATTATCCTCCTTGGATTGTTCTTCTGATGGACAGAGAGATACACTGCCTTGATACCATCAAGTTGTATCTGGGGACATCCATCTGTCCCCTAGACTATGGGGGTCGCCCCCTATGTCTTCAGGCAGACCAGGTTAGATGACCAAGCCCCCTCCACCGAGTGCCTGAGTGTTTACCACACTAGAGTCACGTCTTCACCATGGCACAGAGTCGTGTCTCCACTGTTGTAAAGAGTATAGAATCCCCAGAATTGATGTTGTCTTGGGGGGCAGCTTTTCCATCCATGCTGTCCTCCCAAGGAGCAGCTCCCCATCTTGCTGTTCCACCTTCCTATCCTCCTGGCCATTCTCAACATTACTTTCCAAATTAATAAATCTCTCTTTTTGCTTTTAAGCTAAGATTTGGAGTCTTGCATTCTTGCAAAAGGTATCCTTCCCAAACCCATAGATTCACCATTACACTCCACAACATTGGCTGTACCCCACAGCAATACATATATGTGAATATGTTTATATAAGGATATAGGTAGCAGGGGGAGAGCCTTAAGATCCCTGGGTCTTTTTTTGTATATTTTGTATATGAGAGAAGGAGGTGGGAGGGTTGGAGATCCTCCTTATGGTCTGGATCATATATAAAATTATGCACAGACACATATGTATGTGTATAGTGGAAGAAAGCAGGTTGGAGAGCCCCCTAGTTCATACACACACAAACATACATGTGTGCATATCCATATATGTGTGTATGTATATGTAAATATATATATTTGTAAAGCAGAGGGAGGCAGGTTGGACAGGCTCCTCACGGCCCTTGGCACCAAGCTCGGGACTAACAGGTTACAGAGGACCCTTACAAGACAGGCTGATCCCTGGGTGATGTTACCAAGCTGCCGGATGATTTCTAGGGCTTCGGCCACTGACCTCATCTAAGGTTATCTGAGGAGTGATGTCATTAGCCAATGACATTCCCCAAAGAGAGCCTGGGGGAGGGGCAGGCCGGTGCTTCAAGTTCTCAGAAGGCACTGGGCGGTGGTCCCGCTCCAGGGCCTTTTTTCCCCACGTTTCTTCTCAGACCCGGTCTCTGGTCCTGGTTAGGTCCCCTAGCGAGAGCACAAACCCAAGTTGTCAGGCATAGATGTAGACACCTATAGGCTCTCCCCCTCCCCTTTCCTTACTCCCCAAACCCGCCAGTCCAATCCTTCTCGCAGCTAACCCCTCTGCCGCGGAGGCTCCGCCCCAGCTTCCACTGTTGGCCAATGTATGGCGAAGGGTGGGCCACGCCATAGGGAGGTGGGGCCATGCTAATAAGCTCCGGTGAGTGGGCGGGGCTTCGGCGAGGACCCCGGGCAGGGCGCCGCCGCCGCCGGTTTGTCTCCCCTTTCGCTCAGCCGCCTCCTTTCAACCTTGTCCACTCCTCGGCGCGGCCTCTAGCGTGCCCGCGGCTTCGGTTCCTGCCGTGGGTCCCCTCCTCCCTCCCTGCCCAGCGGCTCCCCAGGCTGTCCGCCATGGCCTTACTCACTGCGGCCGCCCGGCTCCTTGGGGCCAAGGTGAGTGAGTGAGGCGGCGGGAGCTGGTCTCGGTCTGGGTGGAGGCGGCCGCCAGGCCCGCGCGCGCCCCCGAACCTCCCCGCTGGGTCCCTTCCCGGCGTCTTCACGCCTTAAAGGGGCCGAGCTCTCGGCTGGAAGCCAAGCACGGCAGGGGTGCCCGGGGCCATGTGGGATCGACTGCTCTCCAGGGTGTGCGGGGCGCCTCTGACGTCCGGGACGCGGGGTCCGGAGCGGCACGGGTGTTTCTCCCACCCTATAGCTGGGTGGGGGGCACCTGTGTGTGCGAGCGGGGACCCGAGCCTCGCCCTCAGTGGTGGGTCCGAACTTGTGAAGCTGATGGGGGAGAGCCGGATGGGCTCCTGACCCTAGGGCAACAGGAGCCGGCAGGATACTAACGTCCGAGTGTGTGTGTGTGTGTGTGTGTGTGTGTGTGTGTGTGTGTGTGTGTGTGTGTCGCTCCCGGTTTAGCGTTCTGGAAGTCGAGGCAGTAGGCATGATTGTTGGGGTTCCCTCTCCCTGATACCGCAAGGGACTAGGCCGAACGTTTCTGTATGGTCCAGGCAAAGTCACTGACCATCTAAACTGAACCTGGATCGGGATTCTACCCATTCTCCAGATGAGTAAATGGAGGCACAGAGAAAAGGATGTGCCCAAGGTCATATGCTAGATACAATCAGCTTTCTTTCAAAACTTTTGGAAGCCTGGGCCCCCAAATTCAGTGGATTAGGAGGCAGAGGAATCACCTATGGGTGTGACCTTATGCCGGTTACTTCACATCTTTGCATGGCTACTTCCTCATTTGTAAAATGAGAGGGAGTGGACCAGATGACCTCTGAAGTCCCTTCAAGTTCCAAATCTATGAACCTCTTTGCCTCTTAGGCTCTGAGAGTTTTGTCCTACTTGTCTGAGGTTTCAAATTACCAGAAACTTTGGCTGTTAAGAAAGTATGCCCTTTACACAGGAAAACTGTGTCCAAGCCCTAGAACAGTTCTATGATTGGTCGATCTTGCATTCTAACAAGATCTCCCTATCCTTCCTTGCTAAAGCCCCAAGGGAGAGAAGAGTTTAGAGTTGGTTTTGTTTCGCAATTGGGCCTGGTGTCTAGGTTAGGTAGAATCCCCAAGTTTTACCTGGGGACTTTCTCTAGCCCAAAGATAGTGTCTAGTCACTTGGAAAGTGGCTATTTGGCTCTAATTTCTAATTGCTGCCAAGGAACAGGGTGAGGAAACCTCTTGGGAAATTCAGGCAAGTGTGTTGGCAGAGTAAAGGGAGACACTAAAATTAGCACCTTTCTAAACTGGTAATTCAAACCAGATAGGTTAACTTCACTGTAAAGAAAATTAAACTTGGACATTTACCTTTTAAATCTAGTGCTTTGGGAGAGAAGTGACTGGCCTGAAATTTGGCCCTATTGCTAGTTTTATTTGGTAGGCTGTTAAAGCTTATGCTAAGGAGCCCTGACTTACAATTTAGTGGCTTTTTCTTACCTCTTAAAATGATTACCATTGGGGAAGTACTGAGAGCAGGGTCATGTGACCCAGATTGCCAGTCCCCTGCCTCAGTACCCCCAGAGGTAGCTGAAGAATTCATCAGCAGGCATCATTACTTTTGTCATGTGAGCCTCAGAAGGAGATCTGACCTCAAAGAAGTGTCCCTTAGTCCTTTCAGCTTCAAGGTCAAATATAGGCCCTTCTACCCGGCTGAGATTTCTTTCCCTTTCCTGGGAGGTCAGGATGATTTCCTTTTGGCAAGTAGTTTAAATGATCCCTTGGAACCCTAGATGTGCCAGTTCAGGCTAGGGATTTTGACCTCATTTATCTGAATGACTCATGCCTAAAGAGTAATGTCCATCACCTAGCTTTTCTTGGAGTTTAAGAGGAGTAAAAAAAATCTGTAATGTGATGTCACTATTCCCTTCCTAGGTACTACTTATTGTACCTGTATTAGGGAGCTTCCTGGGAGCTGAAAAGAATTAGTAATTCACTTCCGGGCCCCTGAGGTCACTTATTTTTGTAACTAAAAAGAATAATTTCTTGGCAGTATGAAAATAGCCTAAAGCTCCTTGTCTGTGGGGTGTTTCCTTTTCCAATCTACCTGGATTAACTGCTTTCCCTTGTAATTTACTCCACTGGGTCAGCATTTTCTGTGATTCCTATGCTAGAGCCTAGTTAAGTCCTGCAAGGTATAGTGCTAAGAAACCATATTTGGATTCAAAAGGACCTGACTTTTAGCTTTAATCTGGGTGCACAACTTCTTTGGATTTTTTTTATCCCTCATCAGTAAAATAGATTTGGACTACATGGCATCTATAGTTCCTTCCAGCTCTGTGACCCTATGGGTTTACAAAGCAAAATCAGTAGTGGGGCAGTGAAACTTGAAGGGCAGAATGTAAGTGTAAAGCTTTTAGGCCATTCAGGATATTGTCATTGTATCCTTTACCTTTCTAATAGGGAGAGTTGAAAAAATGTTGATGTGAAGAGAAGAAATACAGTGACTAAGCAGCTGTTCTTTTTTTTATTATTATTATTTTGAAAATTTTTAAATCTTATTTTTTCCAATTACATATAAAAACAATTTTTTTAACATTCATTTTTTAAAAATTCTGGGTTTCAAATTTTCTCCATTTCTCCCCCCCTCCCTGAGATGATCTGATAGTGATTGTACATGTCTAAACAGCCATTCTAATCTTTAATCGCTTTTATTATTGGGAAATACCTTCTTATATTGAACCAAAATTTGCCTGTTGAGTGCTTCATAAAGTGATTGGCCCTGGTTCTCTGCCACTTTAATTCTCTGCTTGAAGATAACTACTATATCCACCCTGTTCAGCTGGATCACAGAGCCGAGCTCAGGATTTCATGGATTTTTCCTGGCCTGTTTCATAAGCACCTTTTCAAATATCATGAACTTTTCTCTTTCCTTGAGCCCTAAACTTCTTCCTTCCACTCTTCAAAACCATCTCCCCTCATGTTCTTCAGATCAAAGCCCTTGGGTTGCATGAGGATGAGCTCTCATTTCTGTATTATGATAGTGGTGGTAGAGTTTGTAGTTGTAGTAGAAGTAATACTACTGCATTTCTTTTAGTTAATGTTCCACATGTAGCTACTGGTTCACAAAACTTTGAATGTCACTATTCTGAACTGACTTTACCAGGCATGTTTACATTTCTTTAAAGAGCCCAAAGAAAGTTCCTGGAGCAGTTTTGAAGCTAAAGCAGCTAATTGGATTTGGATTCTGGAAAGGAAAACAAAAGAGTAGCATTGTATGGTCAATTTGATTTTGGTCCCTGAAGCTGGAGATAGGGAAAAAAAATGCATTAAAAAGGAATCAAAGTCCAGTGCTTTGGGGGAATACTATTTTGGGACATTTTTCTTCACAGACTATCTGAGGAACTTTGGGCAACAGACTACAAAGCAGACAGCTATGGAGTAGCATAGGATAAACTACTTTGTGTGGAAATGAATTTCTGGGTAGTAGTGTTCAGGTATATGGTAGGAGAACCTGTAGTAACATCTGTGGTGTTTAGAAGTGAAATTTCAGTGAAAAACTGGCATGTAGAAGAGAGGGATTAGACTTGTTTCATTTAGGCTCAGAGGGAAGAACTAAGAAGTTTCAGAGCAGTAGTTTTAGGGTTTAAGATACTAGAGTGATTTGCCATTTCTTTCTCAGGGAATTAAGGCAAACATAGGTTAAGTCTATGTTGGCGAACCTACGGCCCACGTGCCAGACAGAGCTGCTCCCCTTCCCCCTCTCCCATCATACCTGAAGACATCTTCCTCATCACCTGCTCCTCTGCCCAGCAGCCCAATGGCAGTGCTTCCTCCCTCCCTTGTCTTGGGTAAGGTGAGAGGCTCCCATGAGGCGGGAGAGTTGCAGTTTGGGTACTTAGTCTCTGACAGGTTTGCCATCACTGAGTTAAGTGGTTTGCACAGCTAGTGCTAGTGAGTCGGCCAGACTTAAACTCAGGTCTTTCTGACTCTAGCCCAGTGCTCTACCCTCTACCTAGCTGTTTCCTTCCTAATGATTAAAGCTATCCAAAAGTGAAATAGGTTGGTCCAGGGAAGTAGGGGATTTCTTCTCACTGGAGGGCTTATAAAGTTGAGCCTAGATGACTATATATTGGGAACAGTATATTTGGCTACTAGATGACCCAGAGAGATTCTCAGAGCCTCTGACTCCTCCAGGATGCTATAAAAGGAGTTTCATCAGGCAAGGTATTAAATCAGGTGTCCTTTAAGTATCTTTTTGTTGTTGAAACTTTTACCTTCTGTTTTAGATCAGTACCAAATTATTGTTTCCAAGACAGAGAGGAGTGGTATGGGCTAGGTCAGTGACAGACAAACTTTTTAAGGGGGGGGGGCAAAGGAAAGGAAATGCTCATCTGTTCGTCTGTTTCTAAGGCAACTCTTTCATTGTATTGTATCCTACTCATTGTGTTTGTCAGATTAGGAAGAATGTTGGGTGGCCAGATAGAACATTTCTGGAGGCTGCATCTGGCCCTCCAGGGTAGTTTGCCTATCACTGGGCTAAGCAATTGTAGTTAAGTGACTTGCCCATAGTCCCAACAGAAAGGAATTATCTAAGGCTACATGTGAACCCAGGACCTCCCATCTCCAGGCCTGACTTGAGCCACTGAGCCACCAAGCTCTGACCCTTAAGTATCTTTTAACCAGTTCTGTTTCTTAATTAATTATTAAGGATATAAGAATACTAAATTCTTAAGGAAATTATTTTCCTGGGGAGTGTGTAGGGTCAGAAATGGAGTCTCAGGCCTCAAGTGTTCAGACTGAGGAAAACTTCCAATCAACACTATTGTGAGATATAAATGCTGATTGAGTTCTTTGACCTGATTCCAAGGAGAGAAGAGCCTTTGTGCTGTCCTGGTTTGTTTTTCTCCTAATGAAGTTGCTCTGCCCTGGGAGCCCTCCCACAGCACAAAGCTCCTCATCTCTCTCTTTTTTTTTAAATTTAAACATTTATTAATATTCATTTTTAACATGGTTACATGATTTATGCTCCTACTTTCCCCTTCACCCCCCCCAGCCCCCCCACCCATGGCCAACACACATTTCCACTGGTTTTGTCATGTGTCCTTGATCAAGACCTATTTCCAAATTGTTGATAGTTGCATTGGTGTGGTATTTTCAAGTCTACATCCCCAATCATGTCCGCCTCAACTCATTCATTCAAGCAGTTGTTTTTCTTATATGTTTCCTCTCCTGTAGTTCTTCCTCTGAATGTGGGTAGCATCTTTACTATAAATCCCTCAGAGCTGTCCTGGGTCATTGCATTGCTGCTGGAACAGAAGTCCATTACATTCGATTTTACCACAGTGTATCAGTCTCTGTGTACAATGTTCTTCTGGCTCTGCTCCTTTCACTCTGCATCAGTTCCTGGAGGTCTTTCCAGTTCACTCAGAACTCCTCTAGTTTATTATTCCTTTTAGCACAATAGTATTCCATCACCAGCATATACCACAATTTGTTCAGCCATTCCCCAATTGAAGGACATACCCTCCTTTTCCAGTTTTTTG
>NC_058134.1:283186834-283211021 GCF_016433145.1 Gracilinanus agilis
TTTTAATTTTAAACCCTTAACTTCTGTGTATTGACTTATAGGTGGAAGATTGGTAAGGGTAGGCAATGGGGGTCAAGTGACTTGCCCAGGGTCATACAGCTGGGAAGTGGCTGAGGCCGGATTTGAACCTAGGACCTCCTGTCTCTAGGCCTGGCTCTCAATCCACTGAGCTACCCAGCTGCCCCCAGCTATAAATATTTTTGTACAAGTCTGTTTATTTATGATCTCTTTGGGGTACAAACCCAACAATGGTATGGCTGGATCAAAGGGCAGGCATTTTTTTTATAGCCCTTTGAGCATGATTCCAAATTGCCAGCCAGAATGGTTGGATCAGTTCACAACTCCACCAGCAATGCATCAATGTCCCAATTTTGCCACATCCCCTCCAGCATTCATTGCTCTCCCCTTCTTTCATTTTAGCCAATCTGCTAGGTGTGAGGTGATACCTCAGAGTTGTTTTGATTTGCATTTCTCTAATTATTAGAGATTTGGAACACTTTCTCATGTGCTTATTGATACTTTTGATTTCTTTACCTGAAAATTGCCTATTCATGTCTCTTGCCCATTTATCAATTGGGGAATGGCTTGATTTTTTATACAATTGATTTAACTCCTTGTATATTTGAGTAATTAGACCCCTGTCAGAGTTTTTCGTTATAAAGACTTTTTCCCAATTTGTTGTTTCCCTTCTGATTTTGACTACATTGTTTTTGTTTGTACAAAAGCTTTTTAGTTTAATATAATCAAAACCATTTAATTTACATTTTGTAATTTTCTCTAACTCTTGCTTGGTTTTAAAGTCTTTCCTTTCCCAGAGATCTGACAAGTATTCTATTCTGTGTTCACTTAACTTATTTATAGTTTCCCTCTTTATATTCAAGTCATTCACCCATTCTGAATTTATCTTGGTGTAGGGTGTGAGATGTTGATCTAAACCTAATCTCTCCCATATTTCCTCATCTCTTTTTAATAAAGAGCTATGCCTGCCTTGCTGGCTTGGAGGCTTGGCTTTCTTAATCTGAGGAAGAACAAAGGGCTCAGATCTGCTCCATTCTGATATTCTTGAAGACCTTGGGGTGAGCAAGAGAGGTAGGAGAAGGCAAATGGGAAGAGCAGTATAATCCCTTTACTTGTGAAGAAAAGGTCTTACCAAGGGAAAGAAATGTCTCTTTCTTGGACACAGACCACACAGTAGTATACCAAAGGAGAGATGGATTTCTTCATGTGCAGATGAGATGCTATTTTTCCCAGAATTTCCATTCGAGTTGGCTCTCTAGGACATGAGTTGGCTCATGCCAGGACCATGTTGGGGAGGAGTCCGCTGGGCTGACTGAGGGAAGTGACTCCATCAAGAAACGAACCTATTGGGTCAAGTGAATGAGTGAGTGCCTGACTCACCTGACAGCAGTTGTCATAGTACAATGACTTTCCACGTGGTTGGTGCCTGGTGCCAGGGGCAGAAGGTCAAAGCCCAGACACACTTCCTTCCAATTTGTGGGAGGAGGAAAGGTGACCAAAAGGTTTGAAATCTGTTTTATATCTGATAAACCTTAGAGCCTGTGTTTACAGGGATCAGATAGCAATCTCTGCCAAGTAGGGTGGGGAATTCTTGCTGAGTCTTGAGGAATATCCCATTTCTCAGGAACAGTTGATTTTTCCTATTTGGTTGGCACTGCCTGTTGGATAGTAAAAGGCAGTTGAAGCCAGCTCTTTGTTATATGTATACTTCTTTTTCTCTGAGGACCTTCCTTTGTATATGGGCCACTTGTATATGGGGATCAGCTTCCTGTCCTCTGAATTTGAATAAATGGTCTTCTGAATCCTATCTACCTTTTTTTTTTTTTTGGCTCAGAATTCTGGAGCCACAGTGGCCTTCTGATATGGGGGGGAGGGGAATAATCCAACATAGTTTTCCAAGCTCCATAAAAATAAATTGCACCATGCTTTTGTTTAGTGAGTCAGTATTAGCCAGATTAAACATCACAAGGACCTGGATTCAAGTCTCACCTCTGCCTTATGACTTTGTGATCACTACTCTGTGTCAGGGCAACTTTCTTAAGACTATATAAGTCAGACTCAATGGCTGCAGTTTCCTCCCTACCATTCCCTTTACTCTTGCACCCCCTCCAAAAGAAAGTTACAACTTTTTATGGTATGTTCTATTTTTCTATTTTTAAAATTTATTTTTATTATGCAAAACATGTCCATATTGGTCATTATTATA
Organism: Gracilinanus agilis; assembly: GCF_016433145.1. Taxonomy (NCBI): domain Eukaryota; kingdom Metazoa; phylum Chordata; class Mammalia; order Didelphimorphia; family Didelphidae; genus Gracilinanus; species Gracilinanus agilis. Next base: position 283,189,059 of record NC_058134.1, read on the forward strand.
TTATTATATGAGCACACTCATACTAAAACTCCAAAATAAAACCCTAAATAAATACCCTGGTGTGAAAAAGTATGTTTTGATTCTCATCCATCCAACTTCATGTGTTATATTTTTCAAAATGCTTTCCTGTGTTGGCTCATTTGTTCCACCTGACAGCCCTGGGAGGAGTTGGGTAATGGGGACCCAGATGAGGAAATAGATATAGATGAAGTAGGCAGTGTGCTATTTTTGACTCCATAGCTTGAGTAAATCAAGCCTAACCTGGATGACTACAGAACAGCTCTGCCTCACTGACTAGTTGGGCAGGTTGGACTAGGTGACCCCTAAAGCTTTGTGATGGTTCTCTGAGGCAGGCTGGGCAGATGGACAGGATGAGAGAGAGAAATGAGGCTACTCGTCGGAAGCCTGGGATTGGCCAGAGCTGCCCTATTAAAGGCCCTCCAGCCTTCTTTCTAAATGCTCTGCTTCTCTTGAGCTGTCAGTTTTGGTATAGGTAAATAGAGCTGAGCACAGTAAAATTAGAGGGGGTAGAATTGATGACTTATGGAGATCTCTTCAGCTCCAGACCCATGAGCCTCCGAACTTGTAGAAATAGTCACATAGGTTTTACTTCCTGTCACTACCACACCCAGGGAATGCACATACATTGGCCCAGCACCCAATGGCAATGGCACCAGGCATTGGTTTATTCTAATTGGGGGGAATCCTGTCTTATATATAAGTATGTGCAGAATGGATCAAAGAAATTTAGGGAAGAAACACATAAGCAGTTTGGGAGAGATTGGGAAGGGCTTTCTTTAAAGGGCCTATAGCAGTGATTCCCAAAGTGGGCACCACCACCCCTGTTGGGTGCTGCAGCGATCCAGGGGAGTGGTGATGGCCACACTTTTTTTGTATTACATTCTATTCTGAGTTCAATAAATAGTTTCATAATTTCCAGGGGCGCTAAGTAATATTTTTTTCTGGAAAGGGGGTGATAGGCCAAAAAAGTTTGGGAACCACTGGCCTATAGGGAGGTAAAGGATTCTTTCAGGTAGGTGAGAAGGGATGGGGGGTGGCTAGTGCAGAAGCCTGTGACCTTGAACAAGTTCCCAATTTCCTTAACTATAAAGTGAGTTTCTTAGACATGGATAATCTTCATTTCCAACATTCCAGTGACTAACTCTCCAGGACGTAAGGGTGGCTTGACTTCACCAAAGTCATAAGACCAGAGGGTCTGTTAGTGTTTTTTGGTTGGTTTGTTTGCTTTTAACCTTCTATCTTAAGTATCAATACAACTTATCAGTTCCAAGGCAGAAGAGGGGTAAGGGCTAGATAATAGGGGTTTAATGACTTGCCCAGGGTCACCTAGGTAGGAAAGATTGTAGTTTTACATATACATTTTCTTCCTCTACTTTCTCCTGGCACCTTATTGTGGGGTTGAAATTATCTTGAGGAGGCTAGCAGGAAAAACTAAAGGGGTCTATGAGCTCACTGGCTAATAAGCTGAAGCTTCCCTTTTCTTTGGAGGATGGTGCTGATTTAATCCTGATAACATATTTGCTTTCCTGTTTGAGGTGGGTAAACTTCATTCTTCCCTATCCTCAGCAGGAAAAGGATGTTGTGGTGGATTTAAGCCAATCTTTACCCGGAATTCTTTGAATTTTGAGGAGGCTTATTCACTCCTCACTTTTTGGAATTGGTTTAAGTGCCTAAACTTTTCTAGGCACCTTATGACCTCCTTGAAAATGGGGGTGGGGTGGAGCAGCAAATGCAGCTAAGTAGCATAGTGGATAGAGTGCCAGGTCTGGAGTCGGAGGACCTTGTTTCAAATCTGGCTTCATACACTTCGTAGCTGGGTGACCCTGGGCAAGTCACTTAACCCCAGTTACCCAACCCTTACTATCCTTCTATCTTAGAATTGATATTAAGACAGAAAGTAAGGGTTTGAAAGAAAAAAAAAAAGATCTTGGTATTTCTCTGGCTGGCTTTTTTCCATCTGCAAAGTTTTGTAGGTGGCAATGCTCCTGTGGTTCACTCCTTACCCCTGTGAAGAAGTGTTGGGAAGATTCATTGCCTTGGATAGCTGCCAGTCTGGGAAAACAGGTGGTAAAATACTCTTCTCTACTATTGGTAGGGCAAATGGTTGGCAACTAGGCAATTATTGGGCAACTAGTAGTGTAGAATACTACAAATGCTGTTGGTGCCAGTCTACTAAATTAGGTTTGCTTAGTAGGTTTTTTTTTTAACCCTTCTATCTTAAAATCAATACTATATATTGGTTCCAGGGCAGAAGTATGATTAAGGGCCAGGCATTTGGGGTAAGTGACTTGCCCAGAGTCACATAGCTAGGAAATGGCTGAGGTCAAATTTGAACCCAGAACCTCCTATCTATAGGCCTGACTCTTTATCCACTGAGCCACCTTGATGCCTCTGCTTAGGTGTTTTCATATCTCAAGGGAAGTTGGTGGGGTAAGGAGGGATGCTGCCAGGAAATGATTAGTATTTAAAAAAAAAAAGGCATCAATATAACTTAAAAAACAAAATTATATTGACTTGGCCAACTGTTTAAGCCCATGCTTACTGAAAAGCTGCTGGGTTGTTACATCTGTGTCCCAAGGAGATCAGGGGAAAAGGAGAAAAACCTATATGTTCCAAAAATACTTACGCAGCTAGCTTTGTGTTTGATGGCAAAGAACTGGAAATTGAGAAGTTGTCCATCAATTGGGGAATAGCTGAATAGATTGTGGTATATGATGGTGATGGAATGATACTAGGGTACCATAAGAAACATTGAGCAGATTCTTAGAAAGAAACAAAGAGAACATTACATACAGTTACATATTTAATATTTAAAGAATAACTTGTTCACCTCTAAAGAAGAAACTGAAAAATGGAAACACAAAATCTGTATATACATATCTGTTTGCCAGATGATCCCTTCTATGGTGCAGTGAGGACAAAAAGGAGCTGGGATACCTGGAAATAAATTCTATTAATAAAATTTTTTTAAAAAAGGCTAATGGATAATAAGGCTTACTTTTGGGGGAGGAGAAACAGAACACAATGAAATGATAAAAGCACCAGCTAAGTCTCAAGTGACCTGGCATATTCTTTCTTTACAGAAAACTAGCAAGAGCTAAGCAATCTGGTTAAGTGACTTACATACAGCTACAAGTATTGTATCATACAGCTATTTTATTTTATTTATATTATCATACAGCTAGAAGTATTGAAGGCCAGGTTTGAACCCAGGTCGTCCTGACCCCAGGCCCAGCTCTTTCTGAAGTATATGAGAGTAACTATTACACTAGCTTTGGTATTCTGTGGGAAGGGGGAAAATGTCCAAGTTAATCCCAAATAAGTTTATCAAGAAAAAAGGTTGGTGAAATGTGAGTTCTAACCATGTCCTTGGTAGAAATTAGAATTCCAATCCCTAATTCCCAAATTTCCATTTAAGTTCAAAGACTGCTGAGTCAGATACTGTCTTTTTATCAAGTCTAAAATATTTCCAAGAAATTGCTTGGCTATGTCCATCTTCCTCTGGAAGTGAAAGCACTTTGGGGAGTAAGCTACTTTGGTTCCTTTTGGTAGAATAAGTGGCTAATGGAAGACCCTCTCTCTTACCTTCAGTCCCCTGGGAGGGTTGAAAACAATTCTGCAAAAGGCTGCTTCTGTTGGTGGGCTTTTGCAAAAGGTTTGCCAGTAGGTTCTAGGTTGCTTCACCATGTATACTTTTTCTAAAATCCAAGATTTAAATTTTTTTTTTTGAGAGAAATTTTAGGAAAAGAAGCTTGCTAACTCCCTGAATTAAGAAAGTGAACTCTTTTAAAGAAGGCACCATAAAGCCTGCAGAAACCATACACTGTATCAGAAGATCCAGAATGAACTTTGGGATGTAGTAAATTGAACTGAAGGGGGTTGAGTACATTTATTTTGAATGTAAACTCTTATGCAGGGGACTGCATCCTAATTGGCTTTTTGTCCTTGTGCTCACCAATGATTGGTTTTGCTCTCTTCCTCCTTTATTTCCCTCTTATCTCCAACTATTGTAATTTCCCCTTAGAAAGTGCAGTATTGTATGCACCTTTAGCTAGAAGATCTTTAGAGTTATAAGCTGGATATTTGAAATGATTCATTGGGGAGACTAGGCAGGTAAATCTGGGAGATTTCAATATGCTGGTCTCCCAGTAGAATTACAGAGGGGATTGTGAAAGGGAATTTTTTTATTCCCTTTGTGTATTTTAAGTTAAGTTAAGTTAAGCAGGAACTTGAAGTACCCCTACTTAACCTTTAATAAGTTACTAACAAAGAGAGTTCACACTTACTTAGTCATTAATACTTAGTTAATCCTAAAAGACCACAAGTGTCTGGGAACCTTGGTGGCTCCTACAGAGGATCAAACCCATGACGCTGGCATTGAAGGCAGAAGTGAAGTAGAATGTCTTCTTCTGGCTTTTATAAGCAGTTTTCCCCTCATCACTTCCTGTCTCTCTGGTTTCTCCTTCCTTTCATTGTGGGCTGATCTATCACATCTCAGGAACCAATCAAACTTTCTCAATTTGCCTAGCACTGCAGTGCTTGTGGTCTTTAGACTAAGTGTTAATGATTAAGTAAGTGTGAACTCTACTAAGGGTTAAGTAGGGGTACTTCAAGTTCCTGATTGATTAATTTAAAATAGACAAAGGGAATAAAGAAATTCCCTTTCACAACCAGCTAGCTGTGCTTCCCAAAGGCAGCATGAGCCATGAGCCCTGGCTCACTGGTCCTCCCTATTGTGTGTAGGGAAGCCCTGATCCGGAGCCCAGATGATCAGAGCTGCCTCTCTTCAGTGAATGCTAATAGGGCTGTGATGACTTCCTCTGGCCATTACTTTTAGTGGTGGCTTCCTGACTGACAAGGGGGCAGTTCTTGTACATGTTTCTCGTGGCTAGGCTACTTTCAATTGCCAAGTTGGGGGTGGAAAGAGGAGATGTCACTTTTAATTCCTTGGTAATTTCTCAAGGTTGGCACAGTAGTCTGGCAGAAACTCTTGATGAGTGATACCAAGTTCTCACCTTTTCTAGGGTTTGTTTTCTCTTGCAGAATGCATCCTGTATTGTTCTTGCTGCCCGACATGCCAGTGCTTCCACAGTAAGTCTTGGGAGACATCTGAAGATCAGTAGGGATTGGGGGTTGGGGGGAACAAGCAATAAAACTCCACCCTGATAATTCTTGATTCCTAACATTAACAGGTGGTTAGGGTTGTTCCTTTTCTTTGGTGCTCTGAAGAAGCATGAGCCATGCCTGTTACTCTTTTTTTTTTTTTTTTAACCCCAAAAAGTCCTGATTGCTTTTGTAGCAAGTTCTGGCCCTGACTTATTTAACATGAATTGAGATTAATTTTACAATTTCTTTGTTCTGCCACATTTGAGATGTTTTCAAAACAAATATTTACATATTGATTCATTTGAACTTAGTATCTTATATGATAGTGAAATGGGGGACTAATCTTTTTTCCCTTATTTAATTGTCTCAACAGTTTATTGAACAGTAATTGCTTCCCCCCCCCAATGTTTTGTAATCTTGAGTTAATCAAACATTAGTCTCTTGGTTTTAGTTCTTCTGGGTTCTGTTCTAATAATCTTTTTTTAAAAAATTCAACACTGGTTTTTTTGTAATTACTTTAGGGCATATTTTGAATGTTAGCAGATCATGTTCTCATTTTTAATTGCTTCCCTGCTCTGCTTCTTTCTATGTAAAGTTTATAATTTTATCTAATTCTATAAAGTGCACCATTATCATCTACATTAGTATTACATACTAGCTGCTTGACCCTAGGCAAATGACTTAGCTCTGATCACCTCAGTTTCCTTTGCTATAAAATGGGAATAACAATAGCATCTGCATTGTTGGATTTTTGTGAGGATCAGTTGAGGTAATGTTTATGAAGTGCTTTAGCACAGTGTAGGCACTATATTAATACTCTTTCCCTTCCTTTTGACCCTCTGTCTCCTCTTTTATTTATTAGAGTTAATACTTCTATAATGTTTTCCCTGAATTTCTATGCTGAAAGCACTTGGTAAACCTTAAGTGCCATATAATTATGGGATTGTTTCTTAGCTTTTTTTGGAAATGGTGGCCTTTATATGTCTTCCAGAAATGAAGACTAACTTCAGAAACTAGCTAAGCTTAGGGTAGAGAGAGCAAATATGGAATCTTCTTTTTGGGGGGGGGACTTCCACTTGGACAAGGCAGTTGAATCAGTTGTCTTGACAGAGAAATAGGGGGTTAAGTTCTAAAGATGAAGGGGTGGGAATTCTTCCTCTTTGTTTTGTGATGAAGTGATCTGCTCTCTGAGCCTTTGCCTCTTTCCTCCTAGAATCTGAAGGACGTCCTCAGCAACATGATCCCTAAGGAACAAACTAGAATCAAGACTTTCAGGCAGCAGCACGGCAAGGATGTAGTGGGGCAAATCACTGTGGACATGGTGAGGGCTTTGGGTGCTGGGCGGGCAGAATCAGCAGTGGCTAGAAGCAATAACCCTCTGCACCCAGCAGCCCTGACCCTGATCTAAGCCCCTCATAACTCCCCCTTCTCTGGAGTTTCTGCTCTGCTTATGAGATGAAGATGATCCTGGGTGCTGTAAACCTCGATGCTCTCTCCCACTGCTTTGCATAACAGAGCAGTCCAGAACAGGGCACCTTCTTCAGTCACCTGCCCCCAACCTTCATCCTTTGTTCTCTTTGGGGATTTAGAGGTGATGCTGCTATACTGCCTGCTCCGTAAAAAGAACAAAGGAGCACCTGGAGGCAGGAGCACTGAGAGGGACCTGGATTATTATCCCCTTTGAGCTAACTTTAGATTCTGACATTAGGCCGCCCCCATCTCCACTCCTCCCATTCTCCTGTTTGATGGCTCTGAGTCGAGTCACTTTGGTCTCCTCCACGTCAGGGTTGGCCTGCTTTCTTTCTGGGGAGTTTTCCCAGAACTGGCCTGAATTAGACTGATGATGCTCCTGCTTATCTCTTTAGATGTATGGTGGCATGAGGGGAATGAAAGGATTAATATACGAGACGTCAGTTCTGGATCCTGAAGAGGTAAGAACAAACAGCATCTTAAAGTAGCTACAGAAGGAAGGCTGCATCAGTGCTGCTGGGCTTCCTTCTTACGCACCTCCACATTAGCCAGCCGGATGAGTGTCCGTCGCTCACAGAGAAGTAGGGAGAGCAGCGTCTTTCCAATCGGACAAATCCCCAGGGTACCATTCTCATTCTTCCTTCTTTCCAGGGTATCCGTTTCCGTGGCTACAGCATCCCAGAGTGCCAGAAGTTGCTCCCCAAGGCCAAAGGAGGGGAAGAACCCCTTCCCGAGGGTTTATTCTGGCTGCTGGTGACTGGCCAGATTCCGAATGAGGAACAGGTAAGGCATGAGGCACACCTCGCCCCTCTCTTCTCCCCTCCCCCTTTCTCTCTCTACCAGACACTTAATCCTGATCTGGCTGCTTGTGAGAACAAGATGAGGGATGGGACTGAGTGCAGAGATCTGCTATTTAAGTGGATTGGGCTGAGCTCTCTCCAGGGCTCTTGCTGCTGCTCCGCTGTTGCTACCCGTCACTTTCTTTCCATCCCCAGTGTTCTCTATCTTCCTTCTCTCCAGGTGAGCTGGCTCTCCAGAGAGTGGGCAAAACGAGCGGCTCTGCCCTCCCATGTGGTCACCATGTTGGACAACTTCCCTACTAATCTGCATCCCATGTCTCAGCTGAGCGCAGCAGTCACTGCTCTCAATAGTGAAAGTAACTTCGCCCGGGGATATGCCGAAGGCATCAGTCGGGCCAAATACTGGGAGGTAGGATGACTGCAATGTCAAATGAGAGGAGGTTCCAGAGTGGGAGGTTGGGGAGGTGAGGGTCAGGTTTTACAGGAATTCGCTTTTTAAAAACCCTTATTTTCTGTCTCAGTGTCAGTTCTAACACAGAAGAACAGACAAGGCCAAGCTATGGGTTAGGTGACTTGCCCAAGGTCACCCAACTAGGAAGTGTCTAAGGCCAGATTGAACTCAGGGCCTCCCAGCTTCAAGCCTGATACTCCTATCTACTGTGGTACCTAGCTACCCCAGAGTTAGCTTTTCTTGAGACCTGCCAAGCAGCCTCATCTTAGGCTTTTGGAACTGCCAAGTCTTCTTTATTCCACTTCTCCGACATCTTCCTCTTCTTCCTAGTGACCAGATAGTTTGTTATCCTACCTCTGAAGATCTCAGGCTTTGTCATTATAGTTGGACTAAAGTCATCGTCCCCTTCAAGGGACTTGTTCCTGTCAGCCACAGCTCTTGAGTGTTCTCCAGCCTTCCATGGATAGGGTGGGGTACAGAGGAAAGGGGGAGCCCAGGAGCAAACAACCCTCTATTTTTTTTTAATTTTAATTTTAATTTTTTAAATTTTTTTTAAACCCTTAACTCCTGTGTATTGACTTATAGGTGGAAGATTGGTAAGGGTAGGCAATGGGGGTCAAGTGACTTGCCCAGGGTCACACAGCTGGGAAGTGTCTGAGGCCGGATTTGAACCTAGGACCTCCCGTCTCTAGGCCTGGCTCTCAATCCACTGAGCTACCCAGCTGCCCCTTTTTTAAATTTTTTAAACATTTATTAATATTCATTTTTAACATGGTTACATGATTCATGCTCCTACTTTCCCCTTCACCCCCTGCACTCCCCTCACCCATGGCCGACACACATTTCCACTGGTTTTATCATGTGTCATTGATTAAGACCTATTTCCAAATTGTTGGTAGTTGCATTGGTGTGGTAGTTTCAAGTCTACATCCCCAATCATGTCCGCCTCAGCCCATGCGTTCAAGCAGTTGTTTTTCTTATATGTTTCCACTCCTGCAGTTCTTCCTCTGAATGTGGGTAGCATCTTTACCATAAATCCCTCAGAATTGTCCTGGGTCATTGCATTGCTGCTGGTACAGAAGTCCATTACATTCGATTTTACCACAGTATATCAGTCTCTGTGTACAGTGTTCTTCTGGCTCTGCTCCTTTTGCTCTGCATCAGTTCCTGGAGGTCTTCAACCCTCTATTTCTTATGAATGGGACAGGCCCCAGAGTTGCTTTAAATTCCATACCTCTTAATTGTTAGTGATTTGAAACATTTTTTTTTTATATGGCTCTTAACAGCTTTTCTTCCTTTGAAAGCTGCCTGTTTATATGCTTTGACCATGTATAAATTGGGGAATAGAGATTTTTTCCTTCTCTTTTTAAAAAATTCCTTTTTTTAAAACCCTTACCTTCTGTTTAAGAATTGATATTGTGTATTAGTTCTAAGGCAGAAGAGTGGTAAGGGCTGGGCAATGGTGGTTAAGTGACTTGCCCAGGGTCACACAGTTAGGAAGTGTACAAGGTTAGATCTGAACCTAGGACCTCCAACTCCAGACCAGGCTTTTATTCACTGTGGCCCCTAGCTGCCCCTGAATGGCTCTTACTTTTATAAATGTGAATTGTTTCCTTTATATGCATTAGAAGTGAGACCTTCATCAGAGAATCCTGCTGCAAAGAATTTTTTCCCTGGCTAATTGTCCCTTTTGATCTTAGCTGTGTTGGTTTTGCTGTGCAAAAATTTTTTAATATTTATTTAATCAAAATTCTCCTGTTTATCTTTGGTGAATTCTTTCTGTCTCTTGTATAATAGGACCTCTTCCCTTAGTCTTAGTTGTAACAAAGTCATGTCATCATTTGGAGCTTATCCTGGTATAATAGAGTGAAGCATTAGTCCAGACATAGCCAGACTGCTCTTCAGTTTTCCCAGAAGTTCTTGTCAGATATTGAGTCCTTACCCCAATGTTGGATAACGGTTGCATTCCATGAGATGTCTGATTAGTGTAGACATTGATTTCTCTTGTTCTAGTACAGAGAAATTTGAGGGAGGGTTTTGGCAGCTATGTAATACAGTTAATTCATGTTAAACTTTGAAGTAAACTAAACCCCAAGTCTTTTTCAGATGAACTGCTCTCTAGGCATGTCTCCCAGTATGCCAGTGGACTTCACAAATATTCCTCAGATTTAATCTTTTTAGATTTAGCATCTTTTTTTGGGTCAGCCAGGCCCAATTTTTTCCACCTGGCTTAGCATCATCTACCACTTCTAGGTCCCCTTAACTATCCTCTGGTCCACATTGTTTCATCTCCATAAGGACAGAATGAGCTGCCCTCAGATATTTTTATCCTGCTGAAGTCTTGATAATGTCTCCACAGCATGACTTTGTCTTAGTGACTCCATGCTGCCTCCTAGTGATCATTACATTCCTTCCTAAACACTCAGAAACCCATTCTAGAATTTTGCTAGGATTGAAATCAAGTTCACTGAGTTGTAGCTTTTTTCAAAAGCCCACCTTTAAAAAAAAATTTTTTTTTTTGAGACATCTGGTCAACCTTTGGTCTATCAGCATCTCCCAGTCAAATCTTGGGAGATAACATTGACAAGCACAAAGGAGGGAGAGGGGAATAGGCATTTATTAAACACCTAGTGTGTGCTAGGCACTGTGCTAAGGGCTTTACAGATATCTCATTTGGTCCTCACAACAACCCTGAGAGGCAGGTGCTGTTATTATCCACATTTTGCAAAATGAGCAAACTGAGGCAAATAAAGATTAAATTACTTGCCAGGCTCACCCAGAGCTTATTAAAAGTATCTTTGGCTGGATTTGTGCTCTGGTGTTCCCAATTCCAGGCCCATTGATCTATCCACTTTGCCACTGAACTGAGTTCAGTGGTTCTAGAGTTCATGAAAAGAATTCAGAACATCAGTCTTGATAGGCCTTTCACTTGGTTGAGTTTGATTGTCATATCAATGCAATTTTTGTCATCCTTCCAAAGACTCTCCAGGCTGTGACTCTCTTTTTCACAGTGGTGACTGGTGCTTCATGTCAGAATGTTGTCTGAGAGGGAGTCGATGACAGCCTTCCCCTGTTTCTCATTAAAGTCTTAGATCATGTGTAGTATCCTTGAAGAGTAAAGTTATGGCAGTTGTGAGGCTCCTGTTTCTTTAAAAACTTTGATGGCTGCCTTTTGTTTTCACAGACCTTCCATTTCTGAGTATGTCTCAGGAGGGCCCCCCAGCCCTCTCTCCCAACAGATTTTTAAAACATCACCTTAAAGTCATCCATTGAATAGCCTGCCTCCAGCAGGTGTCTGCATGCATAGGGGTGTCACAGCTTAGTCTGCCAGCCGCAGCAAGGAGAGCTTCATTGTTTTTGTTCTTTCCATTTAAAAAGTTGTAAACATGGTGTTCCTGGTTCTGCTTCCTTTTTTCTGCATTACTTTATAGAAAACTTGTCCTGTTTCTCTGAATTCCTATTTGTCTGTTCTTATACATTCATGTGCCACAGGTTAGCCATCCCCTACTCTGTTTGCAGTTCCTTGCTTTGACAAAAGCAGCTTTAATTAATACTTGCCAAAATATGTGGGAAGTTTCTACCTACCTTCTCTGAGTATATTCTCAGCAGTAGGATCTCTCCCATTCAAAGGGTGAATGCCATTTTAGTAGCTTCCTTTGAATAATTCCAAACTGCTTTCTGTAATGCTTGGAACAGTTCATAGTTGTTCCATGTATTGGCATGCCTGTCTTCCCAAAGCCCCTCCAGCATTAACCACTGATCTCTATAATCTTGTGCCAGTTTCCTGTATGTCTTATATGTCAGATGCTTGTCAGATATTTACTGGAAAAAATTTTCCCCATTCACCAGGCTCTCTTCTTATCCTGACTATATTGATACTGTTCCTGCAAAATTTTTGTTAGATTTGTTTATTTAGGTTAGTAAATCCTTCAAGGTTTTCTTATTCCTTAGTATTTCAATTAGGCTATATTGAATATCACTTTGATAGCAAACAGTTATTGAGCATCTTCTTTGTGTCCTAATCCCTATGCAGCATTCAAAAGGCCTTTCTCTCAAAGAAAATCTAATTGAGATAAGACTAACGGGAAACAATTAGATAACAATACAAAGTAATGTATAACCAAGGGGTAAGTGGTATATTAAAGAGAAATCATCCCATAGATATAACTCTGGAACAAACGTGGCTTCCTAAGATGTCATTTCTTGGCCTCATATAACATCAATGAATGCAGACAGAACATGATGTTGATCCTTATAATGTGATGCTTTGGGCACATGTGTTAAACACATAGGCTGTTGCTGCTTCTAATCCCATGTGGTTATCTTTCTTAGTTTTTTGCAGTTTTTGCAGTTTAAGTACATAAGAAAAGTGACCACTGCAGTGACTTGGGTTTAACTATATCACCCTCAGCAAAGCCTTCTGGTTGCCTAGTCCCTTGAGATGAGATAGTACTTTAGAGAAGCCAGCTGGCCTTATCCAGCTCTCCGAAGCTAACACCTCCTTCTGGTTCTCTTAACTCTCCCCTTCCCAAGCTGATTTATGAGGACTGCATGGATCTCGTTGCCAAGCTGCCTTGTGTCGCAGCAAAGATCTACCGGAATCTATATCGAGAGGGCAGCAGCATTGGGGCCATCGACACCAAACTTGACTGGTCTCATAACTTCACCAACATGTTGGGCTACACTAATGCCCAGTTCACTGAGCTTATGCGCTTATACCTCACAATCCACAGGTGAGCCAGACCCAGGTACCATGTACCTTTTTTGTGGAGAATTTTGGAACAAAGCCACTCCAAGGGGGGCAGCTGGGTAGCTCAATGGATTAAGAGCCAGGCCTAAAGATGGGAGGTCCTGGGCTCAAATCTGGCCTCACACACTTCCTAGCTGTGTGACCCTGGGCAAGTCACTTAACCCCCATTACTTGCCCTTACTGCTCTTCTGCCTTGGAACCAGCACATAGTACTGATTCTGAGATGGAAGGTGAGGGTTTAAAAAAAAAAAAAAAAAAGCCACTCCAGAATTCACATCGTCAGGGAAAGAGCTGTGGACAAGAGTGAACCTAAAACCTGGATTCAGGGACTAAAGTGGTTATAAAAAAGGTCAGAGGAGGGAGTTAAATCAACTGGCCAAAGAATAAGGCAGGACCTTTAGCTGGGAGCCACGTTGGCAGGGGATCAGGGTTGTTTTTCTGGTCTTCTGCCTTCATTGTTTGCAAGCAGCATATGTGGATATACTGACCCGATTTTTCTCATTTCCCCAGTGACCATGAGGGTGGCAACGTAAGTGCCCACACCAGTCATCTGGTGGGCAGTGCCCTTTCAGATCCCTACCTGTCCTTTGCAGCAGCCATGAATGGACTGGCTGGGCCCCTCCATGGGCTAGCCAATCAGGTAATAGCAGGCTCCTGGCCCTTGTACTTACTTTCCAGCTCTTTTTATTCCTGGTCTCCCTGCTATCTCCTTCTAACCATGTATTGGCCTCCTCCCTGCTGCATTATTATCCACAGGAGGTACTAGTCTGGCTGACGCAGTTGCAGAAAGAAGTTGGCAAAGATGTGTCTGATGAAAAGCTGCGTGAATACATCTGGAACACGCTCAACTCAGGCAGGGTAAGCAGAGCACTTAAAGTGAGAAGAATCTTTGATGTAGACTTTGTTTCTGAGAAGAGTTGGGTGAAAGAAAAGAATGAATTCCAGCCTTCATACAAGAGAGTTGGGAGTCTGTGCCGCCCTCCTTGAAGAATTTGGGGAAGGGAATGGGAGTTGATCCCTTTCAGGTTCTGATTAGTTTCCACTCCCTTTGTAGGTGGTCCCTGGCTATGGCCATGCTGTACTAAGAAAAACCGATCCACGGTATACCTGTCAGCGGGAATTTGCCCTGAAACATCTACCAAATGACCCCATGTTTAAGCTGGTGGCTCAGCTGTATAAGATTGTACCGAATGTACTTTTGGAACAAGGCAAAGCGAAGAACCCTTGGCCTAATGTAGATGCCCACAGTGGGGTGCTTCTGCAGGTAAGGACCTCCCACCTTCTCATCTCCCTTGCTGGGGCTAATTAGAGGGCCATCTGACCACCACAGCAGATTCTCCAGATCATTTCCCCAATTCTCTTTCACACTCTTCCCATGTTCCTTGTAACAAATGTCCATGAGGTGTCCCCCTCTAGATTCCAAGTTGTCACACCTCTCCTAGCTCTATCCCAGTTTTGAGGCCCTTAAACCAGGGCTTGATAAGAGGGAAACAGAGCCTCGTTCACAATCACTGGACCTTACTTTCTGTTTGTTGCTACCCTGGGCCCTCATCCTGAACCCTTTTTTTTTCTTTCTACCCTGCAGTACTACGGCATGACAGAGATGAATTACTACACGGTTCTCTTTGGGGTTTCACGGGCACTGGGGGTGCTGGCACAGCTCATTTGGAGCAGAGCCCTGGGCTTTCCCCTAGAGAGGCCCAAGTCTATGAGTACAGATGGCTTGATGAAGTTTGTAAGCTCCAAGTCTGGGTAAAGACAGGAACTGGGCAGAGTGGGGAAGGGGAAGAGAATGCCTACCAGAATGAGGGGACTAAAAGAGACAGTATATACTTTTTTGTTTTTGTTTCAGGGGGCCTTTAAAGATTTTTAGGATTAAATTATATATGACGCACTGACACTAAGTTTGAGGTTATTTAAAGTATAAATTCAGATTTTTTTTAAAAGGCAAAGATGAGACTATGTTTCCTAACTAGTCCCCCTCCCCTGCCCACTGTAGGAGTTGCCCCTTGACCATAGTTTGAACAAGACTAATAGAGATCTGGGCGAGGATGGGCCCCCTGCCTCATCTAGAGTGGAAATCTAGCGCATGCCCTGCCCCAACAGGGTCCATGCTGGTTACAGGGAATCTGAATTCACTTCTTTACTTTGGAGATTTAGGGTTGTTTTACTTAGTTCAAACCCCTCCACACCCACCCAAACTCCTCCCTACCAGTAGGCCAAAAACCAGAACTCTGCCCCCAAAGTCACTTTTCCATAGGAATCATGTTGGATTGCAGCCCCAAACCCACCCCAAACTAGACACACAGCCACACACATCAAGAGCTGAGCTGTTCACTGTCTGGACATGGTTTGGAACCCTCTGCCACCAGATGAACAGAGGCAATGGCAGCCATTAAGATTGGCACCCAGAAGAGGTGGTCTTGGGAAACCTCATGTCTCACTATTTTAAAGGAACTACTTTAGTGCAGACTTTATGTCCTTGGCGACTCCCTAGGCTGGAAGAGCTTTGGAAGAATTATATTGGGGATTTCCCTTACCCTTAGTTTTGTACATACCACTGGTTTGGGCCTCTTCCTCTGTCAGTCTTTCTGGTGTGGTGTCCCCCCCCCCCCCACCTTTTAATATTTACATCTGGACATAATCTAACCACTATACACTTCCCACCCCCCATACATTTTCTCTGGGTTGAAAAGAGTGGGGGTGCCTACAAATGGCATAGCATGCTGTCTTCATAATATGGCCAAAGGGATAATCCTTTTGTTTTTTTAAACTTGGAAGTGAGAATGACTTAAAAATGGATTTCATCTTGTTAATATTAGACCCCAGGGCTTAGGGCATTATTAATATAAATAATTCACAACCCCCCCCCCAAATCCCTCAAAATTATTTATCCCAGTTCTGCCCCCCCACTGCCAACAGTTCATTGTTTAGAGCCCCATTTGCACAGGTTTTTCAGTGATTCAGAATGCTCTGCTGCCTCTTCTTTGAGAAAGAACTGAAATACACTCCTCTCACTGTGTCCCCTCATCCAACTCCTCCAATCCTGCCTGTGTTTGTGTGGATCCCCTGCCCCTAGAACCAAGCTGTTGAGATGGACACACTGTCTATGAACCCCTGGGTAACTGTCAAGAGTCCTGTTGCAGACTTCAGGTTGTTCTGTATAAAATGCAAAATAAATGTTTTTATTAACAAAGCTGGGTCTTGGTGTCGTATAAGTCATGAAGATAAAAGAGGAAGGCTTGGCCATTCCTGCTTCAAAGGCTTTCTTACCTCCCTTCAGCATAGGGAACTCTTAGACCAGTGGTTCCCAACTTGTTGGTGGCCTCTTGGAAGAGACACCAGGGATTATGGGAAAGGGATCCAGAATCCATGTTTTCTCAGCCAATGAACACTGACTGCAAAACAACTCTGGTGTGTGGGCTCAGGGTGTGTGTATGAAGTTTTTTGGACAGTAATTCCCAACCTTTACATTTCCTTCCCTTTCTCCCACCCAGTTCACTGGGTGAAAGGACTTAATGCATGGCTTTTATTCAAAGGCTGCTCCTTCTGTCCCCTCACCAGAAGAGGGCCATAGTATGCATTACAGGTACCTCTTGTTGGGCAACAACCTCCTACCAAACAGGTAAGACAGGACGGTGCTTTAGATGAGCTCCCTGGAGTCAGCTCTCCAGAGGATATCATTAGTGCTAGAAATGATCAGTGTTTTACAGATGAGGAAACAGGTACTTAGCCATAGGAAGTGCTGGAGGTTGTACTGGAACCCAGCACTTCCTATTTCCCCGTGGGGTTTGAAGATGATTTCTTTAGTATTCTGAGAACTTCACTATAACTGACCTTCCTTTGTACTCACTCAGGAATTTGATTTGCATTTAAAGACTTCATTCTAAGAAAGTGTCTGTAGGCTTCTTTACCAGAATGGCAGAGCTAATAGTTCCTCGGCTCTTATTCCTGGCATGGGGTTAAGATCGTTCTCACTTGTGGCACCATCACCCAAACCCTTCCCCCATCAGGTTCCTGCTACAATTGACCTTCTGAAGAGGGGCTATAAATAGTGAAGAAGGGGCTGGAGAGCAAGCCTCAGCCATGGGAATGTAGGGCTATAGTTAGCAGGAACACTGTGTCCACAGAAGCTGTCAAGCGAGAGGGGCTACCTTTTTCCCCACTGAGTTTTCTTCCTGCCTTGTAGTCTTTACCTAAGAAGCATTACAAAACCAAATTCACACAATTGGTTTATTGGCTCTTCATCAAACACTCAGCCCAGGTGGAAGAAAGGGAGAGACCAAGTGCCTTCCTATCCCCCTGAGAGGGGGGCAAGAACTCCTCTGACACCCTATATATATATATATATAAATACACACACACACACACACACACACACACACACACACACACACACACACNCACACACACACACACACACACACACACACACACACACACACACACACACACACACACATATATAAGCAGGGGAATTCCCTTTTGGGAAAGCAGCCTTCAGATAGTACCTCAGATGCTTGGATTCCAAACTGGAAGTTACTTTTTCCTCAAAAGGCTTCTTTTCTTCTCAAGACACTATGGACTGCCCCTGTTCCTTTAGCTCCTTAATAAGAGAGACCTGGGATTGCTTTACCCTTCTAGAGACACTGAGGCAACCATTAAGTTAGACAGGAAGGAGCCCTAGCTCACAAGACACAATTGAAGATATAAAATTCCAGCCATTCTGACTCCATTTCCCAGAAGGAGACAGATTAGCCAACTTTTAGGGATTTCCCTTACCCTCTGCCTCTCCTGATGGAGAAGCTCACCCCAGATTCCCGAGTTCTCTCTCCCTGGAGAGCCAGAACCATTAGGGCAGGGAGGCAGACATAAACAAGACTTGCCCCAGAGGGTGGCACATGGGTCAAACCAAATCAGCGTTGGGGCTGGTCTCATGTATGGTGCACCTCATGGAACATGAGTTCACGAGGGATGGCTGTCTCTGGACCAAACTTGGTGGCAGCTCGGCGCTCAAAGGCAGCAACGTTCTGTTTGACAACCTCATCGAAGAACATGGTGGCCAGCTGAGAGTGTAGCAGTGATCGAAACTCAAAGGAAATCTAGGGATGGGGGCAAACAAAAGGAGACAGGAACCCTCCCTTTAACAAGGATGACTTCCTGGAACAAATCAATCCACTCAATGCACATAGGAGCCACTCAAAAATACCAACTGAGACCAGAAGTTCCCTCAGGAAGTCTGCCATTGGGAGTGTGGGTCAGTGATGTCAAACCAATAATAGCTAACATTTATACAGTGCTACAGTTAGCTCATCTGATCCTCATAACAACTGGGGGGTGCAGGGAGGGGGGAAGGTAGGTGCTATTATCATACTCCAATTTACAGATGAGAAAACAGGCCAAAAGGGTTAAGGGGCATGCCTAGGGTCACACATCACAGCTAATATCTCTCTGAAATGACCTGACTCCTGGCCCAGCACTGATAGAAACAGATCTCTGTGGGCCATATATTGACTTAAAAAAACACAAGTTAACTAGGTTGTATTTTTTATTTATTTTGTTAAACATTTCCCAGTTAGATTTTAATCTTGCCCCAAGTAGTTCTGCTGCCAGCTGGGTGGTCAAGGTGTCTGACACCTCTGGCCTAGGTGGCAGCATTATAAGCCCCTTAAATGCTTGCTGACTCCACTGGGAGCTCAGGACTAAGTCCAGGCCACACACCGTTACTCACCGAAAAGTCCACCGTGCAAGTGCGGGAGTAGGCAGGAAGCCCAGGGCTGAATCGCCAGATTGTCTCCAAATGATTGAAGAGTTTGCCATCGGTGCAGACAGCCTGGCAGAAAGACAATCAGTCAACGTAAAGTTATAGGTGAAAATAACAAAGCAAACAAAGTAGGAAATTTAGTAGTGAGCAAAGAACAGAAAATAACTTCCTTGTCACCTCATCCCTGAAGTTTCACGGTACCAGGCTAGGTTGGGGTAGGGCCTTACCTTGACCATATGAGGTTTGACCATGGAGACAGCTGAGGTGTAACGTTCCACAACAGGTGGGAAGCCAACCTCCAACTGGGCCTTCAGGTGACCTTTTCTGCTGGACACTACTAAGGACTTCTTACACCAAGGCACAAACTCCTTGTACTCCTGGACATTGGATACCACCTCAAACATCTCCTGCATTGAGTACCTGGGGGAAATTGGGGAGCCAAGAAGCTGGGTGTGGAGTCAGGGTACCCATTACTCCTCACCACTGACCCTACACAAACAGGTACATACATCCCACCCCTTTGAGGGCTATGGAGATCAGCTGACCTCCCCAAAGCACAGGGGCAGATTCCCATTATGCCAAACCAAGAAAACACACTGAAAAAGTGGGCCACTGCTGTGCTCAGAACTGGAAAAGGGCTGGTTTAGTCCTCAGGCCATGGGAAATGTCCAATGTCTTGTGGCAAGCCAGTCCGGGGGAAGGAAATGGGAGTAGGAAAAATGGCATCAGTGGCCTGAGACTCAGAACAGAATAATTTCTTGTGAGGTCTTTCACTCTGGGGCCATTCATCGAATCTTGGTATGTTTTTGTGGTGAGTACTCAAATCTTAACTGCATCGTTCTCTAGATCGTGGGAGTGAGCAGGAGGCAAGGCACAACCACGATGGGAGATAAAGTCAAGTTCTGCACCTATCAATCAGTGGGGGGGGGGCGCCTTGGCTGGCCCAGGTTTCTGGTTTAGGGGTCGAGAGAGGGGATTCTCACCCCATAATCCTGCGTTCGGAGTAGGCCTTGCGCTTGTTGGTGAATGGGGCAGCGAAGCCCATAAAAGAACGGCTGTGAGAGAGGCCGGCCTCAGCCCACAGGGCCTGGGCAGCTCTGGGCAGCAAGAGGCTGCAGGTAGACAAGAGCCTGGGGGCAGAGGAAGGAGGCAGCGTTAGCCCGCCCCGCCACGAGGGTCCAGGTCATCTAGGCGCCTGTCCTCCCCAGGAGCAGAGGGAGGGGGGCTCTTCCCAAGGGAAAGGTCAGCCGGGTGAGCTCCCCGCCCCCAACACCAGCTGCAAGCCGCCGGGCCCCGTTGCCAAGCGGTCACGAGTGCTAAAGGTCGGGGGCGGCTGAGGACGGGCCCGGGCGCTGGCGCAAGCGGAGCCCCCTCGAGGCGGGGCAAGCCCGCCGGGCGCGGGGTGAGCTCAGGATCCCATCGGGCTGCAACACCCCACCCCCTCAACCCCAGAAGCCCGAGGAGGTGGCAGCAGGCACACTGAACAGATCGAGGAAGAAGAGCACAAGCCCGCCGGCGTGGGCCACCCTACTCAGCTCTAGCTCGGGCGAACGAGCGGCCTCACCTCATTGGCTGCAGCCCTCGCGGAGGGCCCGGGGGCGGGGCGGGGCGCGCGCCCGGTCGGAGGCAGCAGCAGCAGCGCCGGGCCGCCGCGCGCGTTCCAGCGGGGAGCCGCCGCGCGCCTGCCATCGCCATGCGCGCTCCTGCCTTCTTCGCACTCTCCTCCGGCGCCGCTCTCGCCCTCCCCACCCTTGCAGGCTGGGAGCGGCAGCCGGGTGAGGAAGAAGCAGCGGAGGGAGGCCAGGCCTAGAGGGACTGGGGAGATGGTCTTCACAACCACTCCTCCCCGTCAGCCCGCCAGGCTGAGACTGAAGCCGGCGGCCGCTGCAGCTCCGACTCGGGTCCCCGGGTTACGTCACGCCGTTGCCATGCAACAGAGGGTGGGTGAAGGGTGGAGGAAGGACCGAGATCACGGAGGCTTCTGGGGATTGTAGTTTTCCGAACTTTATCGCGTTAGGACGAGGAGTTGCTGCTCCAGCTTGACGTTCCCACGTGGGGGGCATCGCTCGGTTCCAGTCTGTCCGATCCTGTGACATCACTTGACAGCATTTGGCGTTTTGAGGCGTGGGCTTGCTCTGCCCGAGTTCTGGGGTGGTGTGTCCCTTCAGATGGATTCTTCCATCTTCTGGGCTCCTGGTAGCCAGTGTCAACACCTCACTGAATCCGTTACTCATACCAACCGGTACCTCACTGCGCCTTGGCTTGGCTAATGCTGCCGGGGTGCAGGCGCGTGTGGCGAATAGGGCGGTTGTAACTTGAGAATCCGGGGCCCTAATGTGCGAGCCTCCACCGCCGCAAGCCATAGCGAGATGCAGCCCACTGCAGGGCCAGGCAAGTCTAGCGACGGCCAGTTCAACTAAGGGCACTGCGGGGAAACAGCCTCCTACCTTCACCACCATCTGTGGCTTTTCAACTCATTCCTAATCAATTTCTCTGTCTCCCTGAGTTCGAGGAAAAGGCCCAGCGTGAGCCTATTCAGATGAACTCTGGAAAATTATTCAGAATAGCAAACGAAGGTTCTATTTCTTCATCGTCTCAGTTCCCCCAATCAGCCTACACGGAGAAACAAAGAAAAAACAAACGAACAGAGAAATCTCTGTTCCCTTTCGGCCTTAAATTCTCCTGCCTTGAGTCCTTGTAGGCGCATTTTAAGCTACAAACACAAGGCAGGTGTGTTTAGTTGCTGTTTTTCCATGACTGTAAATGGCAAAGGCAGGAAAACAAATAAAACTTTCAAAATGCTGGCAGCTTTAGTTGGTAGTCAAGGAAAAAAACAAAAAAGCTTTTCTCCATCACTTCCCCCCACCTCAAACCTAAATCAGAGGGAAAAACAGGAAATGAGTAATGACCTGGTAAGTGGGAAGTTATTCCCCCAGTTCAGGGGTAATGGGGCTTAGTGAAGCCATCATGACCCAGGAATAGTCGGGACCCAGGATCATCACAGCTACCCTCTGCTGTTTCAACCCAAACCACTGTTTTACTCCTACCTCTCATTAGCATGTAGGTAGTGACCTCCCCCCCCTCAAATCTTGATCTGATCAATTCCACAGATCATGAGTTTGGGGGGGCCTCGAAATCTCTGGTTCTAAAATGAATGAACAAAAGGCATGTAAACATTGCCTATATTGAAAGCCTCATGCTATCCAAAGATTGTTGGGATGGCAATGGGGTAGTGGATGGGAGCATCATAAATACCTACTGCTAGGAATATAGGAGAGGAAGACAGTAGCTGATCTCAAGTAGGTCACATTTTTAAAAATACAATTTTATTTTTTAAATATGATTATATTTGTCATTTTTTCCATCAACATAATTTCCCCCAGCACCTTTCCCTCTTCTCCTCCCAGAGAGCTAAATATCTTTAAAGAAAAGGTCTGAAAATATGTGCAATGTACCACATTTGTGTACCTCTACCCTTCTTTTGGGATGTGTATTCTTTGTAATTTTGCAACATTCACTTTTTTTGGTATGTTTTTTTTCCATGTGTACTGTAATAGTCATTATATATATATATATATATATATATATATATATATATATA
>NC_058134.1:283228491-283255823 GCF_016433145.1 Gracilinanus agilis
CCGCCGCCGCCGCTGCCGCCCCGCGTCCCCGGTGGAGCCGCCGCCGCTGCCGCCGGGAGCTCGATGCGGACGGAGCCTGGGCCGGGCCATGGGGATCCTCAGCATCACGGATCAGGTCAGTCACCGCGCTAGCCGCTGCCCGCTGGGCGCCGCCGCCACGCGAGCTCGGGGATGTGCGGCCTAGGCCCGGCCCGCGCCCCAAACTCCCGCGGACCCCCGGGCCGGGCCAGGCCGGGGCGGCCTCCCCCGGGCCCGCCCCGCGCCGCCCCGCTCCGCCCCCGCGGCCCGCTGCCCTTGCGACGGTGACAGGGCGCCCTCCCGGTCAGCCATGAGCCGCCCGCCCTCTGCTCTCTCCGCAGCCGCCCCTGGTCCAGGCCATCTTTAGCCGGGATGTGGAGGAAGTGCGCTCCCTCCTCTCGCAGAAGGAGAACATCAACGTGCTGGTGAGCCGGACGGCCCACGGCGGGGGGCGGGGGCCAGGGGCAGGGCGGAGGGGAGAGGATGGGGGGACCGGCCGGGCGAGGGCGGGGGCGGGGAGCCCGCGCTCCCCTAGCCCAGCCCTTTGCTCTCCAGGACCAAGAGAGAAGGACCCCTCTGCATGCTGCTGCCTACGTGGGCGACGTCCCCATCCTCCAATTGCTACTGCTGTCAGGTAAGGGAGGCTGCCCGCCCTGCGTGATGATGAGCTGGGCCGGCTTGCCCACCCACCCACGGCTTTTCCTTTTGTAGGTGCTAATGTCAATGCTAAGGACACACTGTGGCTGACCCCCCTCCATCGTGCTGCCGCTTCTAGGAACGAGGTAGGGGCAGCGGGCACCCCAACCCCCCCCCCCCCAGCTCGGGGAGGTGGATGGGGGAGGCCCAGACCTCCGTCATCCTCTTCTGGGCTCATCTCTGTCCCATCTGGGGAGGAAAAGCAGACCTGGCTCCTCCCTCCTGACCTCCGGCCAGGCCCTGGATGGGGGGCTGAGCTCTGCCAGCTGATTTGACGTCAGGGGCAGCTTAGCACTCTGCTGGCAGACTGCAGGGGGCCCCAATGCCAGGCTGAAATGACTCATCCCTCCCTGAGGGGCCCGCAGGAGGGGGGCCCCTCCCAGGGCCACGGCACTCCCCTGGCTTGAGCCATCATCCTAGAGGTCAGAACCAAGCCCTGGGGAGATTGCCCAGGAAGATGATTTAAAGTGGGGGGGCTGGCTATGGGTTCAGCTGGGCAGTGGAGGTGGTCGTGGGCTTTCTTCCATTGCTATTTCAGTGGTTGAGGTGGGTGTAGTTGGGAAGGTGGGAGGCATTCTTTCCCCTGGAATTTTCTGGGGAGCAGGATGGCTCTAGGAATCTTTAGGAGGCCTGTGTTGGCTTGGGGAGGGGGATGTGAGGGGGGCTACTAAACCAGAAACTGGGAGAATGATGCTGGTTGTGCTCACCCTGGAAAGCTGAGGAGAGAGGTTCTATTCAGATGGCTGTCAGGAGGTGTTAAGGTGGTTTCTTTAGGGGAACAGGAAGGCAGACTGTGTGGATAAAGGGGTTCTGTGTTTTCTGGATGTTGTGGCTGTTTTTGTCGTGGGTTAAAGCGCCCAGGTCAGCTGATTTGACCCCTCATCTCCTACTCTTTGTTTTTCTTGTCCTGACAAATTTCCACTATCAGAAAGTTCTGGGGCTGCTCCTAGCACATTCAGCAGACGTGAATGCCCGGGACAAGCTATGGCAGACACCACTGCATGTGGCTGCTGCCAACCGGGCCACCAAATGTGCTGAAGCCCTGGCCCCGCTGCTGAGCAGCCTCAATGTGGCCGATCGAAGTGGGCGCAGTGCCCTGCACCATGCCGTGCATAGTGGACACCTGGAGGTAAGGACTCTGTACCAGACACTGGCTGTGGGACTTGTCTTTCCATGCCCATCCCCCTACTCCTTTACTTTCCCTAGTCTGCTTTCCCCATCAGTCCCTGTCCATGGTCCTTCCTGCCTCATATCACTTCTCTCCTCAGTTTCCTGAGAGTGACAAACCTTTAGAATGAGATGACTAGGGATAGTGAAGGGCAGAGCTCTGAAGGGAAGTCTCCCCTGTTCTCACGCAGATGGTGAACCTGCTCCTGAACAAGGGGGCCAGTCTGAATGTCTGTGACAAAAAGGAGCGGCAGCCACTGCATTGGGCAGCTTTTCTAGGTAAGGAAGAATCTAAGTAGAAAAATGATGTTTGGCCTACATAGATAGTCCTGACTTAGAGATTTGGGGGCTCTGGGGTAGGGGGCCTGCAACAGAGTTTATTCTCTGGTCCCCTTAGCCTTGTCTTTAATTTGTTCCCCTCTTAGGACATTTGGAGGTTCTGAAGCTATTGGTGGCCCGGGGCGCAGATCCTAGTTGCAAGGACCGGAAGGGCTACGGGCTGCTTCACACAGCTGCTGCCAATGGTCAGATCGATGTGGTCAAGCACCTGCTACGGCTGGGCGCTGAGGTCAGGGACTTGGGAACTGTGGGAGAGGTTGTGTGGGGAGATAAGGTCAGCATCAGGAAGCTTGGGCACAGGGGAGATGGGGCAGGACTGACAGCCACAGATTGTGGGAGCTAAGGGCCCAAGAGGGCAGGAACTGGAGCACTGGGATTTGGATTTCTTTGGCCAGATATACCATCCTTCCTCTCTTGTCATTCCCCACCGTTCCAGATCGATGAGCCCAATGCCTATGGGAACACGGCTCTGCACATTGCCTGCTACCTGGGCCAGGATGCTGTGGCCAACGAGCTGGTGAATGCAGGCGCTAACGTCAACCAGCCCAATGACAAGGGATTTACTCCATTGCATGTGGCTGCAGTCTCCACTAATGGTGCACTCTGCTTGGAACTATTGGTCAACAATGGGGCAGATGTCAATTTCCAGGTGACCGAGGAGGAGGCTCTAGAATGGTGGAGCAGGGACCTGGCTATGGGATCACGCCGCAGGGGGTTCTGGTCTGATCTTGATTAGATGGACCTGGAAGAATCCCATGTCATTAAATTATTGAGAAAAGGTTTAAAGCCACAGTTACTCCCTTTTCTCCAGAGTTGTACACGATACTCTGCTAATCTCCAAGGAAATGTCCACTTTGGGCATTGATGTCTGCAAATATGTCCTTTGGGAGGGAATCTGGATTAGGCTCTTCTCTGTTTTATGCTGAGAGCAGTTTTGTTTTCCTCAGAGCAAGGAAGGAAAGAGTCCCTTGCATATGGCTGCCATCCATGGGCGTTTCACCCGATCTCAGATCCTTATCCAGAATGGTATGGACCCCAGGGATTATGTTGTTCTCCTTCCCATAGGGATTCCAGATCTTTATTCCCCATGGGCTTTCCAAAGATTCTATTTTGTTGGTCACTCTTGCCTGTCTTCTTTCTTTTAAATAAATTTCATTAATACCTTTGTTTTTACATTTTCTGTATTTCTGTTTAAATTTTCTGTATCTATATATAACAATTCTTTCTGATTCTCCTATCTCATGCTCAATCCCTTCCTATTACTTTCTTTTTCTTTTTTTAAGTAACCCTCATTCTCTCTCTGAGAATCGATACTCAGTATCAGTTCTAAGACAGAAGAGCAGCAAGGGCCAGGCAGTTGCCCAGGGTCACCTAGCTATGAAGTGTCTGAGGTCAGGACCACCTGGCTCTCTAGCCACTGAGCCACCTTGCTGTTCCTCTGTTCCTTTTTATGACTTTTTATAGGTATGATCTCCGAAGTTTGTTACTAGCCTCAGGCCCACAGTTTGTTTCTGTCTGAGTTCGTTTTGTTTCCGTCTGTCTTTCTCAGGCAGTGAAATTGACTGCGCTGACAAATATGGGAATACGCCGTTGCATGTGGCTGCCCGCTATGGACATGAGCTGCTCATCAGCACCCTTATGACCAATGGTGCTGACACTGCCCGGTGAGCTTCCGCTCTCCCCCTCACACCTTACCGGCTGCCCCTCTCCCAGGCAGGTGGCTGCTTGGCCCAAGGGCTCACTGTTGGCCTGTGCTTTCTCTAGGCGAGGCATCCACGATATGTTCCCCCTGCACTTAGCTGTTCTCTTTGGATTCTCAGACTGTTGTCGTAAGCTTCTCTCCTCAGGTGGGTGCCGTGGGATGGTTAGCGGATGGCCAGGTAACGGGGCCTCTCTCTGACCATTGCCCAGAGGCCTGAAACGCGGGTACTCGTCCTGCTTTAGGTCAGCTGTACAGCATCGTGTCTTCACTCAGTAACGAGCATGTTCTCTCTGCTGGTTTCGACATCAACACGCCTGATAACCTTGGCCGGACCTGTCTCCATGCTGCTGCTTCTGGAGGGTGCGCTGCCTTGTTCTTGGGCTCCAGGGGAGGCCCATTTCCTCGGGCCCACTCTTTGCTACCAGCAGTGGCATCTGCAGCCAAGCTGGTCCTTCCTCAGGTGCCAGTTTTTTCCTAACCCTTTGCCACCCTCCCCCTTATAGGAATGTTGAATGTCTTAATTTGCTGTTGAGCAGTGGAGCTGACTTGAGAAGGAGAGACAAGTTTGGAAGGTGCGTGGCAGGGCAAGGTGGGCTTGGGGAACGCGGCCACGCAACATCTGATGGGGGACCCTCGTGAGGGCTGCTTTGCCTTGGCTCTCAGCAGAGTTAAGAGGTCTTCATTAATCTTTTGTCCCACTTGCTGGCTCTGCTAGGACCCCATTGCACTATGCAGCTGCCAATGGCAGCTACCAGTGTGCAGTGACACTGGTGACTGCTGGAGCGGGCATCAACGAGGCTGACTGTAAAGGCTGCTCCCCTCTGCACTACGCTGCCGCTTCCGACACCTACCGGAGGTGAGTTCCCCTCGCCCATCCACCTGGCCCTTGGCTCCTGGGCCTGCCTCTTCCCTCCCTCCTGATGGTACCCTTTGTGCCTAGAGCGGAGCCTCACTCGGCTGCCAGCCACGACCCTGAAGAGGACGAGCCACTGAAGGCGTCCCGGAGGAAGGAGGCCTTCTTGTGAGTAGTCCCTGGGGCCCCCAAGATGCCCACATCCTTTGGGTTCTTTATGTCCCATCCTGCTCCCCTGGGCTTCCCTCGTCTTTTTCCCCGGCCATACTCTGGAGGCATTGTGCTCAGCTCCAGGATCTTGTGGGCTGCAAAGCAAGGGGCTCCTGCTTCAGCTGAGATTGGAGATAGCCTAATGGGTCTACACTTAGGTAATACTCCCTAGCCTGGAGACGCTCTTAAAGAGTTGCTCCGTTTAACCCTGGTGAAGCTTGGGAAGGAAGCAGTACAAGGCAATAGAGAGATTGCTCCATTTTACAGAGGAACAAAATGAGACTCGGAGAGTGACTGGTCCAGGGTCACACCACCACTGAGGGAAGAAGGCCCTCCCACTCACATTCTGCCTCCCAGTAGACCCTCAACTGAGGGACACACAAAAGAGAGGAGCCTGGGGAAGGCTGGTGTAAACAACAGGGAAGGTCTTATGAATGAGCTGTCATCTAAGTTAGCTTTGAGAGTGGAGATGGGGGAGCAAGGCCAGGAGGGAACACAGCAGGCGAGGACTCTGCCGAGGATGCATCATGGGGCACAGAGAATGCTCTAGCCTGCCTTCCTGTGAGCCCCTGTATCTGGCCCAGGCTCTAGCCCCTCCTGGTGACCTTCTCTAATGGCCTTTCTTCCCACAGCTGTCTGGAGTTTTTACTGGATAACGGTGCAGACCCCTCCCTGCGGGACAGGCAGGGTTACACAGCCGTGCACTATGCAGCCGCCTATGGCAACAGACAGAACCTTGAGCTGGTAGGTGGGGGTGGCCTGGCAGGGCCTCAGAGGCCTCAGAGCAAGAGGAGGTGGGGGCCAGGCCTTGAGAAGAAGTGAGAGGGCTCTGGGCCGCAGCCTGCGGGCAGCTCCAGATTCCTCATCGATGGCTCATCCTTTTCAGCTCCTAGAAATGTCTTTTAACTGCCTGGAGGACGTGGAGAACACCATTCCAGTCAGCCCTTTGCACTTAGCTGTGAGTCTTTCCTGTGGGCCATTTCCCTCCCTGGCTGTTCCTTTTGTTCCCCCACCCTAGTGCACAGCAGAGCCCTGAGGGCCAGCTCAGCCCAGGAGCTGGCACAATGGAGGTTTCCTCCCAGCCTACCTAGATTCTCTTTCCTGGCCTTTTTGGGGGAGTAACCTTGAGGAAAAGGGAGTTAACCAAAAATGTCAAGCCCATTTTGTGTCTAATGGTTTGGGAAACATTTTGGCAAGGTGTTTGCTAGTTGGGTCCAAGGAGTTGGCAAAGTACACCCAGGATTATCTCCATTTTGGTTTCCATACTCTCCCAGGCCTATAATGGTCACTGTGAAGCACTGAAGACACTGGCGGAGACGCTGGTGAATCTGGATGTGAGGGACCACAAAGGCCGGACTGCGCTGTTCCTGGCCACAGAACGTGGCTCCACAGAGTGTGTGGAGGTGCTCACGGCCCATGGAGCCTCTGCCCTGGTCAAGGAGCGCAAGCGGAAGTGGACACCCCTCCATGCTGCTGGTAGGGGCCGCTCCTGCCCACAATGAGTCCCAGAAATTCATTCAGTCATTCTGTACACCAGAGGGGTCAACCCGCTCAGAACCAGGTGAAAATACGATTAGAAATGTTAACTATAGCAGAGCATAGATAGTGTTAAAGTGCAATTTTCTAAGTCACTCTGCTGCCTGCAGGAACCCTTAGGTATGGTTTACTGGTGCCCCCTTTCTCTTCGGCTTTGACAGCACTGCTGGAGACCACTGGTGTGTCCATCTCAAATAGCCAAATCAGCTGCCCTCTTACAGGCTTAGAAAACCACAGATTAGCATCCTCTCCGTTTTACTGTATTTTTATTCAACATTTCCCAGTTACATTTCAGTCTGGTTCCAGCCACTGAGGAGTTTTGACACTTCTGCTGCTACACCTTAGCAAGCCACTGGGTGTGGGTAGGGGCAATCTGGAGAATAATTACATCTATATTTGTTGCGCTCTATGTGTCCATTTTTTTGTTATTCTGAGTCATACTGAAATAGAATATTAAGGTCTAGTTCTGGGTCTCTGCTGTGCATCCTGTAGGATCCCCTTCCTTCTCTGTCTTCCTCAGAAGAACCCCCAAGGAGAATCCCATTTCCCTGCACATTGCCCCTCTCAGGAGCTGACTCTGGCTTCCTCTGGACCTCTTTCCCTGCTTCCTTTTTCTCCCTTGGCCCGTGTCCCCACCCGGCTCTGACGTGCCTCCTTCTCCCGCAGCTGCTTCTGGTCACACCGACTCCCTACACCTACTGATTGACAGTGGAGAGCGAGCTAATATCACTGATGTCATAGATGCCCACGGACAGTGAGTGTGGGGGCACGGGGGGCTCGAGGCCTTGGTCTGGGGCAGACTTCTCACGCTGATGCTCTTTGCTTTTTCCCATCTTGCCTTCAGGACCCCACTAATGTTGGCCATCATGAATGGCCACGTGGACTGTGTGCACCTCCTGCTGGAAAAAGGGTCAACGGCTGATGCAGCTGATCGCCGGGGTCGAACTGCCTTGCACCGTGGGGTGAGTGCTCGGTCTTCCCAGGCAGAGCTGTGGTAATGGACAGAAATTTGAGGTGTGTGAAGCTGATGCCGACCAGTATTGGGGAGTCAGTTTGGGGACCCCTAGCATGGTGATGGGCAGTGAACCATCTTGTTATCCGCCTCCATTCTGTTTGCTGATATCCTGCTGGGACGCCACATAGGAGGAACATTGAACTTGGAATCAGGAGATCTTGGGTTGCAGTCCGGCCTCCAACACTTTGTGATCATGGGCCAGTCATTTAATCTCACTGAGCTTCCTCTTCTCTAAAATGGGATTATTAACTCTGGCACCACTTATCTCGAAGGGTTATTCAGAGTAAAGTGCTTCATAGACTTGAAAATTAAATATTTGTGAGTGTCTGTCTGTGGATATCTGTACACATAGCACGTATGTGATTTTATTATACACACATGTAAATGTTGGCTCTTGTTATCATTCATGGTTCTGCACATAGCTCACACACACTTAGACATCCCATCATCCTCTCTTTCCCCTGTCCCCCTCATATGCCTAATCAGTGGGATGGCCAGCTCGTGGACTCCAGTTTTCCTTAGCTCCCTCTTCTTGGGCCCTTTATTCTTCCTTTGGTCTGTCACCCTCCACTCGTGAGCCTCGGGACCACTCCTTTCTGTGCTGGTTGGCTTCCATAGAGAGATTCAGGGTGCTGGGTGGTGGGTAAAAGGAGGAATCCCCCAGTGCTCGCCCCCCCCCCCCCCCGTGGTCAGGGCTAGGCTCTTAGTCCAAGAGGGAAGAGCTAGGTTGACCCCTGTATCGCTGACTCCTAGGCGGTGACTGGCTGTGAGGACTGTCTGGCAGCCCTTCTGGACCACGACGCCTTTGTACTATGCCGAGATTTCAAGGGCAGGACGCCGATCCACCTGGCCTCAGCCTGTGGCCACACAGCTGTCTTGAGGACCTTGTTACAGGCCGCCCTGTCCACAGATCCCTTGGATGCTGTAGTGGACTACAGTGGCTACTCTCCCATGCACTGGGCCTCCTACACTGGTCAGGGGCCAAGGGATGGTGGGCACTGGGGATTGGGGCGGGGGCCTCAGGGCTGAAGGGACCCGACTGCTGGCCTGAGATTGGGGAGTATGATGGGATCATGTGGGGAGACTGCTGGACAATGGGAGCTTTGCTCTCACTTCGTCCCCTTCTCTCTCTCCTTTCCTTCTTCTGCACCCTTCAGGACACGAAGATTGTCTGGAGTTGTTACTTGAACACAGCCCATTCTCATACCTAGAAGGAAACCCCTTCACTCCTTTGCACTGTGCAGTGTGAGTGACCTCCTCCCTTCCCCTTCCCCTGGGGGCAGTTAGCGGCCTGCTTCCTCCTTCTCCTGGTGAGACCCTTTCTCTCTCTGCTCAGAATCAACAACCAGGACAGCACCACAGAGATGCTGCTAGGAGCGCTGGGTGCCAAGATTGTGAATAGCCGCGATGCCAAAGGACGGTGAGTGGCGTGGCCCCTGGGGAGTGATGCCCGGGACCCCGAACTAACTGCCCCCTCCCCTAGCCTCACTCCCCTAGGCTGAGTAGCCTCCCCTGCTTTTTCTACTCCCTCCCCCACCTACAGGACCCCCCTTCATGCTGCTGCCTTCGCAGACAATGTCTCTGGGCTCCAGATGCTGCTGAGGCACCAAGCTGAGGTGGATGCCATCGATCAGGCCGGCAGGACGGCTCTCATGACTGCAGCTGAGAATGGGCAAACTGCTGCCGTTGGTGCGTGCCATGCGTGCTGGGGTAGGGGGTGTGCATGGGAGGGGGCAGAGTTCTGGAGCACCGGGGCAGGGCGATGCATGCTGAGAGAGAGATGGGCAGCGGGCTTGGGAGGCTCTGGGGCCTTCGTGACGCTCTTCCTCTTCGCCATGGCAGAGTTTCTGTTATATCAAGCGAAAGCAGACCTGACCGTGCTGGATGGGAACAAGAACACTGCCCTGCACCTGGCATGCAGCAAGGTAGGGCAGCATCGGCTGGGGACAGGCTGGGGAACCGAGGCCGGTTGTCTCCTGCAGCAGACAAGGAGGGAGGGACAGGATGAGGAGCCCAGAAGCAGCTTTGGGGTTTCCCTGGGGTCAGACTCGGCAGCACCCATTGTTCTCTCCTGCTCTTGACTGTGTCCTCCTTTTAGTCATCCTTTTATCCCCTCTCTTCCCCCCACTTTCCCTCAGGGCCACGAGAAATGTGCCCTGTTAATCCTGGCGGAAACTCAAGACCTTGGCCTTATCAATGCCACCAACAGTGCACTGCAGATGTGAGTGTTCATGCAGGAGGGCCTAAGGTTGGGGTGGCAGATGGGGGAAAAGAAAGTCCTCCTAGGGACAAGGAGGGCCCAGGGGTTCTGCAGACGCCTTCCCCTCCAGACTGGTCCCCCTCATTTATTCCTCTTCTTTTTCTCCCTCCAAGGCCACTCCACATCGCTGCCCGGAATGGCCTGGCTTCTGTGGTGCAGGCGCTGCTCAGTCGTGGGGCCACAGTGCTGGCTGTAGATGAAGAAGGTGGGGTGGGGCCCAGAGCCCCCCCTGGGTTGGGGTCAGGGACACTATACAGGAGATGACCTCCTGACCCCAGGGGAGGGGGCCCAGCCCCCCTAATCCCTCTTTCTGGGCCCTTGAGAGGAGGCCAAGTGACAGGAGTTTCCTTTTGAGAGGAAACAAAGGAGAGCCCCAAGAGTCTCCGGGCGGGCGTGCTTCCTGCGCCCTCCTTGCCTGCCCTCCCCTTCCCGATGCGCTGACCCCCATGCTCTTTCCTGAACTGGGACACGCTTAGCATGCCAGGCACTTGACTGCCTGGGCTCCCTTCCATAGGCTTGTGGGGAGCCAGGGTGATGGGGGAGGAGATCAAAGGGCCCGTACCTCAGTTTCCCCTGATCTGCCCTGCAGGTCACACTCCAGCTCTGGCCTGTGCGCCCAACAAAGATGTGGCGGACTGTCTGGCCTTGATCCTCTCCACCATGAAGCCTTTCCCACCTAAGGACGCCGTCAGCCCCTTCAGCTTCAGCCTGCTCAAGAACTGTGGCATCGCTGCTGCCAAGACAGTGGGCGGCTGCGGCGCTCTGCCCCACGGGGCCTCCTGTCCCTACAGCCAGGAGCGGCACGGCGCCATCGGCTTAGACGGCTGCTACTCAGAGTAGATCCTCCGCTGGTCTCCCCACACCGGTGACCTGATATCTTATTCTATTTATTTAGAAAATGTCTATAAATATAGGGCACTTTAAAGGAGAACACGACTTGGGTGATGGGGGGGCTGGGAGTGGGGATAAGTTACAGGGGAAGGAGGGAAAGGGCTGGAGAGAAGCTGCTCACCCCTGGGATGCCCGAACCGAGCAGGGCATTAGTGGGCCACCAGGGAATTCGCAGACACTCTCGGTGCCCCCAGGGCAGGCCCTTCTGCCAAGTAACCTGAACAAAATTACTAAATGCCTGGCTCCTTTGATCTCGCTGCCCACTCTCTGCCCCTTCTGCTTCCTTTTTTGTCCCTCCTCCAGTTTTCCTGCCTCTGGAGCCAGGCAGTTACCCATCCCCTGTCCCGATCACTGCCCTTCCTGCTCGGCTAGCCTCTCTCCCCCCGAAGCAGTGAGAAGCCTTAATTTCTGGTACTGTGTGAGCACTCTGGAGGTGCCCCCCTTGCCCGGTAGGGGCAGCTGGGTGGTGGTGGGGAAGACCTTTAGCACTGAGGCCTGGAGCTTCTTCCTCTCCCCTCCCATCCACCCTGGCACCCCCTCCCCCTCTGATCCAAATGCAAAACACTTGAAGCGACAACTACTGTACCTGGGACCCCGAGATCTGCTCCCTTCTCCCCCCACTTCCTCATATGCAAACCAAGGGCTGGCTCTGCCCCTTCTTGGCCCCCTCACCATGCACTTTAACCTTGCTTCTTCATTTTCACTCCTTTGGGGAAGAGCAGCACCTGTGGCTCCCTCCTCCTCTTCCTCCTCCTCCTGCTCCTCCTCCTCCTGTTCCTTTTCCTCCTCTCCCTCCTCTCCCTCCTCTCCCCTCCATGCTTAGGCTTGTCCTGAATTTTGAAGGAAGCATTTCCCCCTTAGTGGAAGACACAAATGAATTTCCTGCCCATTTCAAGGCCACGGCCCTCTCGTGTTCTGTGTAAGTCTCAAGCATGTGCTTGTTCGTATGTGTGGAAGGAGGGCTGTCCCCATCCTGGGTTCCTCCAGGCCTCCCCCTTTGCCTCGATCGTCTGTATGTCCAAGAACACCCCCACCCCAATCCCTGATGATCTGAAGCCAAAGATGGTAGGAGGGGCAGGGGCAGACTAGAGACCACCAACACCTGAGACTCAGAGCACTCCTCAGAGTGGGAAGGTAGACCAGAGTCCCTGACCCCAGGTGCTGGGGATGCTGGGGGGTCAGGCTGGGGCCTTTACTAACCAGCTTCCTAAAGCCCTGCCTGACACAGTGAACCAGGGAAGGTGGGGGGCAAATTTTTCTCTAAATGTAGCATTGAATTTGGCCCTGGTCCCCTTAGATGCCCTAACCATCCATCTCCCAGCCAAGCCTCCCAGATATCCCGCCCCCCCCCCCCAATCTAGTGTTCCCCGCCTCACATGCAATACCTCAGCCAGGAGCCAAGACACATAACTTGAACAGAGGCCATACCCGATCCCTTCTCTCACTATTCCTCAGTTGCCATCAGTATTGTTTCCTGAAAACTGGACTGGCCTCGTTTACATAGTGCTTTTGTGCCCCCCCCCCAGAGAATCACAAGGGCCCCCCATACCCCCCCAGCCTCACTCGAATTCTTCTTAGTTTTACTTCTTTTCCCATTTGGACTTCTCTTCCACCATCTCTGCGTAGAATGATGTTGGGGCATTAGGGGACATCCCAGGGACCCCCTCCCTCTCCGACACCCCCCAAGTGTTCATTTATCCAGTTTTCTGTGGCTTGTCTGAGACCTCTTCTCTGCCATTCTTCTTGGTCTCTGTGTCCCCCCCCCCATCTCTCTCTCTTCCCCTTTGTTCCCCCTACCCCCATCACTGTTCCCCTAAACCATTTCAAAGCTTTGAAATGACCATTGTTGGTGAGAAGAACTGTGCAGCTTCTAGTTTTCCATCCTGTTAAAGCCAAAGGGCCTTTCGCTGCCCCTTCCCCCTGCCTTCCTGCTCCCCGCTCCTTCCCTAAATGACAATCAATATGACCTCTCTCTAAGGGCTGTAGCCCCGCCCCTGCTCCCCAGTCCCTGCTGGCTTTTCAAAGTGCACTCACCCACTCTGATGCTTTCTTCCAAGCCTTCTCATCCCCCCTTCCCATCCTCGTTTTGATGCAGGGATTTGGGTAGAGGGGACAACACGGGTTTTCCAGAGGAGCCCGTCTGGGTGTCAGTCGTGTTCTCCTTTATTGATGCTCAACAATGTCAGTAAGAATCTGAGTGTTTGCAAAGCGCCCCATTCTTGTGCTAAAAGAGATTTCTGGTGGCTGCCCAGGCTTTGCCCCTTCAGCACAGAGTCAGCATTGCTGGGGAAAGAGGGGGCTCCCCTTAGCCCCTTGTGTAATTGGTGAGGGGGCCTGGAGGATGAGCAGCCTCCTCTCCTTATGCCAAAGGAAATTCCCTGCCCCACCCTGGGCTCCCATGCCCCTGTTGTTTTTGAAGCATCTTGTCCCATACTCATGGCCACTGCATATTTATTTTAATTTTCAGTTTTTGTAAAACTTTTTGACTTAAACGGGTGTGGAGAAATTAAACAAAGGCAGAATGGCCCCCGGTCCTTCCCCAGGAAGGGGAGGGAGTAGACATCTCTTTCCCCTTCCTTCCCTAGGCTACCCCCCCCCAAAAAAAAAAAGCTCTAAAGCACTTGCTTCAAGTAATAAGCACTTTTGTGGAAAAGGCCTCCCTAGAGAGGTCCTGGAGAGCAGCCCCAGGGTCCCAGCAAAGAGCATTATGGAGAAGACAAAGGAGATTGGTGGGAAAAGACAGCTGATGAGAGCCAGTTTTTAGTTTCTGATTTGGGGGGCTTTTCTGATCTGAGGGACATTGGGCAGTTGGAGGGGGGCGCTCATGCTCCCACTCCTAAAATAGAAAGGCACAAATCGTGGGTCCTAGTAGAACAGAGAGACCAGGGTCACTGCCACTTGTCCAGCTGAGACTGATGGGGCTACCTCCCCCACCCTGCCACCCCCGAGCCATAGGACTGCTGAAAACCACTGAATGTACAGCCCAGGTTGGGGTGGGGAACAGCCCGTAGGGAAGGGGCTTCTATTCTTCTTGTTTGGTGCTGTGGGGGGTGGGGGAGATAACATTGAGGGACCCTCACCCCCAATAAGACTTGTGTTTCTTGGGGTGGAATTGTGGGGGAGGGCCTGCCTTCCTTCGTGTCTCCCCAGGGCCCTTTCCCTCTCTTCACCCCCTCCGTCTAGACTGTAAGTCCAGCTCACCTTTGCCTTCAATATGTAACCAAAGGAAAACTCAATACTGTTTCCACTAACATCCACCAATGTTGCCCCACTGACCGCCCCTGTGTTCCCTTGGCCTTGAAGGGGAAATGAGGACTGAGGGCCTTGGGAAATGCTCTGCAGAGCGACTCCTCCAGTGTCTTCTCCAGAGTCCTTCAGAGAGCTGGGCTGGAGAGCAGGGGATGGGAGGGTCTCTGAAGATTACGCATGAGTGTTTCTTGGGTCACAGCTCCAGCGGACCTCACGTTCCAGGAAGGAAGCCCTTTCCTCCTTTCCCCTCCTTGGCCATTCCCAACCCCAGGCCCCAGTCTGTGTTTCTCCTTTCTCTCTTCCCTTCCTTCCCTGATTCCAGCAAAGGAAAATAGCCTTACAGACAACAGCCCAGAAGCCCCCCTGGGGGGATGGTAGGGGATCTCCTCACCCCTGTCATTTCAGAGTGTAGGGGGATGGGGAGGGGAACTAAGTGGCCCCTTCCTCTGCCTGGTCAAAGTGGTTCCAGCCCTCTCCTTCCACGGGGTCCTTGGCATAGTCAGGTTGGCTCTCCGCTGGTGAGTAAGGAAGGGTCAAGGCAATGAATACTTGAGGTCCAAGCCCAGAGGTCTGAGAGGAGGGTCTGGCTTGTCTCCCCTAAAACCCTTCCAGAGAAGTGACCAAACTCCAGCTTTGGGGGGTGGCGGCGGGGTGCTGCTTTTCTTAACTACTTGAAGGTACTAACTCCAAGGCTGCTGTTGCCCGTTTGTGTGAAGTGATAGAAACTGTAACTAGCACTTGGGAGGGCACGTGATAGTGATGAGGGTGGATTCATCCCAGTCCCAGTCCTCTCACCCCCTCATTCCCCTCGGGCCTGAGCACTGGACTGCCCACCGGGAGCCGAGGGGACCGGCTCTCCCTTGTTCTGGGCACCATCTCCAATTGCACTAAAGTAGCTGTTGTGCCAGTCTTGCCCCCACTCCAGGGTGGGGTCTCTGCTTCCAAACCCGCTCCCCACCCTTAATCTCCTCATCCCCTTGTCACACCTGGATAGCTCAGCGTTGGGTGTGTGTCCAGGGCGCAGGGAGGAGGGAACATGGCTGGAGAGGGGTCAGTTAGTGAAGACAGGAGAAGAATGGAGAACGAAAGCCTCCCTCAAGCCACGGGAGCCCAAGAGTGAGGGCGTCTGCCCTCAAGGCTATGGGTCTGGCAGATGTGCCAAATTGGGGTGGGGGTGGAGTGGGGCTGCCCTGCTGGCAGCACCCCCAAGGTGGCTCTCTCAAAGCAATAGTTCCCCCTTCCTGGGAGCCAAGTGAGACAGGGGAGAGGGAAGAGCGGAGGCCTGAGGATTTCCTCGTGTCCGGCTGTGCAGATGGCAGCATGTGAGAATGTTCTTTGTCCGCTGCCCATCGGGGGGCTCCTCTCTGTGTGTCTGCTCCTCTCCCCTCTTGACCTGCATGACCTGTGATGCTGCAAACACCACCATCCTGTGTGCAGGTGTGTTGGGGGGCGCAGGGGATGGGCCACGTCCCTTGTTCCCCCCATCCCCACCCCGTGACCCATGTACTCGGTTGTAGGAAGTAAAGAGAACTGAGCACAATTCACTGGATTCTAGTGGAATCTTTCTCTAAGCAATCTGTCACACCTGCCTGTCCTCCCCCCCCAAACCCACCCCATGGTGCTAGCGTTGGAATCGGGGAGGGGCCTGAGGGAGAAGGTGTCCAACCACCGGGCCGAGAACACCCAGTCTGAGGGCGGCACGGGGAGAGGGAACTGGGAGTGTTCGATGGGGGGCCTCACATGCAGCCCCCCAGCCCCAGGGTAAAGCACAAAGACTCCCCGCAGATGGATGTGCCCGTACCCCCCATCAGACCAAGGCGGGGGGCCTCCTGCTCTGAGCCCTCGGGCCCACCTCGGGCTTCTGCCCTCTTTGGTGTGAGAACAACTGTTCAGTCATGGTTTTGGGATGGGTTCTGTTTATTAAAGTCCTATTGCTCCTATCGGCCCTGTGTCCCGCCTCTGTTCCTGGGATAGGGGTGGGAGGGGGAGGAACGGTGGCCCCTTCCTGCACGGCGGCCTCTTCCCGCGGGCCTGCGCTTCAGCCGTCCAAGGGCAGGGGAAGCAGCTGCTCCTCAAACAGGGTAATGGTCAGCATGAGGCAGCCCCCCAGAAGCAGTCCCAGCCCCTGGAGCAGGACAGAGGATGTAGGCGGGGGATCTGGGGGATGAAGCAGGGTGGGGAGCTGGAGGGAGAAAATGGTGGTCAGACCGGTGGCCTTGGGCCCAGAGAAGGCCTCCCGGTGCTCTCTTCCCCTGGAGACTGCTCAGAGCACGGAGGAGGAAGCGGGGAGTCGAAGGTCAGATGCCA
Source organism: Gracilinanus agilis (assembly GCF_016433145.1). Classification (NCBI taxonomy): domain Eukaryota; kingdom Metazoa; phylum Chordata; class Mammalia; order Didelphimorphia; family Didelphidae; genus Gracilinanus; species Gracilinanus agilis. Next base: position 283,244,735 of record NC_058134.1, read on the forward strand.
CCCCGCCACCCCTTTCGGACCTCATCTGTGCTGGCCCGGCCCCCTTACCATGTCCACAAGCGCCACGTAAAGGAAGACCCCGGCCGTCATCCCAAAAGCCCAGGGAGTGAAGGGTGCTGGGCCCTGGCTGAGGCCCACACCCAGGGCTGCACCGGCCAGCCCCAGGGCCCCCGACACCAAGCTCACCAGCAGAAGCCTTCGGTAGGGGAGCCCAGCCTGGAGGAGCATAGCGAAATCACCTGTTGGGAAGAGGAAGGTGGCCCAGTGAGCTCATGCCCGAGGCGGGCCTTGATCTTCCTCTGGAGGCCGCCACAACGGACTCGTTCCTGTCGTTTCCCTACCCAATTCATGGGGAAGCTCGTGGCACAGGACAGCCAGGGCAGTGCTCATACCGCTGGAGAAACCGTCAGAGAAGGCGACGCCTAAAAGCAAGTGCGAGGCAGGACGATGGAGAGAGCCCGTCCACCCGCTCTGGCAGAGCCCCTGCCCAGCCCCGTCCATCCCCGCTCTCACCAATGGCGAGCCCATCCGTGAAGTTGTGCAGTCCGTCTCCCAGCAGGACCATCCAGGTAACCTGAGTGTTCCCACTGCCTGGGTGGCCGTGGCTGTGTGCGTGGCCCTGCCGTCTCTGAGGAAGCGGGCCTGGGGAAGGCGGCCCTCCTGGCTCCTGCAGCCCTTGAGTCGAAGAGTTCCTGCCTGCGGGTCCTGCATTCTCCAAGTCTGGCCCCATTTGGATATTACCTGGGTCTGCCCTCAGGGGCTGAAGAGTTGTTCCGCAGACATTCTCTGGGTCTTGAATTCCAGGATCTCTTCTGGTTTGCCTACAGCATCTCTAAAACAGGAGTGAGCTCCGAACTTAAGAGGGAAAGAAGTAAAGCCGGAGGGCTACGGGGTCCCATCGGGTCCCCTCGACGTCCCAGGCTGCCCCGCTCTCCCTCAGAGAGGGCCGTCTCACTCCTAACCCATGAGATCTGTTGAATGTCGGGCAGCTCCTGCTGGAAGCGAAGCCTCTGCCCCTGGCTCCTTTGCAGCACCCCAAGCTCGGCCTCTTGGAAACAGCCCAATGGGTTCTGGGAGGCTGGGAGGAGGGAAGTTACTCACCTGATGCAGCCCACCCCAACGGAAAACCCCGAGCAGATTCTCCAAGACGAAGAGGAGGAAGAGGCCTCCCAGCACGGCCAAGCCAGGGCCGAGGTCCCCGCCGTGACGTCCTCCCTGAGCCTGAGACACCGAAGTGGGAAGGTCAAGCGGAGGCCCAGGCAGAGTCTCCCCGCCGCCCCCATTTCCATCTGCAGGAAGCTCCAGAGCACCCCCAGGAGAGGGCTGGGGCTGGGGCTCACGTACATGCGGCAGCAGGTGCAGCAGAGCATCTCCACAAAGCGTGCCCACGGCCAGTGCCCCCAGGAAGCCCAGCAGAGGACGCAGCCGCCGGGAGCCCAGGACTCGTAACAGCAGGACGGAGAAGGGAGCCAAAGCACTGAGTGCCAGGACGGCCAGGGCGCTCTGGGCCAGGGCTGGGAGAAGGGGGCGGTCACAGGTCAGGCTAGGAAGGTGGGGGCTTCCGTGGGATCTCCCCCGGCCCGGGCCCCGCTCCCCCCGCCCAGCCTCAGGCACTGACCAGACAGCAGGTCCCCTCGGCGGGCCGGGGCCGGGGGCTGGAGGCAGACCCGGCTGTCGATCTGGTAGAGCAGCGCCGGGCACAGCAGGGCAAACTGGCGAGGGGTCAGGGGAGCCACCGGGCTTAAGCCAAAATTGACGAGAAGCTGGGAGCCATTCAGACACTGGGGAGTTGGAGGTAGAGGTCAGGGCAGAAGCCACACAACAGGACTTGGGGGCCGGGAGGAGGGGCCGAAGACCCCGGCCCACCTCGCCTCAGAAGGGGCCTTAAGGTCCACGGGCGACACCGGCCGCGCCGGGCCTGTCCTCGCTGTCTGCCTGCCTTGCTCTGCTCTCTGGACGCTTGACCACGAGGCCACGGCGATTCTGCCTCCCTCCCCGGCTTCTCTCCTGCCCGTGCTCCGGCCTTCACGTGTGGCCGCTGACCTCAGACAACCCCAGGCCCCGAGGAGCGCCTCTGCTCACGGTGACATCTCTGGGGTGTAGATGTCCCCCCAGCCTGCCCCCACGGGCTGCCCTACTCACATCTTCATTAAGATGGTCAGACAGCGAGTGGTCCAGCAGCAGAAGCCTGTGAAAGAGGCCGAGGCCGGGGGACGGCGGCTTCTCTGGATCCCTCCACTCGGGGGAGCCCAGGGGTAGGCCTGCCCAGACATCCACGCGGAGCCCCGAGTCTGGCGGCCTGAAAAGGATGGCGCTGAGGAAGAGAGGCTGCCGAGGCTCGGAAGGGTCCTCCCAGAGGGGGAAGGTGGGGGAGCAGGAGGGAGCAGGAGGGCCAGGGCGTGGGGAGGTTTGGGAATTCACAGGGACGAGGAGAGGCCGGGCTCGGAGCCTCGGCGCAGTGGGGGGCTGCGGGGATGGTACCTGTGGGTGGCATTGTCCCCAGGGGAGGGCCCGGCCCGACCCCCCGCAACGCCTGAGTGGCCCAGCTGAAGTCCCTGAACCCGGCCCAGGCCCAGGCTGTGTAGGAGCCGAGCGAGGCCGGCGATGCTCAGGGTTCCGTTCTCTCCATATAAGCCGAACAGCTGTGCCAGGTAATGGCCCTGCTCCTGCTCTGCGGGGCCCAGGGGGGTCGAGGGGTCTGCCGAGGGGTCCAGAGCCCCCACCCCACCGAGAGCCATCCAGACACACAGCACAGCCGCCAGGGGCCCCATGGTGGGGCCGAAGAGTGGGGGGGGGGCCCCCGGGGCCAAGCCTTGGGCTCTGCGACTCCTACTCCCCCTGGGGCATCCTGGGGCCGAGGGCACCTGAGGGGAGAAGAGGGGGTGTCTGAGGTGGCCCTCCCATCTGGTTCTGTTGGGCCCCCCGGCCAGCTGTGACCCTGCAGGATCAGCACCCGCTCGTCCCTCCTCTGCCCCAGGGACAGGTCCTCTCCCTCCCGGCCCCGCAGCCCACCTTCCCAGGCCTCACCCCCACGGCCACGCGAGAACCTTGCAGGCGGCCCCTTGGTTTGGGCTGTGCGTGGGGGCCTCCGGCTGGGCAAAGACACGTCAGGCCGCTGCAGGGACACCCGCACACACCTGCCTGGGGGCGGGGTGAGGGCAGGAGGGCTCATATCTGAGGTTAATGGTTCACCTGGCTCAGCTTTGCCGGGTCGAAGGCCGCGGACCAGGGAGGGTCGGTCTCTGCCCCCCAGGGGGCATTGGGCTAGGCCCGGCCGATTTGGGGCCCCGACTGCCCTGCCCCAGGAGTTCTCCCTCCTTCTTGCTGCACAGCCCCCCCAGCCCTACCCCCCCAGGTGGCCCCTGTCCATCCCCCCACTTCCAGGAGCCAGCGAGGCCGGGCAGAGCCCAGGAACCCGCTATCCCAGCCTGCGGGGGGCCCTGCCCAGCCGCTCCACCTGGAGGTGCCCCCATGCCCGGCCAGGCCAGCCTCATGTCATGCTCAGGTTCCGCCCGCCGGGCCCAGGCCGGGCAGAGGCTGGCATTACCTGAGCACTGCAGAGACGTGAGGAGCCCCAAGGGCGGCAGCAGCTGGGCGTCTTCAGGCGGGTCGGGGGGGGTGCCAAGGGTCAGGGCTCCGAGCTAGGGGAGGGGCGCCGCCTTAAAGGGGCAGCCCTGCCCTGGCCGAGGCGCCGGCCCGCCGGGGATGCTCCCTCCCGTCCCTCTCGACCGCAGAAAGGAAAAACAACCAGGTGTGTGGTGGGGGTAAGCGTTTATTAGGGGGAGCAAGGTCGGCCCCCCCACATCGCACACAAGCCCAATACTCACCCCAGGTCTGGTTTCTAAAAATGGCAGGAGGCCTGGCGTGCCCAGAGGGAAGGGGCAGCGCACAAGTGCTCGCACTCGAGCAGGGGCAGCCTAAGGCCTGAGGGGGAGAGACGACACCCCCGCGCCACCTCCGCAGGAGGCTAAGATGCTCCCGTCACAAGCCGCCGTGCCAATCCCTGGCAGGGAGACGCATGAGAGCCGTCCCGGGCAAGGAAGAAGGAAGGAAGGGCGTCCTGCTATCTCTTGCTGCTCCGCCGCGTCTCTTTGCCGTTGCTGACAGGGTTGGAGGGGCCCGGAGGGCCGGCGGCCGTGTGGCTGGGCTGACTCCGAGTAATCCGGGTGCTGATGGGATGCGGGGGTGCGTGGGGCGCGTGGGGGCCGCTGCCGGGGGCTGTGGTTAGGCCGTTCCCATTCTGACTCTCAGAGGCTGGTGTTAGGAAAGAGGAAGAAATAAGGAGAGGCATAGAGCAGGCAGGCAGACCCCGGCTAGGACCCCCCAAGAGACAGCCACCGACCCTCCCACTCGGGCCCCTAGGGAAGGGGACCCGGCAGCTCTATGTCACAGGAAAAGGCGGGAAAGACAGAGGTCAAGAGGCCAAAGTGCCTCATCTTGACCAAACTGCATGATCCCCCACCGGGCCATCCAGCTCTGCAGGACTTGGGCTGTGCCTGGGACTGCGGAATTCTGGGTTCAAGAACCTGGCAAAGTGGTCCCTCCATTCCAGCCTGGGGCAGGCAGACATTTAAATATCAAATGTTGAATCCAGCCAGACTGCCCTGACGGAGGGGCACTCTGGTCCCCTGAACTGAGGGATCCCCACTGCAGCAGCCTCAGAGAAGGAGGAACTGTACAAATCTAGAGGCCGTTGGGAGGGCAGGGATCACTGATCCAGAGCCTACCACAGGGCAGACTATGAGAGGAGCTACCTGGGAACAGAAGCCAGCCATGCAGCAGGGAGCTGCCACTGGGGGATATCAGAGGGGAGGGGACAAAGGCCTACGGGGCCAGTTTGGACCCAAAGGCCACAAGGTCCTCTTTGGAAAGAACCTTCCTCTTCTGGATACCCAAAGAGGGGCTAAAGAGACTAGAGGAACCTCCTTCGATTCTCTGTAGAGTCAAGGGACTCTGGCTGTGGATCACAGTATTGACTATCAAAACTTCCTTGATGTTTTGTTTTTTTTTGTGTTCCCCCGCTTTCTCTCGCTTTGTTATAGGGAATGGTACCCTGGGTTACTCTTATTCAGTTATTTCAGTCTTGTCTGACTCTTTTGTGACCCCATTTGGGGTTTTCTTGGCAAGAATACTGGCATGATTTGCCATTTCCTTCTCCAGCTCATTTAGCAGATGAGAAAAATGTGACAAATAGGGTAAAGTGACTTACCCAGGGCCATACAATAAGTGTCTGTCTGAGGCTGAATTTTAACTCAGGGTGGTGGTGGGGGAGACAAACAGACAGAAGGAGAGGAGAGGAGGGGAGGGGAGGAGAGACTGAGGAAGGGGAGAAGTGGGGGGGAGTCCAAAGCAAGGAGAAGAGGAGGGGGAAGAGAGAGTGGGGGGAAGAGAGGGAAAGAGAAGAGAGGGGGAGGAAGAGAAGAAAAGAAAGGGAGAGGGAGGAAGAGAGAGAGAGAGAGAACTAGGTGGGTGACAGCTGGAGTGCTGGACTTGGGAGTCAAGAAGACCTGAGTTTGAATCTTGTCTAAGATAATGATGACTAGTTGTATGACTCTGAGGAAGTAATTTCACCCTCAGCTAGCTGCCTCATCTGTAAAATAAGTACAACAACAGCACCTGCTTTATCAGAGTTATTGTGAGGATCAAAGGAAACATTTATAAAGGTGTTCGTTGTTATTATTTTCATCATCATCATTATTATAATAGAGCAGAAGTGATAAATGATGGCCTTTGCCTACCAAAGAGAAGAATAAGTAAAACTCTTGCTGGTGTGTATGGGAATTTAAGGCTGATGTATGCTAAAACCATATATGACTTAAATAGATGCTAACAACACAGCTAAACTCCTAAACTGCTTGTACATCACAGGACCATTAAAATCAAAGGAATGGGAAGATTCACTGTTAGGGAAAAGGGACTGGGTAAGACGCTGGTAAGTAGGGTTTTTCTTTAACTGAAAAACTTCCAAATTGTTTTCCTTAGGCAATGACAGCAAAAGGATGTCCTAAGCCCTACTGCTAGAGCAAAGAAGGTGCCAGATTCAGTTCCATCCTAGGGATGTACACAAAAGTAGCAAAGAAAGAGAAGAGGTTCAGGAGTTTCAGCCTGAATTCTGAAAGATTTAGAGGGAATAACAGGGAATGAAATATCATCCCCCCAGAGGAGGCAGCAAAAGGAAGGAAGGTGCATCTAAGACAGCATTCCCCAGTGTTTCCCAAACTGGAAGAATCAAAAGAGGGGCTTGGCTGTCACCATTACTAAAAAGCAGAGGAATTCACATCTGGTAGACTGAGAATACCAAGGCTAGGATCACAGGAGATGATCTCCAATTTGGTGGGAAGGAAGGTCAAGGAAGAATTTTACCTGGAGAGACAGCGGGAGGGCCAGCTGGAGCCTGGGAAGTGGCAGAGGAACTGTCATTCTGTACCTGAGGAGACCCAAACACATTTAAGCCCTGTGCTGCTCTTGTTTCTTCTCCGGAGTTCCTGAACTCATGGGTGAATATGGGAAGCTCAATGGAGGAAGCCCCCAGGCTAGCTACCATGATCTTCTCAAACCTCTCTTGTAACCTTCCCTGGCTTCTTTACAATCCCAATTAAAATCCCATCTTCTGCAGGAAGCTTTTCCTAACCCCTTTGTAACCCTAGTGCCTTCTTTCCATCTGTTAACTATTTCCAATTTACTCTATATACAGCTTACTGGTTTGCATGTTGTCTCTCCCATCAGACTGCAAGCTTCTGGAGGGTAGGGACTGTGTTTTGCCTCTTTCTGTATCCCCATCACTTAGCCCAGTGCCTGGCATAAAGCAGGCACTTAATAAATGTTTACTAATTGGCTGAAATGCAAACAAGTCTGTTAAACTCAAATAGAAACAGATTCCTGTGGCTGCTATGATTTAGGATGCCACAGATTAACCTTATCTATGTTATACTGTATATATATTTTTGATAAACATTTCCCAATGACATTTTAATTTGGTCTGCTGTTCTCTGGAGTTTTATTCCACAGCAAGCAGTTTGCAAAGCTGATACCTTTGTCTCAGACTACCTCTCCACCCAGTCATGGGAACCCTCCCTTCCCTGTGCTACCTTTTATGGTTTGTCTTCTCCTACTAAAATATAAGCTTCTTAAGGACAGGACTGGCTATCTTTTTGATTGTACTTGTATTCCCAGAGCCTAGCACACAGTAAACTAAACACTGGTTATTTCCCCATCCACCTTGGCTAAAGCGACTCTTTTTCCTCCCTTTCTTGCTGTCAAGGATCCCATCAAGGGACTCACCGTTTTGCTGGGGAGCTGCTGGGCACTGTACTCAGGATTTGGCTCACTGAAGTTGGGGACCTCGGAATAGACCATACAGAATCTACCAGGAAAGGAAACAACCAAAACCTGGCTCAGATCCTCATGGGTCAGTCTCAAAGATGCCAAAGAAATATAGAATAAAATCACTGTTTTGGTGCTAGAAGGAACCTCAGAGACCAATGAATCTAACCTCTTCATTTTACAAATGAGGAAAGCAAGACCAGTAGGTTTGCTCAAGTTCCTACAGATAGTTAAGTGGCAGGCCAGAATTAGAACAGAGACCGAGGACTCTCAAGTCATCACTCTTTCCATGGAATGCCCTATCATTAGCACCTTCCCTAATGCTACCACTTTCTTCCCTTCTTTTTCCAACCCAAGCCCATCACTCCAATCCAGCCTTACTCTCCAATCTTCTGCAGATCACCCCCACGGCCAGTATAGAGCGTCAGACAGCCTTTAAAAACTGAAGCATACCTGAGGAGAGAAGACAAGATGTAAGAAATTAGGGAAGGAACATCACCCATTGGCCCCTGGCTTTCTTGTGACTCCCACATCTAGATGGAGGAGAGCTTCACTGGCCTTACCCCTTGGTGAGTCGAATAATGTCCCCAGGCTGGATCAGGTTGCCAACATCATCCCAAACAGATATATTGATGCTCCCTGTTTTGTCTGCTACTTTGCAGGTCCTCACCTCGTGTCCATCTTTTGTCTTGGTCACTCGGCCTGCAAAGGGTTGGGGGATGGGGGGAAATCAAGAGACAGATGAAGAGATCTCAGTTGCCAGGACAGAATAGAAAGGCCATAAAAACCCCAACGTCTGAGAGGGTTTCATGATGATAACCTGGAATCCATGGCGCTCTGGGTTCCAGGGACAGGGATGGAGATACCACCGTGCACTCCCCAGCCCCCCAGACACTGATGCCCATGCTGGGCGGGCAGGTGGCTGGTTCCGGGGATGCCAGTGGGTATGCCCCCTGGTCTTGGGCGGCCCTACACCCACCTGTCTCTAGCACAATGAAGATGAGGTTCAGATTCTTAAGTCCAGGCTTGATATCTTTCACAAAGGTCTCGGTCGTCATGCTGCCCCGGGCCTCCACTCCCTACTAGAGGGGAGAAAGGGTGAGGGTGGCAGACTGCAGCTGCCCACTGTCCCGCTCTTCCACAACAATCACCAGCCTTCCCCCACTGTTCGAGCCCTGCTCCCTAAATGGACCATAGCTCCCAACCGGATGAGGATGCCAGGCTAGGCTGCCCCTGAGCCAGGAGGCACGGGCCGAGGGAGCGCGGCCTGGGGCTGGGGTGGGGGCGGGGAGGGCCTGCCCATTCCTAGAATGGGAGGGGTGGAAAGAAGGAGACCCGGGCCCCTCCCTAACCCAAGGACCCGGACCTCCCCCCTCCACCACCACCCCCAGCCACTGCCACCCACCGCACCGGGAGGATGGTGCACGCCGCTCAGCCACCCCCAGGGGGAGCCAGGGTCCTGGCCGCGGCCGGATGCAGCCTGAAGGAACGTAGAGCGTCGGACATTCCAGGAAGTATCCCGGGTCCGGGGAAGGCTGGCCAATCAGGGCGCTCGAGACGCCGTGCCTGCGCTCCTGACTCCTCCCCCAGCGCTTTCCCTCCCTTCGCGCGGTTGCCCAGGCTGGCCCATCCGGGATTCGCGGCCTCCCTAGCGGGAGGGGGCGGGCCCTGGGTGTTAAAGGGACTTTGAGCAGTTCCTACTCCACTGGAAAGAAAGCCCGCCCACCCGGGGGACCTTGGACACTACGCTGACCCCCGCCGTGGGACCCTTAATTATCCAGGGCTCGGATCAGGGCCAGAGCCCGCGGGACCCGAGGTGGGATCCTCATCCGAGACGCGCCATCTACGGCCCCGGGCACCCTTACGTGCCTGTGTCCCAGGCCGGGGGCGCTCCCTCCTTATTTCTGCCTCCTGGCTGTCTTCTAGGGCCAGTTAAAAGCCCCCTTCTCTCGATCCTCCTTAATTCTAGGGCCCTCTATTTGTGGTGATTTTCCCAATTTATCCCGTAATATGCTTATTAGTTCTTTGCATGTTGTCGCCCCCATTAAACCGTAACCTTTGGGGACAAGAAGGGCTATCTTTACTTTTCTATTCCCGGCGCCTACCACTTAGTAGCCCCTTAATAAATGCTTATTGAGTGATTCCAATGCCTTGTCTGTCACTTGTGATATAATTTTCTCCCTAAGGGGGAGCCTTTCCTTTCAAAGTGTCCATCCAGTCCCTCCCCGTTTGGGCAGAGGAGGGAGCCCTAAGACTGTTCACCCACCCTTGGCTCCAGAAGGTAGCCTAAACACAGGATCATCCACAGTCTCCATACTCATGTCTATTCTGCTGGGAGGGGGAAAAGGGCTCTTAATTCCATCACCTTTGGAACAGGATGCCAGATTTCCCTTGCTCTACAATAATCAGAGATTACCAATCTACTGTGCAAGAACTATAATCCATCTGAGAATAGAAATGTTTATATGCATAGTAAGTGTCGATGACTAAATCGATAATTTAAAACCTAGATTAACTTGATCTAGCCTAATAATACCTTGGGTTTACAGGTCACCTACCTTCTCCAGCAGAATTTAAGCTGATTCAATTTTTGGCATTCCAGAACCTTGTACACAATAGGCGAATAATAAATGCTTGCTGAATTGAATTCCCAGAAATCACAGTATTTTACACTGGTTACCAGAAGGACCAGGAGGATCAAATGAGATATATTTGTAAAGTAGGCACCTAATGAATGCTTATTTCTCCATTTTCCATTCCAGGTGGGCTGTGCTCACTTAAGGGGCTTGATCCCCACTTACCCCCCTTCCAGCATGAGTTGGTGGGGACCCACCTTGGTCTCTCATGTCCCTTTTATCTGTCCCTGAAACCTCTCAGAGCACTCTAGGGGAAGCCATTCAAATGAGAATTCTTGGGAGTAGCTCTCGGGAAGCACCCCCAAAAGGACATTCGGGAGCATATGTATTCTTTCCGAAAGGAGGCAGGGCATCCTCTTCCCCAAACCTATTATGGGCTCCACAAGAGACAAGCAGGCCTTATTCAGAGAGGGGAGATTCTACATCTGCCTGGGGAGAGAGGGTAAGATTAAAGGAGCCCGCGGAGGAGACGGAAGGGCGGGGTGTGGTGAGGTGAAAGGGGTGGAGGCCTGGTTTCCAACAGAGAAAATCAGAGCCCAAACGAGGTCCCTTTCCACCACACCTCCCGCCAAACGAGCCAGCGAGGAGAAACACGTGCGAGCGAGCCGCTCCCGAAAGGAGCCCCGCCCCCGAGGAACAAAGTATCCAGCTCCCCAGAGGTGGGGGAAAGGAAGTCCTCTCTCCTCCCACTCGGCTACGTTGTCTTCTTTGGCAGTCACAAAAACTTCCGGCAGAGGGAGGCGGGTCTAGCCAGCGCTTCCGCCTTTCTCATTGGCCATCCGCGATCTCCCTTTCCGGCCGCAGAGCCTATTAGGAGGTGGGCCGTGGCGTGGCGACGTGTTTCCGGTGGAATGCGTAGCGGTGGTGGGAGGAGCGAAGAGGCTACCTTGGACGGATCCAGACTGGGGTCAGAGACTTACCCCCCTCCCCCTTTCTCCAGGGAGCTTCGGGGAGGAGGCCTTTAGGGTCTGACCCGGGGCCACAGCCGCTTCTTCTCCTGCAGGAACCCCCAGCTCGAGGAGACCAGGCCAGGCCGAGTCCAGGGGGCGACGGGTCGAGACCGCTCCCAGGGTGGTGCGTACTGCGCTTGCGCGCGCGGGGTGTCGGGGAGGTGGGGTTGTGGGGGTCGG
>NC_058134.1:283265768-283307219 GCF_016433145.1 Gracilinanus agilis
TGGGGAAGGGGGGCGCGCAGTTGGGAAAGATAACCCTAAAGGAGAGGCGGGGGCCAGAGGCGAAAGAAGGCGTCGGGAGGGTAGAAAAGCTGAAGGAGAGTGGCTAGGGAGCAAAGTGATGTTTTAAGATGGGGCAAGCCTGGGAGCCTAAACTCCCCTCTCCACCGGGACCTCCCTCACCCACTTTCCCCCAGGGGAAACTGGGCATTTCCTTTCCTCCTCCACTTCTTGCCTTGCTCGCTCACTCCTTCCTACTTACTCCAGGGAGGAAACCCACACTCTTTCCATCTTTGCCCATGGTTTTCTGCCTACCCTTTACATTTGAGTGCAAAGAAATATTTCCAAACTGGAGGCGAGGGGAGAAGAGGAAGAGGAATGGGCTAACACTTCCTCTATCCAGAAACAGGCAGCTTATTTTGCCTAACAGTGCTCAGAAGTAACCCCCAAAGATGTCGTTTAATTAGGCCAACAAAATGGTATAACAAGAAAGAAGGGTTTTTCCCATCTCAGCTTAAAAAGGACTGGAATTGTAGAGAGGAGCATTGATGATTCATTGATGCTGTTTTCCATGAGTGTGCAGCTAAGAATACCTTTCAATTTACTCTCTGGTCCCTCTCAAGTATTTCTACCTTGAACCCCAATACTTGGAAGGCAGAACCCTAGGACCAACTGGGTGATAGTAAGGTAAAGTTTACCAGGAAATAGACATCAACTTAACATACAAAAATACTAACATTTAAAGTTGACCAAAAAGAAATGGAGCTGCCTTAAGGTGGTGAGTTCCACATTTAGATGTTTTAGTTAAGATTCATGCTTCAGGAGGAGATTGGCCTTTAGATGCCCTTTTGGAGGCAATTTGTCCTTTCGGTTTGTCAACTCAAATTTCCTTTGCATTTTGTTAATATGGTAAGAGTACCATCTCACCTGGTTAAATTATATTTCTGTATACATTCTCCTATCTTGTGGAATCTTGCAACAACTTATTCATTGGGAAGGAATCATCTCCATTTGACAAAACAAAACAGAAGCATGAAGACTTCAGTTGATCTAATTGAAGTTAGTCTGCCTGTGGCAGAATTCATATAACATCTCAGGCCTCCTATCTTCCAGTCCTTACTCTTTTGGGAAATTGTGAAATACTGTGTCACCTTGTCCTGACCAAGAGAACTTAGAAACTGTAGGATTTGAGGTGGCTAGGGAAGTATTGGCTGGGGGAAAGGGAGGTGCAGAATGAGGCTGGTTTAGTGACTTACTCTTTAGAAACACTAAGGGCATGGTAAGTGCTTACTGAATCACCAATTTTAGGTTTCTAATTAGGCCTGGGCTATGAATTAAACAGATAGTCTCTGGAACTGATGGGGTGTTGTCAGACTGAATGAAAGAGTATGACATCTGATCTTTGGTAAGTAGAGAGGAGAATGGGCTGTGCTTTATCATTTTCTGGAGTTTCCTGAACCAAAGAACCTGTAAGATGACAGAGAATGAGTAGCACTAACCTCACCCTTTTATCAGAGGGTCAATCTCTGGTTTAAATAGTCCTACCACACTTATGTCTCTGTTGCTGACCAGTGTCAAACTAATTGACATTTATACTAGTCTCAGAAAATGAAACATGCCCTTTATTATACATAATAGCAATAACTACTCTGTCACTTCCCTCAAGATTATTTAACATGAGAAGCATGTGTGGTACATAGATATTATATATGGTTAGGGTATACAAAAGGGCCTTAATCCCCTTTATCCTTAATGCCCTTTATCTGGGCTTCTTGCCTGGGTCTATGCAGCTGTCTCTTTAGCATATTAACCTCTTCACTTGAATCCTTTAAACTTCCCAAGTGATGTGAGAGCTAGGACAGTGGATAGAGTACTGGGCCTGAAATCAGGAAGACTCATCTTCCTCAGTTCAAGTCTGGCCTCAAGCACTTAATAGTTGTGTGACCCTAGGTAAGTCACTTTACCCTGCTTGCCTCCATTTCCCCATCTGTCAAACGAACTGAAGAAGGAAACAGCAAATCACTCCAGTATCTTTGTCAAGAAAACTGCACATGGAGTCATGGCAAAGTCTAAAACAGCGGAACAACAACAACAGTGCTGTGGGACTACTCCCTCCTATATTACCTCAGCCTTTCTTATCCTAAAGTCTGTCCATCACTTTCTGACTAACCAGGAAGTGGAGAATATCTCTCAGTGCCAAGCATTCCCCAACTATCATCTCATCTTCATATACCTAGAAGACTCTTCCCTCCCTAATTTTGACTCCTGACTTTAAGATGCAGCTCAGTTCCCTCCTTCTGCCTTTCCCTCCATTAGTACTTTCCTTCTGAGGTTACCTTCCATTTGCCCTGTATTCATTTTGTGCATATTTATGTGGATTTTGTTTCCCCAATTAGAATGTGAGCTCTTTGGGGGCAGGGAGGTTTTTGCTCTTTTGTTCTTTGTGTCTTCATTCCTTTGAATGGTGTTCGACACATAGGAAGTCACAATAAATGCTTATTGACATCAGAGCAAGAACTTAGCTTGTGAGAAAACTATTTTGTATCTTCTGTTTGGAAGGAAGACTAAGTGAGATAATGTACATGAAAACATTTTGTAAACTCTGAAGAATGATAGAATTTTGGATAACTGAAGTTATGTTTCTTCATAGAGTATCCTATAATAACAAATGATTGTTTCAGATAATATCTTTTCTCCCTTCTTTTTTTTCATTTGTTCCTTTCTATCCTTTTTTCGAAACCTGTGTTTGAACCTCCTCCACAGTGACTATAATTATATATCCAAATCCTTCTCCTTGATAATGGGAGGACCTTTCATTGAAACTTATCATGATTGACACAGTTGCTTCATCATCCCCATTTGGCTGCCAGTTCCAAGTCTGTTTGCCTATTTCTCCCTTTTCCCCCTCCTGACTCACCTTTCTTTTCCTTGTTCCTATTAATAGAGCAATCCTGATTATGACATCACGACTATCCCCTTGGTGATGGAGCTCATCATTAGGATGGAAGAATGAGTCTGAGCATAACACACAAGATGGGTTACTGGGAGCATATCATGAGAGTCACTGAGTGGAGCCGTGACGGGGCTGGAGCCTTGTGAACAGGGACCCTGCCCCACACCACCTGCCAGGTAAAGACAGACCATTGGCTCAAGACCATGCTGTAAGTCTTAGATCTCCTCCAACAAGCCATGTCAGTCTTTCTAGGCAGAAACCCTAATTTCTGATTCACTCCATAGAATGTTGCTTGCTTGTTGTTTTTTTTCCCAGCATTTTACATTCCACTCCCTATATTCATCTTCACTAGTTTTTAGTTGCCTAGGAAATCTTAATTATTTTCTTATGTCTCTGTCCTGTCTACTAACAAGCCTAAGACTGCATCTTGGGTGATAAATCTTTTGGGAAAAGAAATTAACTTAGATTCCTTTTATTGTGCCCTTCCTACCCATCCTGCCAATCATAGAGCAGGAAGAGTAGGAGAATTTCTATTCCAAGTGTTCAGAATGTTTTTAAAGTGACAAATAACTGGCCTTTTGATATAATTGTGCCTTGTTTTTATGCATTAGATTTTCCCTGGGAAATTATGTGCAAGTGGAAATTATTTATAAGTGGGATTGTATTTTTAATTTTTTTTATATTTAAAAATTTTCCCCAATTGCATGTAGAAATTTTTAACCTTCATTTTTTTTTTAAGTTTTGAGTTCCAAATTTTCTCCCACACTCGATCTTCTCCCCTCTCTTTCAGAAGGCAAACAGTTTAATAAAGATTACACATGTGAAGTCATGCAAAACACATTTCCATATTAGTCATATTATGAAAGAAAACAGACCAGAAAAAACTCCAGAAAAATAAAGTCTTTAAAAGCAGAGTGCTTTAGTCTGCATTCAGATTCCATCAGTTCTTTCTCAGAAAATGGAAAGCATTTATCTTAAGCTCTTCAGAATTGACTGGATCTCTGTATTGCCGAGAATAGCTAAGTTACTGACAGTTGATTATTGTGTAATATTGCTGTTACTATGTACAATGTTCTCCTAGTTCTGCCTACTTTACTTTTCATTAGTTCATGTAGATCTTTCCAGGTTTTCTTGAAAGCATCCTGCTCATCATTTCTTATAACACAATAGCATACCATCACAAGATGGAAATTAGTTTTATCACATTATCAAAGGCAGTGAGAAATGTTTCATGGGACATCCAGTATTTATAAAAAGATTGCCATAAAAACTATTGCAACTTATGTACCAACATTGGTTGTATGGTATAAAAAAGTGGAGAAATTTCTTAGAAAAACTCAAAATTGTCATTGCCATTAAATCACCAGTTTTATACACAGTAACTTCAGTGTAAAAGTTGGAATAGGCGATGGTGGTGAGAAATATATTGGTGAGGAATTGATGGGAAAGGTCAAAGACTTGTAGAACCATGAAGCTTCTTTTTTGTTTTAGTTCATACTTTTATCTGAGAAAAGAATTTAATAGGCTCCAGGTATGGCGAGCATTAAATAACATCACAAAACATGAAATTGGCTATAATTGAGCAACCCATAAAAGATGAGGAAGTGTTGTAAAGCACTTAGCATGGTGAGTTTGGCACGTAGTGGGTACTTAATAAATGCTTATTCTCACCATTCTTGTTTTGAGTCATTCCTAGTTTACTTATCTCTGTACAGTCAGCCAAGTTTTCAGAGCAAAAGTCACAATTGGTATGAAGCTAGAAGGGAAAATGCTAAAAAGATGCCTGACCAAAACATGAAAAATGGCAATGGACGGGGAAAGGGGCATGGGCATTGATTATAATTCCATATAACTGTTTTTAACTAATGTAAATCAGTTGCCATAGTGAGAAAACCAGTTCAGCCTAAAAAAATGTTCCAGTGAGTAAACACTGTACTTAATTGTGGAGGGAAATGACCCCCAGGGTGGGGGGAGCTGGGTGGCTCAGTGGATTGAGAGCCAGGCCTAGAGAAGGGAGGTCCTGGGTTCAAATCTAGCCTCAGACACTTCCCAGCTGTGTCACCCTGGGCAAGTCACTTGACTCCCATTGCCTAGCCCTTACCACTCTTCTGCCTTGGAGCCAATATACGATATTGATTTCAAGATGGAAGGTAAGGGTTTAAAAAGAAAAGAAAAGAAATGACACCCAAAGATGATAAGCTAATGTGTTATACACAGACACACACATCTATACATATGAAGAAAAATGATGGAAGCTTATGAACAGTGTTGGCCTCAAAATAGGGAGTCAGAGACATAAGATCAGTTTTGAAAAAGTTTAGCAAGGAACCTTATTAAGCAAAGTCATCCCGAAGCCATTTAAGGGAAAACAAAAGATCTGCAAAGATTTTATGAAAAAATGTTCACCATCATAAGGTCAGCAGAGCTACCCTACATGGATGTCAGCCTTATAGTAGGCCAGGAACTCTCAAATGAACAAAGACAAGGAAAGCAGCTGGATTAGATTCTATTCCCTAAGCATTAAGTACCTACTGAGTGCCACGCACTATGCTAACTAAGCCCTGGATGTTCAAAAAGAGGCAGAAGATCTTCTCTGTCCTCCAAGAGCTTTCAGTCTAATGGATTGTAATAGATCAGTGTGCATAGAGTAGGTCTGTGCTAGAAGAAGGCATTCAGAAGCAAGTAGGTAGCACAGTGGATAGAGCCAGGTCTGGAGAATGGAGGTCCTGGATTCAAGTATGGCCTCGGACACTTCCTGGCTGTGTAACTGGACAAGTTGCTTAACCCCCATTCCCCAGCCCTTTCCACTTGAATGCCTTGTACCTGATACTTAGTATCGATTCTAAGCCGGAAGGTAAAGGTTTAATAAATAAATAGAAGGCATTGAGGGATCATTTACAAAGTATCTGAAAGATAGAAGAAACCAAAGGTGTAGGGAAAACTTTAGACATTAATCCTGAAAAAAGACAGACTGACCAATATGGACTTGCTTTCCTGAATATACAAACTTCTTGGGAGAAGTCTTTCCAGATATTGTGTAAGTAGGGAATAGATAGATTTTTTCAAATGATATTCTACAGTGGGTTTTAACTTCACCACCACACAATTTGCTGAAAGATGATAAGGATACAAGATCCTACTGTCCTTATCATTTGGTTACAAAAGAGTATTTAGTAGAGCATAACACACTTTAAAGGTTCTTGTTCATACATCACAAACATTCAAGGTTTCTTAAAAGATAACAATAGAACCTTTTTAACCTACCTCTGATTAAAACATCAGTTGAGGAATATATTAGGGAGAAAATATATACTTGCCAACAGTATTTGACATTTCATTTGGAAGAGATCCATCACATAGACCAAGTTAATTAGATGATGAGATCTTCCAGTTTCTATTTGCAGATAGATGATGCTATCCCAAAAACATTTCAGTCTTATACAAGAAATCCATCACCACTGGAATGATTTGGCTTGACCATAAGAAAAACCAAGCAGGTAACAAATGTCTATTGCCCAAATTGACTTGGGAGTTGGTTGGACAGCCTATAAAGCTCTTCCACCATTATTTATATAAAAGGGGGGAAAACTCACAACAGCCCAGTATAAATGAACCCAAATTGAGTTGGACTTAGAATTAAATGAGGGTGGGGGTGGACTGGATTGACTTCAAGAAACTGCAGGGTTCATATAATAACCGCAAATTTCTCCTAGAAACAAAAGCCCATCTTTTTTTTTAATACCAATTTCTACTTGTGTTATATAGCTATAAGATATGGAATACGAGTTTCCAAAGAATCAAAAATAAGTATTACAGGGGCAGCTGAGTAGCTCAGTGGATTGAGTCAGGCCTACAGACGGGAGGTCCTGGGTTCAAATCCGGCCTCAGACACTTCCCAGCTGTGTGACCTTGGGCAAGTCACTTGACCCCCATTGCCTCCACCTAGGAGCCAATACATAGAAGTTAAGGGTTTAAAAAACAAAAAGAAAAAGAAAAGAAAATGAGTATTACAGAGAGGGTAATAGGCATATGGTGTGTGCAAACTGCATCAGAGAACAATTAACTTGAAAGGTGAACTGGAGTTAAAGATGTCAGCAGGGAAGTATAAGTTCAAAAGGGAACGTGATCTAGGCCATATGGTGAGGGAAATAGGTGGACAGCTATGGTGAATTTGTGAGAAGTGAACAAGATTCACATGGCTAGACTGGTAGGTATCCTTGGAGGAAATACTCAAATCAATGCCATCACAGATCCGTTCAAGGTAAGGGAATTTTAGTGTTTTAAAAACTCCTGGTTTTTAATGGTAGATTCTTTTGTAAAGGAAAATTTTAGAGCTAGAAGATACCATAAGAGATGACTTCAGACAACCTGGTTTTCTTTGGTTTTGTCATTTCCTCATCCTTGTTAAGAGGTGGTAAAATACCATTCACTACTTTGAGAATACCTATGATGTCTTTATACATCAGCATCTGAATAGCCAGGCAGTTTTTTTTTTGGCTGGAGCAAGATGTTTGCAACCAGTATTCAGGAACTCTTTAAGTTTCTTTAAGGTAGAAGGTGGCAGGGAAACCCAAAGTATATGGTTTTCTAAGAGAACTCTGGCACTTGAATACAGAAACCTTGTACAGTGTCTAGATCCTTGATGAAGTTGTGTCCAGAGTGCCACATTTTCTTATGTATCACTGCTGAAAAGGATCCCTAAAGGTTTTCTGGGTGGGCTTTGGAGAATGGCAGCCTTCTAATAAGCCCTTGGACTTCCAAAAAGAAGAGAAGCAAGCTAGCTGAGAGGCTGCTTGTTTGGTTCATCAGTTAGTCAACACATAATCAACTTGGAAGGGGTATTTCTGCCCCTTTAGGAGCAAGCTTGTTTCCTTGAGGAATTGAAATGTCAGTGTGGAGCTTCTCTTCCTTTCCTGCCAGGCTATCGAGGCTCATTCGGGCGCAAATTGGCTCTCTTTCTCTGTTCTTGTATTCTAGATTTTAATGATTAATGTGAATGTGCTGTTTCTCCCATTAGAATGTAAGCTTCTTGAGGCCAGGGACTATTTTTGTTTTTTCCTTTGTATTCCCAGAACTTAATAGTGTTTAACAATGTTTGTTGGTTTTTTGGAAGTTATCATTAAAAAGAAATGTTATGGGCATAGAGGACACAGTTTAGTGTGAATTGGCTTATCTCTGAACCATGGTAGAAGGAGTATCTGATAACCACAAGACTATTGTTGGGGGAACTCACAAGACCATGAGTTTGAGATAACTTTTCCACTATTTCTGCCATTGGTGATCGTGGGTTGAGGATATTTGAGTGAAGAGAAAGATACAGGAACAAGAAGTGATAAAAAATGAAATTTTTCAGGTACTCCAATCGCTCCAGAGGCAGGTTAGCAAAGACAGATTCACCTGAGGGCTGGGAGAATGCTGGCGCTTCCTTTGTGCCAGCAGTCTCCCTGATGAGCCCAGGAATGAACCCCAGGGTTCCAGTGTCAGCCCTGACCTCGAGAAATAAGGTATGGGACTGATGGGACTGGTCCAGAATCTCCAGGCTCCATTTACAAGACCTCATGGGCCCCATTCTGGAAGGATACTTACTTAGTAGACATAGCTTGAGGCCATGGATACTTCTGCCCCTTTAGGTCAATGCTGACTCTTCCATCTCTCTTTTGGGTTTTCTCTTTAAAACAAAGCAAAACAAGCTCCTGCTTTGGTTTTGGTTTACTAAACCAGAGGATGATGACTTCGAGATTTCTTGAGTCCAGAACTTTTCTTTTAGATTTGTTTCCTGCCCAAACTGCTTGCTATCACTTTCAGGGTCTTGTATCTACTAGTCTTCCCTGTAACTTTTTGTAACTTAAATACCTCCTTCTGGAGGATAAAGGGAAATAAATAGTAAGAGTATGGAATCCTCTTTCAGGCATTCAGCTTCTCAGAAGTATATTTGTGGGGGAAATGTTAGGGTAAGTGGAAAGAGCCTCAGATCCCCTATACTCTTCATTTTCTGTCAGTCTGTTCTAATTTCAGATGGACTGAACTAGCATTAAGACTCCCTGAGAACTTTCTAGATCTCTGGAACTCCTGGTACCAACTTGGCACTGAGAGCCATTGCGGGGGCCCAGGCACTCTACCTGCCATTAGGGCAGATGTGTATTGCAGAAGTAGTATAACTGCAGAAATCTCAGCAGGAATAGGCAGGATGATTTCATCCAAACTGCTAAAATTAAAGGTAACTGGGATGGGAAGATATGTGCCAAGGAAGACTAGATGGCAAATCTTAGGTTTTGTCTGAATTGGAGAGTGAATTTAATTCAGAATGAAGAAATTGAAACATGTTGGAGTCCTTTTCATTCAGAACAGCCTTCAGATGGAGTCCGGTAACATTTGAGACGGATGGGGAGTTGTTTTAAGTGATCTCTAAATTCCTTTCTAGTTTTAGAGTTAGCATCAATCCAGAGGATTCTAGTCACTTCTTTTCTTCGAAAGACCATTCATTTTAGTAGACTCTTAATTTGTTTTTTTATATTTTTAAAAGTTACACACCAACAATAATTTTGATACCTTTCTAGATTTTACAGCTGTCCTAGAAAAAAAGGATTTGGTTATTTATTAAAGGTTTAGTTTTAATTTTAATTTTTTTTTTTTTTTTTTTACAAAAAACCCTTACCTTCTATCTTAGAATCAATATTGTGTATTGGTTCCAAGGCAAAAGAGTGGTAAGGGCTAGGCAATGGGGGTTAAGTGACTTGCCCAGGGGTCACATGTTGAGGTATCATATTTACCTGAGGTTAGATTCGAACCTAGGACTTCCTGGCTTAGTAGCTGCCTACTAACAAAACTTATTTGAAACATTGTGAAAGTGGGAGGTAAACTGTCTCAATTTGAATCGTTTAATCATGGACATTGGAATATATTTGTTATTGTTTGGGGAAAATACTCGGTTAAGACAAAATTTGTTAACAACCTTAGAATATCTTAATGGAAGCTTAATATCTTGAGCAGTGATGGTGAACCTTTTAGACACCTGAGTGCCCAAACTGTAACCCTCACGATACATGTGAACCACCCCCTTACTCCAGACAGGGCAAGGGAGGGAAGAAGTGCTTCCATTGGGCTGCTATGCTAGGCAGAGGAGTGGGTGATGGGAGAAATGTCCTTAGGCATTCGTGGAGAGGAAAGCAGTCCCCTTTGTCACGCTCCAGCACACATACCATAGGTTCACCAACATGGATCTAGAGCACGGAAGGTAGTAGACCTTGCACTGTTCAGAACACACATAATATCCTTTCCCGGACACTAAGTTTTATGAGGAATATTGATGAAGACAGGGTACCCTTCTAATGAAGTGTATGGGAACCAAGTCATATAACTCATATTTTGATAGTGTCTTATAATGGTTGAATGAACTGGATATGTTTAACCTGGAGAAGACAGTAACCAGAGGGAAATAATAAAGCTTTGTTGTGTAGGAAAAAGGACTCTACTTCTCTAGAGTACCAGAGGATACCTTGGGGAAGATGTCTTCGAGGCCTCAGGATTAAATTTTGCCTCTGAGATTTCTTTCAAGTCTAGATCAGTGAGTCTGTGGTCTTAATAGTTGTTTAATAGGACTGGTTAGAATCTAACCATTAGACTATATAGAGCTAGAAAGAGATAATCTAGTACATTATAAAATTGATCATAACAACAGGCTTGTTAAGTGATTTGTCCAGGGTCAGCTATTAAGTAGCAGCACTAGAATTTGAAGCTTTTTCCTCTGCTTTGTAAAAGAGACAGTGCCTCAACTCTGGACTCATGGGGGTGGGGGGGCGGGGACGGGGAACCCCTCTGCAGCAATTAGGGCTGCCTAAGTGACCTACCCAATATATTATTATTGCCATATCTATTAATATATTGAATGCTATTCTCCCACCTGCCCACGCCATCAGGAAGTTGTAATGAGGATTTATCCCTTATGTTGGAGGTTGACCCCAAAGGTCCCCAAATCATGAAGAGTCTATAGTTCTCAGGAATTTTACTTAATGGATATAAGCAGCTTGTTTGTGGGTCCTGGCTATTGTCTTCAGCAGTCAAAAATATACATATTGTTTATAAATTTTAAAACTATTTTAGTTACATATGTGAAATAATTTATTTGTTTTCTATGTAAAGGTATGTTCTCAAATCCAGTAGATTAATCAAAGATATTGAGATACTAATGTTATTATTTGGGAAAGGCTGTTATGTTAGTAAAAAAAAGTTGGTAAGACAGACAGCCTTAGCATGTCTTTACCACAGAGACTAGATACTGTATCTTTAAAGATCTTCAGGACTATGAATAATGATGAACAACTGTATTCTAGGAGGAGTTGTGAGGGGACTGAGAGTTTCATTTAACTGTCATTCTTGAAAGACTTTAACTGATTGTTAAAGAGAGGACAAGGAAAAATGACTAAAAATAGTCTTAATTATTATTTATAGCCTGGGAGGGAATTTTTCCATTTTAAAAATTCCCAAATTATTTTTTAATTTAAGAAGTGAAGAGAAGAAAATATTTTTCTTATACATATTTGTACTTCTTATCTCTGAATTCACATGTTAAAGTACCTTCCTCTAGTTCACTTGGTATTACTTTTTTTTTTTTTTTTTTTAATTTATTTTAAACCCTTAACTTCTGTGTATTGACTTATAGGTGGAAGAGTTATAAGGGTAGGCAATGGGGGTCAAGTGACTTGCCCAGGGTCACACAGCTGGGAAGTGTCTGAGGCCGGATTTGAACCTAGGACCTCCCGTCTCTAGGCCTGGCTCTCAATCCACTGAGCTACCCAGCTGCCCCTTGGTATTACTTTTTTTTAAAAAATTAAGCCTTGAAACCACCTCCAGAGAAAGAACTGTTAGAGTCATCTTTCTATCAGTGTATTTTGGGGTTTTGGTTATGTATGACATTGCCTTTACAACAATGACCAATTTGGAGAAGTGTGTTTTGCGTGACAGTAAAACTAAAATAAAAATTAAGCATTTGAACATTTTTTATTAAAAATTTGGACTTTCATTTTTTTTGTAAACCATTTCTGGTTTAAAATCAGTATTAGGTATTAGTTCCAAGGCAGAAGAGGACTAAACTCGGGGTTGTGCAGATAAAATGTGTGTAAGGACAGATTTGAACCCAGAACATCTCCAGACCTGGCTTTCTCTTCACTGAGCCAACTAGCTACCCACTAGCTTTCATTTTAAAAGCGTATTCCAAGTTAGACCTAGAGACAATTATATTTAAGGTTGAAGCAGTTTCAATTATGTTAAATGTTGCTCTTATACCACAATACTTAGAACACCGTTTGAAGTGCATGTTGGGAGACATGTTTTTCTATAAAACAAATATAGGAACAGTATCTGAGATTCAAAAGTGAAACATGAGTTAGTGGGGACATTTTTGAGATGCAGTATAAATATTTTAGGATTTTGGTCTTGATGTTTGTATTAAATTCTGAGGTCTTAATTTAAATCCTTCATTGTATTGAGATTTCCTTTTAGGTATTACCCTAAGTGAAGCTTGTTACATAAATCTTACATTAAAAAACCAGGGGGGAAACCCAACTAACTTTGCAAACAGATTTCAAACTAAAACTTGTTTAAAAAAATAGATTTGTTCATGTTTTAAGTCATGGATCTCCCCCCACTTTAACTCCTTGGGAGGTACTGCAATAATACTGATTTCTTGCTCTAGTTTGGCACAAACAAGAAGGTATGAGTTACTTTCTTCCCACTACTATGTTCTCTTCAACAAAATTAGAGGCAGAAAATCTTTTACAAGAGGCTTTGGGTTGGAATTTATCCACAAAAAGTGTTCATGATTGAAGGATTGATAACTTTGGTGTCCATTATGATTCATTTTCTGCTTATCTATCTTTTCTGGATCTGAGAGTAGTAGGTTTAAAGGGTAACTAAAGTAACTTCCAATCATACACTGCAAGAATCCCAGGACTAATTGCAGCTTTGCCCCAAGACTCCCTCCTCTCAATCTGTTCCATTCCTAAATTTTATTAGACAAGATACTAATGTCATTAACAAACCTTTATTAGTGCTTTTGTGACAGCCACTCTACTGCCACCTTGTATCCATGAGGATAAAAAGAAAAAAAACAAGTTTCTACCCTCAAGAAGTTTGTAGGCTAATGGGTAGACAATAAGCAAACACATATTTTTAAAGGTATAGACCAGATAAACTGGGTGTCGTCTATGAAGAAAGGCACTAACAGCAGGTGGGATTTTAGCTGAGAGTTGAAAGAAGTCAGGAAGTAGGGTTGAGAGAAGAGAATTCTGGGAATGAGAAACAGCCAGCAAAAATGTCAGGAAATGGAATGTCTTTTGTGAATAATAGCAAGGAGGCCAATATCAGTGGTTTGTAGAGTATATGGAGGAGAGGAGGGACTAAGGTGTAAGAACACTAGAAAGCTAGGAGATCAGAATATGAAGGGCTTTAGAAGCCAAAGAGAAGATTTTACATTTGATCTTGAAGCAAATTGAATGTGCAAGTACGTGGTCAGAAGACCTAGCTCTAGGGAAATTAGTCTGACAACTGAGTAGAATGTGGCTACAAACCCATCTTGGACTCTAGGCTTTAGTTATTGCTTTCAGAGTCTCCTTTAGCTCCTTTCTCTTTTCCCCACCCTCTCCCCATCATTTGGAGCTAGACAAAATTCCTGCTTCATTCAACCTAGAAGGAACTAATCAATACCAGGATTTGTTAACCAAGTAAAAGCCTCACTTTTTAACTATAAGGATAAAAAATGATAAAGGCTGCTATAATAATATAAATTAGTATTTTAATTAAAGCCATGCTGATAGATAAAGTTATTAGACCACACGCTTGTAAGAATTCAAAACCGCGGCCCTCGCCATTATTGTCTCCTGTCTCCTCCCAAGTCTGCTGGCCAAGAGGCCACTCCCCCTAACCCAGGAGATTTAAACTCTTTTCTGCGTGGAAACGGCCCAAAGAACGGAAACCCGTTGGACCACGGGAAATGTAGTTTGATAATTTCCATGTGTCCATAGAAAATATATATACTTTTAGATGGCATTTCCCAAATTTCACTTTTACATAACTTAGTATCTCTCCTCAACCCCATCGTAAGGGACCTGCCAAAGAAAATGAAATTGAGATTTAATCCCTCGGTTGTGGAATGAAAGTGATGATCACTGAGAAAAATGTCTAGGGAGAGGTTCTAGGGAGGTCTGTGTAAGAGTATCATTTGCACCAGGAAAGTCAGACTGTGTGCTACAAATTTAAATTGATTCGTGTCCCCAAGAGCACTTCTGACAGCAATCTTCTGTGTCCTGGCTGTTGGATTACTACCTCTACCCCCTTTTTGTGTTTTGCTGTGGGTAAGACTATGTGCTCTCTAGGTATCTGTGCTGGTATGTACTCTCTCTGGTTTCCTCCCCTGTACAAATTGCTGGTCAAAGATCATTGGGATAATCCCACAAGCTCCCTACAAGGACTGTTTGGACAGTGCTTTTCTAACCTAAATCACTTCTAATACATCTTTTCCCATTCTTCCTAAGATTTTCATTTGCTTATAAATAATTAAATAATTTTGTCTTTAGGCATTGGCCAAGCCAGAGTATTCAGGAACCCATAAGGATGTTCTCAGGCTGCTAGACTACCTCCTCCTCAGGGCTCAAAGGGTCCTTAGCCTAGATTCTTTGCCTGGCCCTTAGAAACTCACTTCAAGCATTTCTGGTACAGCTGTTCAGTGTGTTTGGCTTTGCATACATATGCTGGATTTCCTTCCCAACTATAGATTAAAACTCCATGGACACCTTCCACATTATAGAGAATGGTGCTACATCCCTAAACCCCGACATTTAGAAAATCTCATATCCAGCCTCAGACACTTCCCAGCTGTGTGACCCTGGGCAAGTCACTTGACCCCCATTGCCCACCCTTACCACTCTTCCACCAAGGAGCAGCCAATACACAGAAGTTAAGGATTTAAAAAAGAAAAGAAACTCTCATACCAGAGAAATCTAAATTTTGTCTTTTTCTTTTATAGGGTATTTACAGTTATCTCATTGTAAAATTTGGGTTAAGTATTTGGGCATAGACTATATATTCTGAAGTTTCTAAACTTTTCCCCATGTTATCTGCTAGTCTTTGCATGCCATCTGCAGCTTCCCTTAAAACTCCCCCAAATTCCCATTTGATTTCCTATGCTGACTTGTGATAATGTCAAAACTATGATGGGGGAAAGTTGTGATGGGAAAGGGATATCTTTTTTTCCTCTGTATCTTTGCCTGACACCTACCTATAAGTCAGCTTTGCTTATAGTGGGAATTGAGTCAGTGACATTGATTGACCCTTTTCAGAAGGCACAAATTCTGAGGGAAGAGGATGAAACTTGAAGGTGCAATGATTTCCTGCATCTCCTAGCTCTTATAGTCCCTTCTTTTGGCTGCCCATGAAGTTCTGCCCCAGCAGCTTTTTATTCTTTGGGAAATAAGAGGACCAGGGATCGTCTCCTTCCCCATTTTTCCTTCTCCTTCAGCATGTGTGGAGGAGAATTAGTGGGTTGTGGGCAAAGTAGTCATTGCTAGAAGACAAGAGTGATGCCCAGTTGATCTGTCTGGGAAAAAGTGATAGACTTGTACAACCATGGTGTAAAAGTGTTTTAAGAATCTTCTCTTTCCTCAAGAGAGCAGGAAATTGTATCTGATAGAGATGAAAAGTTAAATTACCAACCAAATACACGTCTTGCTCCAGGCTCAGAATGCATCCACAGCCATCCCCTGGCTTGGAGGGATGTGGCCCAGCCACTGGGGGCCCACTTGTAGACTACCCCTAATGCTGTTTCTCTTCTCTATCATGCAGGGCCTGGTCTCAGTGATGAGACATGGGGTATGATGTAGCCCGTTTCCAGGGGGATGTTGACGAAGACCTTATCTGTCCTATCTGCAGTGGAGTTCTGGAGGAGCCAGTGCAGGTGAATTAGCAGAGTAGAAGGGGGTAATGGGTGTTGTTTGTGTATGTTTCTCTATCACAGTACTTGGTGAATTGGAAAAAGAGGAGACAGTTACCATTTTTTTCCAGGCCTCTGTTTATCTTGAGCCATTCTTCATTGAAAAACAATAATCTTTGTGGAGTGCTAAGGCCCAGAGAATAGAACCCCCACAAGTATCAAGAAAGCCACCACTGAAACAAAAGCATCCCTATTTATGATTTCATATCCCCTAATACAAAATGGATAACAGAAGCAGGGGGAGGCCCCCCAAGGTCTCTCTGGGCAGATAGAATGCTCCGGGAGACCCCTCTAACTTTTGTTTGTGTTTTCAACTCTTACCTTCTGGATTAATGGGGATTAAGTGATTTGCCCAGGGTCATACAGCTAGGAACTTGTCTATATCTAGATTTGAACCCAGGACCTTCTGTCTCCAGGCCAGGCTTTCTATCCACTAACCACCTGGTTACTCCTACAATTAATCAATAAAGCTATCAACCGAATGAGATTGCTGGCATGATGCGTTTCCATGATTACCTATGAGGAGTTTGAATATCAGTCATGACACCATGCTCAAATTTGCTTACAGGTGTCCTTAGCTCTTCTCTCTGTGCTGGAATGGCCAGGCTCTTCCAGCTAGGTCTCCTGTAAGTAGGACCTCTCTCTGGTTTTTTAGATCTGTTCAGGAGATCTGCCCCATGCCTTCCTAGCTGCTCCAGCCTCTGGTGGTTATCTACTTCCCCTGTCCTCAGCATTAGGGAAGGGGGGCTGGGGAAAGTGAACAAGATTCACACAACTTCTTAATTGGTCATCATTGTCCCTTCCTGTCTTTCTTCCTGAGATCTATCTTTGGAGCCAGCTCCTGCAGGTATCCAGCCAGGATTAGTGGAGATAGAAGCCACTCTCGGCCTAACCACA
The DNA here is from genome assembly GCF_016433145.1 of Gracilinanus agilis. Taxonomy (NCBI): domain Eukaryota; kingdom Metazoa; phylum Chordata; class Mammalia; order Didelphimorphia; family Didelphidae; genus Gracilinanus; species Gracilinanus agilis. The sequence continues at coordinate 283,282,598 of NC_058134.1, forward strand.
AAGATGCTATCCCTGCCACTTTGTAGAGAAAATCACTCCTTTCTCTACAAACCTGTCACATGTGAGAAGTTAAAGTACCAACCAGAAAGCTGAGCACGAGAAAGATGAATTCCTAATAACCTGTTGTAGCATCCTTGGTGCTCTTGCTTAATACCAAATTAAAAAAACAAAAAAAAAAACCTTACCTTCTGTTTTAGGACTAATACCAAGTATTGGTTCCAAGGCAGAAAAGTGATAAGGACTAGGTAATTGGAATTAAGTGACTTGCCTAGGATCACACAGCTAGAAAATGTCTGAGGCTGGATTTGAACCCAGGGCTCCAGACCCATCTCTCTTTCTACTGAGCCACCTAGCCTACCCCAGGAAATACAGTTGTTGAAAGTATGCTCTATGGCACCTAGGGTTAGGGTAAGTAAATACCCATTCCTAAAGCTAGCTGCTCCCCTTTAACTTGATTCCCCTAGTCAGGCCCATAGAATCTCAGGTTAGAAGATCACTTCAGAGAAGCCTGTAATCTCTACCCCAAGGGATCCCCTGGCTCTCCTGCCCCTGTGGCTTCAGCTCTCAGATTACCTGTTCTTTCTGTCCTTCCGCCGCCCAGAGGAGGACAGGTGCAATGTCTGGACAAATTCATTTTCCATCTAGGTGAAATAAGCTGTGTCTTCCAGACTTTGCAGCTTTGAATCAAGTGTAGTAGTAGTGTTAAATGTGGGAGAAGGTTCTGTGACAGTGTCAACAGGTCCCCTTCCATCTAGTCTGTGCCTTGTTTTCAGGCACTGTCATTTTACACTCCATCTCTGAGAGCACAGCCTCCCAACCAACATCCCCTAGAAGCTGTAGCATCTTAAGAAACCTATCTACTACAACTACTATTAATATAGGCACTATTTATTTACAGAAATTTTCTTTATAACACATTTAATGTGAATCAAGCACATAGGGAAGCATTTTGGCTCTCCTTTACTCTTAGAGCATTCTCCCTTCCAAGTATTGACCTCCTCCAAGTCCCAGCTAAAATCCCATCTTTGGGAAAGGAAGCCTTCTTCCTCAGCTCCCCTTAATTCTAGTGCTTTCCCTCTGCGTGTAAGCTCCTTGAGGGCAAGGACTGTCTTTTGACAACTCTTTATATCCTCAGCATTTAGCACGGTTCCTGGCCCATAGTAGGCACTGAATGTTTTTTGCTTGATTGAAATGACAAATGAGTGGCTGCCCCTCACCCCCAAACAAGACCATGCAATGGTCTTAGGGGAGAGAATCGAATATGTAGCCTGTGTGAAACTTTCTTACAGCTCTGGTTAGTAGTGTGGAGCATTGCTGTCCTCAGCCTTCTTGTGACTGGGGGACTGGTTGTTAGGTGATGACCTCACAAAGGCCATGGGGTTTTTCTACTTCAAAATTACTGGCCCCAAGGATTTTGAAAGGCTGGCTGGGCAGCAAGAGGGGAGAGGGCAGGGACAAAAGAAATCTTTTTGTGCCTTTTCTGAAGAGAAAAATATAAAGCCAAAGAAGAATCTGGTCTCAAAAAACGCCTCAGTGGCCTCTTTGTCAGGTGAACACAAAGTGTTAAACATCGGCAGGGGATGGGTGAGTTCCAAGCCAGAGACTTGGTTTCAGGTAACAACTAGGAAGTGGTTGCCTTTCATAAGGAAAAACCGCTTAGGTCTATCTAGGAGGAGACTCACCTAACCTTGGCAATCAGTTTTTTAAATATACTTTATTCCCCCCCCCTTCCCCCCCTGCTACCTTAACTATTGCCTGGCAAGACCCTCTCTTCTTCCGTCCAAATTCTGCCCCCTCCAGAAACTTCTACTCACAGAAATTCCTTCCACTCACCAACCATCCTGGCTTCATTATCAGTTTTTCTCTTTATAATTCATTTGTTAATTACATACTGCCTTGTGACAGTTTTCCCTTGGGTTGAAAATTATTTTTTAACCTTTATGTTTCATCTCCCCATCTAGAATATATTGTTGAGGGATTCGATTGTAGCTCTTTGTAACTTCTAGCATGAAGGGCACATCCTAGATACCCAACAATATTTGTTATTTTTACCTGCTGTGACCCCAAAGGGCATTTAGTCTCGGTTGGCTGTCAGAAATCTATACTTTGAGGAGAGGAGGAGGGAGCCCTGTAATTCCTGAAAACTTTTGAAGGGCATTACCTAGGGCAGCTCTCTGACCAGCTTGGTCTGTGGAGAAGGTGCCAATGCCGCTCCCAGACCCTGCTGACTCCTGGGTGATTCTCTCCCTGCCAGGCCCCTCACTGTGAGCACGCCTTCTGCAATGCCTGCATCACTCAGTGGTTCTCTCAGCAGCAGACGTGCCCGGTGGACCGAAGCGTAGTGACAGTTGCCCACCTGCGCCCTGTCCCCCGGATCATGCGGAACATGCTCTCAAAACTACAGATTGCCTGTGACAACGCTGTGTTTGGCTGCAGTGCCGTTGTGCGGCTGGACAACCTCATGTCTCATCTCAGTGACTGCGAACACAACCCCAAGCGACCTGTCACCTGCGAGCAGGGCTGTGGGTGAGGATTGTGACCTGACCCCTGCCTCCAGTCCACAGAGTTAGAGGTTTTTCCATCTCCCCATTACTGTGCCATTAATCCAGACAAATGAGGCTTAGCTTCTGTGCCCAGAGAATGCCAAGATACAGTTGTCTCTTGGGCTAAAAAAGCTCTAGGCAAAGTGATGCCTTATCTTGCCTTGGCTCTCCTTTGCCTTCCTGGCTTTCCAGTTCAGGTAGTGGCCTTGCTGAGGTTTAAGCTTCATAAAGAATTTTGAGCTGTTCCCTTAGTTAATGTGGTGAAAGGCAAATTCAGCATTGTAGAATAACCCTTTCGAGCTATGCAGATTGGTTGCACATCGTCATGGGGTAGGTCCCCTACTCAGTTCCAACCTCCTCATCTTGTTTCTTGACTCTGCCCAGCTCACACGGGAGGTGCAGGTTTGGAATATGGGGAAACAGCAGAGTTTGGTCGTGTGTAGTTGAGGCAGTGGTTGGAGGGTTTCTAAAAAAAGAGTCACGGTATCACTGGGGTCTGCAGAAGACTGGAGGAGAGGACGCTGTCAAGGTAGGTTTTTTAAAAGAGAGCAGAAGGGAACATAGAAGAATAAAAGCTATACTGAGTGTGTAAGGCTTTGCCTGGGGAGAAGGCTGGAGTCAACATGGGCCATTTCTGCAGTGGAATGAGCCTGCTTTACAACATCCAGCAGAAGCCCGATCTTGACCACTGAGCCCCCTCTCATAACTCTCTTTTTTGCCCTGGAATTGCAGCCTGGAGATGCCCAAAGATGAGCTGCCCAACCACAACTGCATTAAGCATCTACGTTCAGTGGTGCAGCAGCAACAGACTCGGATTGCAGAGCTAGAGAAGACTTCAGCTGAGCACAAGCACCAGCTGGCTGAGCAGGTATGCTGTGCCCAGGGGGCTGGGGGTGGTTATTGCAAACAATCATGATTCTGCCATTGAATGAGAGAGAGTGAGTGAGAGAGTCTGTCCATGTGTGTTTGAAAAAACCAAACTCTGGGTTTCGTGTAGATGACATGGAATGTAAAAGGAGAAAGGCCCTGCTCCTTCCTGTTCCCCTCAGTTACTGCTGAGCGGCCTCACCTTGAGCAAATACCACCGGCCTTTTGTTTTATCTTCCTGGAAATCCCCCTAAGCTCAGCTGCCCTTGACCTATTGCCTGCTTCTCCTTCCCTCTGCCAGAAGCGGGACATTCAGCTGCTGAAGGCATACATGCGTGCTATCCGCAGTGTCAATCCCAACCTTCAGAACTTGGAGGAGACCATTGAGTACAATGAGATCCTAGAGTAAGTGGAATCCTAGACTTTAGAGGAATGGGTGCAGGACGATACCTAGATAGATAGAGGAAAGCCTGTTGGCCACTAGCCTTGGGCCTTGCCAGGGAAAAAACACTCCTTGGCAGGAGTGATCTACGGCAAAGATAGAAAAGAAGGGTTCTTGGTTTCAACATAGAATTCCCCTGATTGAAATTTGGGTTGAATTGAGATTTGTCCCACCAGTAGGTAGAGGCTTAGATAACGCCCATCACCCACAGTTCTGTTTTGGGCTCTAGACACAGGTAGGAGCTGTTGTTTTTACCCCCTCTTGGAGCTCATACTCGAAGGGAAGACAATATATACAACCAGGAGAACAACTTCTTAATATTTAAAATGCACCCTAAGCACAAGTGACATTGAACATTGTGATTAAGATTCCTCTCTAGCTCTGAATGAAAGTTTAATATGTGGAAAAAAGTGTTATGGGGCAGGAAATTAGGTGGGGCAGAGCCAAGGTTAGAAAAGGAAAAACACTGAGTTAGGCCCAGCACATTCAATCGCTCACATACATATTGTCATTTTAGAGCTTGCAGAAAGTAGTTTATACATCTCCTTTATTTCCCACAGTAACACTGATGATATAGGCACTCTTGTCCCTCTTTTCAGATAAACTTTGGCTCAGAAATTATGAGATGTCCAGGGTTTATAAAATTACAGAGTCTAGGGCTGCCCAGGGCAAGCTGGAGTGACTTCTTCAATTGCCCTCTACACAGGTGGGTCAACTCCCTGCAGCCGGCACGGGTGACGCGCTGGGGTGGCATGATCTCCACGCCAGATGCTGTGCTGCAAGCAGTCATCAAGCGCTCTCTGGTGGAGAGTGGCTGCCCGGCCTCCATAGTCAATGAGCTGATTGAAAATGCCCATGAGCGAAGCTGGCCCCAAGGCTTAGCCACACTAGAGACACGGCAGATGAATCGGCGCTATTATGAGAACTACGTAGCCAAACGGATCCCCGGCAAGCAGGCGGTGGTGGTTATGGCCTGTGAGAACCAGCACATGGGTGATGACATGGTGCAGGAACCAGGGCTTGTCATGATATTTGCGCACGGCGTGGAGGAAATCTAGGAAACCACAGCAAGACTATAAAGCGAGAAGGAAACCTGAAAACCCCACCACTCCACTGGGCATGTCCCTCCCACCCCACTTGCCTATATTCAAGCCCCAATTTCCTAGTCTCCTGGCACTAAAGTGCCCCAGGGCATTAGTTTCTTCCTCCCTCATACCTCTAGCCCCCTGTGCCCAAGAGGGAGATCCAGATGTGGATGCTATTTCTCTTACCTCACTCCTCCCCCCTCCCCCCCAATTGCTGTAAATTTTCAGCCTGATTGGAAGGGCCCCTACTTCCACTTCCCCTGGGTCCAGATGTTTGCAGAAGGCACAAACACATCCATTGCCCCAAGAGGAGCGCAGTGAGGTGTGGCGCCACCTCAAACCAAGGGGCTGGAGCAGGTAGGCATTCTGGTCCTCAGCAGGATTGAGGGGGAAACCTGCAGGGGAGGGGCAAGGTTAGAAGAAAAGTCATAGGAGTGGTGAGTGATGCCAAATAGAAGCGGATCAGCACTGGTGGCTGGGCAGGGGTGCTGATGGTGCTCCATGACCTCTGTGCCAAGTGGGAATCTTTCTCCCCATCCTTATGTGGGGGGGGGCAGGTTCTAGTAGAATGGGTGGGAAAGTAGATACTGAAGTGTCCTCTCTTCCCTCCCCTTTTCATAAACAGAATGATGGGTTCTGGGAGTTTGGGGTGGGGGAGGGTAGGCTGGTGGAACCCTTCACTGCCTGGCTTTTGCCAAAGTGGGGTGAGCTGATGTCCCTTATGGATGGGACAATAGTAGTTTCCAGATTCCCCTTTCCCTCCCCCACTCCCTTGTGATTGTGTTTCAGTTTTTTTTTTTTTTTTTTTTTTTTTTGTAATAATTTGCTTTTAGGTTCTTTTTGTATGTTTCCCCATTGGGCTAGTTTTGTGTTTAAAGAGAGAGCTACCTCTGGTCTCTCTCATTCTCCACTCGGCCAAGTGTTGGGTGTTTAATTTATTTACATTATTTTTCTTTCCTTTTTTCTATCCTTCCTGGAAAAAGACCAAAAAAGCTAACCTCTTCTTGCCCAAATCCTTCCCTTCCCTAAATCCACAAGAATTAAAAACATTATTCCTTTGCTATTCCTTCTGTGGGGGATCATCCAGGGTGTGAGGGTTGGCATGATGGAGCCTGTTCTTCCCCTTCATTACCTCTAATCTTTTGCTTGAGTGTAGGTGACCAGCCCTTGGCTGTCTGTGTCTAATTTCCCAATTAGCCCTCTGTCTGACTCCCATCAAAGTCTATTGAAAAATCAACATCGAGGTCTCTTGTCCTTTGGAAAGCTGGAGAGTCTGGCCCTCTCCTCATGAAACTCCTTGGAGTTTGAAGCATTAAATTTTGTAGACAAAATTTCTCTTCTCCCTTGAGTTGTGAGGGCTGGGTTTAACCACTTTGTCATTGGTTAGGTTCAGGTTGGTCATCCAAAGCAGCTCCCAAACTCTGAACTGGCCATTGGCTGCTTGAAAGCTGGTGGGAAGACAACTGTTTTGCTTCTCAAGGCTTGACTTTTGAGGTTCTTCCTTTCCTATCCATATGGCTTCTGTCCTTTGGAGGCCTGCTTGTTGGTGAGTAGCCCCCCTATTTGGGGGACCTCTAGTAACAGACAGGTCAGCCATATGTTGTTCTAGCTCCATCCGGTGCTCAGAAATTATAAAAAGCTTCTCTTCCAAACAATCATTGCCCCTCTTAAGTTTCCCACTTTTATTTTTCTCTTCAAACTCAAAAATGAATCTGGGAAGTGTGGTTTGAGCAGTCTTCTCTGAACCTCATGCTGGATTCTACAGGTTCTGGCTGTGTTTCATGGTGTTGACTGCATTAATAATAAACCACTTACTCTAAGCCAAATTTATCAAGCCTTTCTCCCAGGGTTTCTTCTCTCCCTGGATTTTTCTCCTTTTTAACTCCTTCCACTGCTTTGCTTTGTAACCTGCTTTTGGCTCTTGTATTTGTTTCTGGAAGTCAAACCTTTTTGGGGGAGTTGAAGGGGTCCTTTTCTTAATTATCTTTCTCTTTTGCCAGCCACCTATATCTGTAGTCGGATCCATCTCTTTACTCCATCCAACCCCCTTATTTTTAGCTGTGAATTATATAGCCAAGGCCTTGGATTGATATCTATTGGGAATTTAGTTTCTATCCTAGAGAAGGTAACTGACCCTCTTTCACTTGCCTGATCAGAGATCCTCCAAGGGAATGAAGAGGGAACCTGAGGACACAATAGCACCGTTCCCAAGAGGAGTGTCATGTACTCATAGAGCTGGCCTCAGAGCCAGCCCCGTCGATCAGTGCAGGCCGGGGGACCTGGGCTAGTCACCTAACACCTCAGTACTCCACGCTTTCGATTTGCCAAGAAGGCCCTGTCCTGCTTTAGAAGGGAGTTTTCCCAGAATATTAGTGTCTTTGGTGCTACAAGGCATAAACATGAGGTGGCTCAAATGTTGTGACTGAGCTGTTCCCTTAAATGTGGTGATGGGTCAAGAGCAGGGCCATTCCCCAGAATGTTTTCCCAATTCTCTTCAAAGCCTGTGGCAGAATCTTTTGAAAACCATTCAGTAGTACCTTCATTCAAAAAGTGGATTTAATCCTGGACCCCCACCCAAACTGGCATAGGAGTGGTTAACTTGGCTTTTTTTTTTTTTTTTTTTTTTTTTTTTTTTTTTTTTTAAGAACTTGTTGGCCAAGAACAGATGTAGCTCGGCTGAGAGAGGCTATTCAGAAGTCAGTTGGCTGCTAAGTGACAAATTTTGGACACAAAATGGGGGCACAAAGCAATTAGAGAGTTGGGAGGCACCATACAGATGTGATTGTAAAATGCGCATTTGTAAGCCTGAAGATGCTTAAGAGGACTGGAGCCCAGCGGCTACTTAGTGTTCTCTAGCCAGATGACCGCTTGGGGAAAGCTCAGCCTCTTGGAGCTTCTTTTTTCAAATTTGCAAATCAGAAATGATACTTGCACTGCCTACCTCACAGGGTTGTTGTGAGGAATGTGCTTTGTAAGCCTGAAGATGTTTTATGGTTTACAACGTAAGTTATTAATAAATGTGAGTTAATTCTAAGGAAAAACTATTTTAAAAGCCTTTTAGAGGCTTGAGTAGTATCTCAAAGACCTCATCCCTTGGGCTTGAAGGATCTCTATGTTAGGGAGACACATCAAATGAAGCATGTTGTTTGGGGAAGTAATTTGGGGGCCAAATTCAGGTTTGGATTTAAACTAATAGGAAATTGTGGCTTTTTGAGTGTTCTACAATCTGGCAGAAATGTACGGTGGGGGCAGCCTAAGGTGGTTCAATCCTAGAAACAGGAGGTCCTGGGTTCAAATGTGACCTCAGACACTTCCAGAGTGTATAGAATGAACCTAAAAATGGAAGCAGTGGGTATAAGGACACAAAGATGTGCTAACAGGTCTGGAGAGGAAGGCAGAGACCTGCTAGCAAATAATACAGTGTGAAAGGTTCCAACTAAGCCTCAGCTTCACTGAGCAGCACCTCTGGACCAAGCTGAAGAAAGCACCTTTATTCAGTTCAGGACAGGTTGGGGGGGTGGTCAGAACCTGCCTGAGGGAATGGGAGGGCTGCTCTAAATCCTCCCTGTGATCCAAGATAGTGCCAAGGGCGGAGCATAGCTTGGCCTCAAGATAACCTCTTCAGGAACTGAGGTCAGACAAGAAGAAAACATCACAATGGAATGTGGCTTGAGCTTACCAAGAGGGAACCTCCGAAGAAAATAATTCTCTAAGACAATTAAAACTAGAACTTCTGAAAGTGGAAAGAGGGAGGGGGCATATGAGAACTGTAAGAGTGAATCCAAAAAAACTGAGAATTGATAAACCTCTTAGAGAAAATAAGGAGCTGGAAACAGACAAGAAACATTATTGAAGTGAACTCCCTGAAGAATAGAATGAAATATGAAGATACAACATTAGAACTGGGAATCTGGGGGGCAGCTGGGTAGCTCAGTGGATTGATAGTCAGGCCTAGAGATGGGAGGTCCTGGGTTCAAATCTGGCCTCAGACACTTCCCAGGTGTGGGACCCTGGGCAAGTCACTTGACCTCCATTGCCTAGCCTTTACCACTCTTCTGCCTTGGAGCCAATACACAGTATTTACTCCAAGATGGAAGGTATGGGGGTCCTGGGTTCAAAAGGCCTTAAGTAACTTCCCAGCTGGGTGACCCTGGATAAGTCACTAAACCCCCATTGCCCAGCCCTTACCACTCTTCTGCCTTAGAACCAAAATGTAGTATTGAGTCTAGGAAGGTAATGGTTTAAAAACATATTAGAACAAAGTCAAAAGGCTCAAAAATGTTTTAGTTACCTAGAAATCATGAGAATTTTAAATCATTGGACTCTGCAGGGAGGAATTGTAGGAAGATAAACCCACACAAAGTGTCCCACACAAGCACAGGTTAGGACCTGGAGAAGCCCAGATCCCTTACGAATACCCCAGTGGAAAAAAAATTATACTATTAACTGGGAGAATAGGAAAAATCACCAATAGACTCCTTCATTCAGCCTATGGGCTCACAGAAAGACTGCTGGAATCTTGCAGAAACCCTGGGTTGAACAAGTCAGGTTATGTTGAAAATGGTACAAAGCCTCTGGACAATTGGACAAATGTAGCCCTGCCTGTTAAGAAAGCCGAACTGAACCTGAAGCTAATGTTTTGGAGTCTGGGATGATGCTAAAGTCAGAGCCTAATGCAAATGTCTTCCCTAGAGCCAGTGGCAAAGAGGAGCCCCAAAGGAGAGTCCAGATCAAAAGCAGCCCCAGATTTCTTGGTGGGAGGGGCCTAATCTTGGCCTCACCTCATGCAGAAGTTAGGGAAAAGTGCCCCGCACAAGCACATTTCCATCTTCCAAACAAATTACCAAATGGACTGAGAAGTGCCCAATGGGTAAACTGAGGAAGAGTGACCCCCTAAGTCCAAAGAAAAAACCATCCTATTTATAAGGATTACGAAAATACCAGGAAAAAATGAAGCAAGACAATGGATTAGCTAGAATGGCAAGGAGAAATTGCACCTTAAACTTAAAAACTGTGCCTAGGAAATGAATACCTTGAAAATTAGAATGGGCTAAAATTATAAGACAAAATGATTAAAGCTAAATGGGGAGGAAATAAGATGTATGTATATAAAATTGACCTCCAGAATAGATAAAGGAGAAAAATGATTGAAGAATTACCAGGCTGTCTAAAAACTGATCCACTTCAGGTAGCTCTCCTCCCACCTTCCCCCCCCACACACACACAAATGCTGAGATATATTTTAAGAAATTATAAATAAAAAGTACCCAGAATTTTATGAACCTGAATACAAATTGAAAGTGGAGAAAATCCTCAGGAAATGGATGAATAATCCTCACAAATATGCAAAACTCAGGTTAACTAGAGAATTTTACAAGCCATAACAAATTGCCAAAGGAAAAAACCTGAAAACGAGAATGGATTTACAAGTGAATTCTGGGGGCAGCTGGGTAGCTTAGTGGGTTTAGAGATGGGAGGTCCTAGGTTCGGATATGGCCTCAGACAATTCCTGGCTTTGTGACCCTGGACAAGTCACTTGACCCCCATTGCCTACCCTTACCACTCTTCTGCCTAGGACCCCATAAACAGAAGTTAAGGGTTTAAAAAAAAAAGTGAATTCTAGCAAACATTCAAGGAACAATTCCAACATAACATGAATTGTTGGTATTAATAAGAAAAAGGTCCCTTCTGAATCTCTGTAATACAAATATAGTTTTGATACCTAGACCATGGAGAAAGAGAAAACTATAGATAAATATCCTGGTAACAGTTAACGCATGAATTCTGTCAGCAAAGAGGCTATAACAACATATTAGGAATGTTATAAACTATCCAACTTGGATTTTTACTAGGAATGCAGGGTTGGATTTCATAAAGACTATGAAAAGACTTTTGAACTTGGAGAATTTAAGCATTAATACAGTTGCAAGTAGTTAAAGCTTAAACCTATACTGACTCTCCAACACTGGATAAATTATATTAATATAAATAAAACCAGGTGATTGTTATACCACTAGATGATGAAATAGCTTTGATCAAATCCAAAATGTGTTTTTGCTAGAGACAGTAGAAAGCATTAGAATGAATAGACCTTTATTTAATTAATCATTCAAGAAAATATCAGAAATAGTTGGACCTCTATCAATGGATAGAGTAGTAGTCTTGGATTCAGAAAGATGGGAATTAAAATCCCATCTCAGAAGCTGTGATCCTAGGCAAGTCACTTAACCTCTATTTGCCTTAATCCAGTGGAGAAAGAAATTACAATTCATTCCAGTATCTTTGCCAAGAAAACTCTGTGGATGGCACTGGTGTGCAACAACAAGCAAATATATGTAATTAAGATTTAGAAGTTTTCTCTAGTAAAATCAGAATTAAAGATGTTCATAAACAGCCTCAACTATTTCACATAATTCTGGAAAGGCTTATCATCTTAAACTAGAGAGGAATCAGGGGTATAGGAAATGGGCAAAGAGGAAACAAAATAACCCTTAGAGATGTTATAGTTTACTTAGAAAACTCTTAAGAGACAACAACAAAAAAACAATACATTCAGCAAAGTTGCTGGATATAAAACAAGTCCACATAAGCATTCCTGTATGTTACTAATCACTGAGAGGAAAAGCTAATAGGAAATTCCATTCAAAGGAAGGACAGAAGAGGCAGAATCAAGATGGCAGGGAGAAAGCATGTAGAATCCCCCCAGGCCCACTTTTTAAAAAGATCTCACCTTTAACAGTCTTCTGCCTTGGAACCAATACACAGTATTGATTCTAAGATGGAAGGTGAGTTAAAAAAAAAAAATCAAAACCTAAATAGAATATAATTTAATTCTAAAAACAGGTGGGTCAGAGGACAAATCGTAAAATCAATAATTTCATTAAGGATAATGATCATACAGAGTCAACATACCAAAATTTGTGGATGCCACCAAAGCAGTACTGGGGGGGAGGGGGAGAGGAGGAAATTTATCTCTTGTCAATAAAAAAAATAGATCAACAAACTGGGCATGCAACTGAAGAAAGCCACCCCACAATTAACAGTAAAATAGAAATCTTGAAAATTGAAGGAGTGATGGGTAAAATTGAAAATAAAACTTAAAAATCAATAAAACAAAGCTTTTTTAAGGGAAAAAACACAGCTAATTGATTTTTTGAGAAAATTACCAATATCAAAATTTTTTAAATTAACCACCAATGAATAAAAATAATTATTAGAATCTATTTCATCAAACAATATGGCAGTAAAACTGTCTAAATGAAATGGATATTTACAAAAATAAAAACCCAGATTAATAAAACAGGTACACTTATTAAGTGCCCTCATCATAGAAGAGAAAGAAATTGAACTATAGCTATAATTCCCAAAGGAAACAACCCCAAGGAACATAGATAAATTTACAAGTGAATTCTACCAAACATTTAAAGAACGATTCCAATATAACAAACTGAAAAAAAATGAGGCCCAGCCAAATTCCTTTTAAAATACTAATATGGTATTGGTATGGTATGGTATTCAAAACAAATCAAAACATAGTAACAAAGTATAAAATATTTGGGAGTTGTATCTATCAAGATATGCCCAGGAAGTATATAAATCCAACTATAAAACACTTTGCAGAAATAGATGTAATGAATGAAATTCTCTGAAGGATATATATATTTTTTATTATATATTTATTATTTTATATATATATAAATATGTATTATTATTATATGTATATAATTTAATTTGTTAGTCATTCAAGAAAATCTAACTAGCCCTCCACAGTCCAAACAGATACCAAAAGAACTTGAGCAGCTAGGAAGGAGAGCTGGACCAGAGAAGCATCTAGGTTGGGCAAGAAAAACCAAAAGTGGGGCAGCTGGGTAGCTCAGTGGATTGAGAGGCCTAGAGACCTGAGGTCCTAGGTTCAAATCTGGCCTCAAGACACTTCCCAGCTGTGTGACCCTGGGCAAGTCACTTGACCCCCATTGCCCACCCTTACCACTCTTCCACCTAGGAGCCAATACACAGAAGTTAAGGGTTTAAAAAAGAAAAAGAAGAAAAACCAAGAGTGTGACCAAGAGAAAGGAGCAAAAGACTGACTTCCTTTGGCACACAGTCTTATATACCCCTTGGTATGACATCATCTAGTCCCTCCCCAGCATATCTGCAACTCTCTGAGAAAGTGAACTCAGATCCCTTAATCCTGAGATAGGTCTCAGGAAGATGCCAACATGCTTTCCTCCTCACCATGTGAGGTGCTAGACAACTATACTTTCCAACATGGCTCCTAGAACTTCATTACCTGAGAGCTCTTATTTGCAGATAATTAAGGAACAGGTCTCCACCCTGCCTCTAACAAAAGCCAGCCCTAGGAGATGCCCTTGCTCCTTCTAATCCTGAACAAAGACAAAAGATCTAGACAAAAGAAGAGAGGGCCTAGGCCAGTTCCATAGCCTTAGACACTGTAGTTTCAAAATCAAACTGTTCTTGGGAGCCAAACAGGGAAACCATTTCACAATTCAAAATTAATTTTCCTTATACATATACCTAAATAATTGGAGAAAGCAATTGTCCAAGTGTAGATAAAGCCAATTACCTTATTCAGTAAATTAACTTATTTAGTTCCAAACAAGATTCCAAAGATTATTTTATAAAATTAGAAACAATTTATATGGAGAAATAAAGGTCAAGAAGTTCCAAAGTAATAATAAAAAAAGTAGGAAAGAAGAGAATCTCTTAGTACTAGATCTGTACTACAAACAATCAACATTTTGGCTTTGATATTTATAGCTGTGCTCTTTGTGGTGGCAAAAATTGAAAATGAGGGGATGGATTGTGGAGGGAGTCCACTGGCTAGTTAGATTTTCTTGAGTGACTGATTAACAAATTAACTTAATAGCTGAACAAATCATGGTATCTGTTGGTGAGAGAATACTATTGTGCAAAAAGTGAACTGGAGGAATTCCATGTGAACTAGAAAGACCTCCAGGAATTGATGCAGAGTGAAAGGAGCAGAAACAGGAGAACATTGTACACAGAGACTGATACACTGTGGCACAATCGAATACAATAGACTTTTCTACTAGTAGCAATGCAATGATCCAGGACAATTCTGAGGAACTTAGGAGAAAGAATGCTATCCACACCCAGAGAAAGAACTGTGGGAGTAGAAACACAGAAGACAAATAACTGCTTGATCATATGGGTTGATGGGGATATGATTGGGGATGCAGACTCTAAATAATCACCCTACTGCAAATATCAATAATATGGAAATAGATCTTGATCAATAACATATGTAAAACCCAGTGGAATTGCTCATTAGCTACAGGAGGTGGGTGGGGAGAGGGGAGGAAAAGAACATGAATCATGTAACCATGGAAAAATATTCTAAATAAATTAAATAAACTTACTCAAAAAATATTTTGGCTTGGGTTAAAAAAATAGTTACACAACATACAGGAGCAAATGAACACAAAAATAGCATATTTGATAAACCCAAAGATCCAGGTACTGAAGTAAAAACTATTTGATAAAACTACTGAAAAACCTGAAAAGTTGAACAAATTAGATAATAGCCAACATTTCACCCTATCAAATAAAATTCTCAAATGGACAGAATAAAATGTTTTTGTTTTGTTTTTGTTTTAAACCCTTGTACTTCGGTGTATTGTCTCATAGGTGGAAGATTGGTAAGGGTGGGCAATGGGGTTCAAGTGACTTGCCCAGGTCACACAGCTGGGAAGTGGCTGAGGCCGGGTTTGAACCCAGGACCTCCTGTCTCTAGGCTCGACTCTCACTCCACTGAGCTACCCAGCTGCCCCCAGAATAAAATGTAATATAAGCAGATCAGAAGATCAAGGAAGAAATTTTCTTTGATGTCTTTTGAAAGAAGAACACAGTTTATGACTAAACAAGGTAGGATCACAGAAGATAAAATAGACATTTTTTATTATGTGAAATGGAAAACTTTTTGCACTAACAAATTTAATCTGGTTAAAATTAGGAGGAGGAACCAGCCAAGGAAGAAACAGTCTTCCCCGACCATTACTCCATTAAAAAATCTGGAAAACACACCAGATGGAGTTTTGATTGAAAATTTTTTTGGGGGGTGGCAGAAAAACTCAGGCATTTTTTTCCAGTCTAGGTCAGCATAGGAAGACAGAGAAGTCTATGAACACTAAGGATGGGGTTTAGCTGGAAGTAAACTTCATGGAATTAACCTTGGGCAAGTAGCAGAAACAGGTGCCAAGTGTAATTTGCAAAAGAATGCAGGCAGAGAAGGGGTAGCCACCTCTCCAAAGACTGAAGAATAAGGAGTGGAGGCAAGGGTAGAAGAATGAAATGTAACATTCCTGGTCTTCTAGGCAGGGAGGGTCACTGTGTTACATGTGTGAGATCAAAGGAGTATTTACTTCAGAAGCTATGATCACAAACAGCAAATTTATTCCTTCAATACTAGGAAGACATAATCCTCCCCCCAGCACAATCTCATGTTTACCATAGAGCACAATCTCATTTTCAAGTCCAAACTGCACCCCCCTCACCTTAAGCTTGAGTATCAGGTACCCCAGTTCCCCAGTTTTTCCATACCAGACTATCCAACTTTGTTTGCAATCCTGGTTCCAGTGCCATCATGGCTTAAACTCTCTCTCTGGTCAGGATCACCTCCAGCACCTAAAACTGAGGACAAAGAGCATCTTAGAGCCAAAGTTAAAGAGAGGGAGTAGAGAAGGAAATCTTTCCTCTCTCATCAATTGTGTTTGTGGTATCCACTCTGGGTGAAAGAGAAAGGAGTACAGAAAAGAGAGGGAAGGGCTTAGTCTTGCCACTTTTAAAGATGCAGGCAAATAAATACTGAATTAGAGAAAGAAAGATTCAGGCAGCTAGTCAAAAGAGCTTACCCCTACCTATGTAGTAGGGACTCATTGGGCTCCTAGTTAGAACAGGGCATGCCCCCAAACCCAGATAATACTAACAAGGAGGGAAGAGGTAGGGAAACTGGTGACACAAACCTTACTTAACCAAAATGGTCAAAGGAGGGAAGAATACTGACACACACTCAAATAGAATTAGCTTTAGAAATATGTTTTTATGGAATGGGGGAACAGGAGGCTAAGAGGATGAGAAATAAAGGGAATGGTATATAAATGGAGGATTAGTTTTAAGCGAAACACTCTAAAGAGTAACAAAAATATTTATAGCAGCTATTTTTTTTTAAACCCTTACATCTTCTGTCTTGGAGTGGTAAGGGTAGGAAATGGGGGGTCAAGTGACTTGCCCAGGGTCACACAGCTGGGAAGTATCTGAGGCCAGATTTGAACCTAGGACCTGCCATCTCTAGGCCTAGCTCTCAATCCACTGAGCTACCCAGCTGCCCCCTATAGCAGCTATTTTTTTGCAGTGGCAAAGATTTGAAAAAACGAGGGAGTGTCTGTTTATTGGGGAATGGCTGAACAAATTATAGTATATAAATGTGATAGAATACTATTGGGTTGTAAGAAATGATGAAGGGGGTGCTTTCAGAGAAATCTGGGAAGATTTATATGAACTAATGCAGAGTGAAGAGAACAATTTATATAATGGCAACAATATTGGAAAGATAAACTGATAGACTTGGGAACTTTGGTTACTGCAATGACCAATTATGATTCCAGAGGATTCATGATTCAACATGTTACTTCCTAAGCAGTGTGGACTCTAAAGTTTGACCTCTCACCCATTAAATAGACAAAGTTGGAGAAAAATGAAAATGACGAATCTTGGAGGGGCTACAAGAAAACAGACACATTAATTTGTTGGTGGTGGTGTTGGGAATTGGTATAATCATTCTGGAATGCAATTTGGATTAAGGATTTTTTTTTTTCAATGAACAAAAATCTATTTTATCTCCTTATCCCACCCACCCCCAAATTGGGAGGGAAAACAAACAAACAAACAAAAACCCCAAAGCCTTATAACAAATATACATCCTCAAGTAAAACAAATTCCTGCACTGACCAAGTCTAAAAAAAAGTCTTCATCAGTACCCTGAGCCCATTACCTCTGTCCAAAGGTGGGTGATGTGCTTTCTTTCTTCATTATTACATTGATCAGGATCCTTAAAACTTTTAGAATTTCTTGTTCAATAATATATTCTGGTTTTGCTCCCTTCATTCTGCATGTTCATAAAAGTCTTCCTAGGTGGCTCTAAAATCATCTTCTTCATCTTTAGATTTAAAGGAAGGAAGGAAGAATGGATGGAATTTTTAAGTGCCTGCTGTGTACCAGGATTGTGCTAAGCATTTTACAAAAGTTATTTTATTTGATAAAATATTATAATATTATTCTATCATATTAAAATACCACAATTTGTTCAGTCATTCCCCAACCTGATATATATTCCCTTGGTTTCTGTTCCACTAAAAGAACTGCTGTACTGTAAATATTTTTTGTACATATAAGTCTTTTTCCTCTTTAAAAAAATATTCAGAATTTAGGGCTAGTAGTGGTATTGCTGGATCAAAGGGTAGGTACAGTTTGATAATTTTTTTGAGTTGGTTCCAAATTCATTTTCAGAATAGCTGTATCATTTCACAACTCCACCAACAGTGCATTGATGTGCTGTTTTTCCTTAGTGCCTGCAAAATTCGTAATTTCTGTAAAGCAATTTGTAACAGTGCACAGGAATCACCCATAAGGAATTAAGTGAGAGAGAAAATATGAAAGAAAAGCTGTGGAGGAAAGATTTTGAAGGATAATAAATTGTTTAGAAGAGATAGTCATGAGTCTTACCCAAGGAACTCCCTAAAAACTAGAATGAAACAAAGAGAAATCAATTTCTCCATGAGAGAGCAAGAAATATTAAGACAAAATCAAAAGACCGAAAACAATAGAAGAAAATATGAACTCTCAGATATCAAAAACTGACATGGAAAACATACCAAGAAGAGATAAATTTAGAAACCACTGGACTACATGACAACCATGATTTTGAGGAGAAAAAAACAATTTGGTTACTATATTTCAAGAAATCATAAACAAAAACTTTTCCATTCTATTTAAACTGTTTTTAGTGAAAATAGTAAGAGGAATCCACCAATCATCTAAGAAAAAGAAAAACCTCAAAGGAAACGTTCAAGGAACATTGTAGCAAAAATCTAGAGCTTTCACATTAAAGAAAAAACCTTTCAGGTATATCGAAAGAAAGAGTTCAAGTATCAAGGAACCACAGTGAGGATCACCAAAGCCTTGGGCACCTTCTATCACCAAAAAGAAAAGGAAAAAAGGAAATTTGGACTATAACATTCAAAAGGCAGAAGATATGAGTTCATAGCCAAGAAAGTTACCCTATAAAGTTGTATGTAATATTAAAAGAGGGAAATGACTTTCAAATGAAATTGAGGACTTTCTAGCATTCCAGATGAAAGACCTGAAACTGATTGGGAAAACTAACATACAAACACAAGAATCAAGAGAAACTGAGAAAGGTAAATTTGTGTAAGCACCCGAAATGGGCTGCATGATGATATAGTGCTAAAGGGAAGAAAGAAGTGCCTCTTCAGGACCTTGACTAAATCAGAGGTCGTGGGGTAGATTAATCATGTTCTTAGGGTTTTGTGGCAAGTGAAATCTGAAATGATTGAGGAAACAAGGGTTCAAGCTTCTGAGCATATTGACTGATTAAGCAATGCATGCTAATTGCATGACAAATTAAGAGCAGGCCTCCTCAGTTTTGACACTGAACCCTGAATAAAGGGAGAGACGGATTAAAGTACAAACTGGAATACAAAATTAGCTAACCTGACTTCTAATTGGAGGAAATATTAGAGACTTTTCAAATTGGGAGGGAAAGAGGCAATAGGTGCAATTCTCTGAAATCAGAAAGAACTGTCCTCCTCCCCGCCAAGTGTCTGTAATTAATCCAATGAACGTGGAAACAATGACCGATTGACCAATATGGGGCCAGTTTTCAGATAACACATGTGAGTTGTTTGAAATGTATAGTTGTGAAAAAACTCCTCACGTCAATCTTTGAATCTAACTGGGTTTCTGTTTCCCACAGCAAGTAGAGATAGTCAAGCTTCCCAGCAATGCAGGGCTGAATTCGTGCAATGCAATAAAGTTTCCTCCCAATTCTCATAAGTGAATAAAGTTTTCTTGCAAGACAGAAATTGGATTAGCCCCATAATTGAATAGAAAAGGAACTGAACAAGATCTAGAATTGAGTCACAAGATGAAGCTCATGTGGTTCACTCAGTTCCCACAATTCCCTCAGTTTTAAAAAGGGAAAGAAAAGGGAGAGTAATATATAGTATATATAGTATAGAGACAAGCAAGAAAGGAGTAGAACTTACTATTTCTTGTAAATGAGATACATGAGAAGAAGAGTACACAAACATGAAGGAAGTAAAAGGGAGAGATGGCATCAAGCTTATCTGAAATAAATAAAACACACACACAGTTTGGTGCAGAAATACAACATACTCAACAAGGACATCGGTGAGCTTGAGGGCTGGTTAAGAGAGAAGGGACAAACAGAATAAATTTACTGATCCCAAAAGGGGAATTAAAAGTAGAAAAAAAAAAAAGCTGGAAACTAAAGGTTTCCCCATCAATTGGCTTAGGACTGAACAAATTGTACTATATGATTTTAATGGAGAACTTATACCATAAGAAGAAAAGAGACAGCTTGAGAGAATCCTGGGAAGTATGACTTTATTCAGAGTAAAGTGAGCAGAACCAGGAGAACAATTTACATGACAGCATTATTTATTTGATATAACAAAAAATAACTGACCAAAAGCAGTGACCAACCTAGAAGAGCTATGATGAAGCAAGCTACCCATGAATGTCTTGTGCAATTCCCTTTGTGTTTTTCTGTATATGTATGAGTACTCAATTTTGTGTGTGTGTAAGTTCAGAATAAATAGAACATTTAAAAAACATATATAAGGGATATTAAGACAAAAGTCTCAGTGGAATCAACATGTGGCTTTCCTTTTTCTAATTAATGGCCTTACACCTCCTGCTCACGTTTGGACATGAACTACACCTACCTACTTACTGTTTTAGAGGTCCAGAGGATAGAAAGAAAGCAAACACAATCATCTTGGCTTTAAGAGGAGGGAAATAAAGTTTAACAGCTAGCTATGACTTCAGCCCAAAAGGACACTGAAATAAATGATAATATGATGATCAAATTAATTGTCAAGTCCTTCAAGAAGAATATAACATTTTGTTGAGAAGTCATGATGTTTGTGGGATACACAGATTAGCAACTTGACAGAAAGTTACTCCATATCTAGTAGAGACACTGGTCAAATTGCTTTGTATTCAAAATAGTCCCAGAAACACAGTCACCCATTGTAACTACGTAGTGTCTATTAATAGATGAATTATTTGGATTCTTTGAAAGACAGATCAAAGGCAATGATTGCTCATTTCAGTGAATGTCAAGTGGTAGAGATGACCTTCTAATTGTAAAGATTGCTTGACTCAATGACCCAGAAAGACATTCCAAGTGAAGAACATTCTGTGAACTGTACCCCAACAATCGGTTCAAATGAAGAAAAAGTTTAAAGTCAGAGGCAATAATTTTTCAAATATATAGAGAAGTGAGTCAAATTTGTAAGAATGCAAAGCATTCCCCCAATCAAAAAATGGTCAAAAGATAAGAACAGGCAAATTCTCAGAGGAAGAAATTAAAACTATCCAGAGTCCTATGGAAAAATGTTCCAAATCACGATGATCAGAGAAATGCAAATTAAAACAGTTCTGAGAATCTACCTCACACCTACCAGATGGATTAACATGACCAAAAAGGAAAAATAATGTTGACGGGGATGTGGGAAAATGGAGACACTAATATACTGTTGGTGGAACTGTGAACTGACGCAACCATTCCAGAGAGCAATATGGAACCAGGCTATTCATACCCTTTGACCCAACATTACTACTATTGGGTCTGTATCCCAAAGAGATCAGAGATAAGGGAAAAGCCCTACCCTGTACCAGAATATTGGCTCTTTTTATAGTGGCAAAGAATTAGAAGCTGAGGGCTTGCCCCTTCCCATCACTTGGGGAATGGATGAACAAGCTGTGGTATATGGTTGTAGTGGAATATTATTGGGCTATAAGGAATGATGAACAAAATAGTTCAGAAAAGCCTAGAAAGACTTATATGAACTGATGCAAAGTGAAGGAAGCAGCAACAGGAGAACAGTGTACACAGCAAAAGAAATATTGCGCCATGATAAACTGTGAAGGACCGTTATCATCAAAGCAAGTCTCCGAGATAGCCGTAAGGGACTCATGATAAAAATACCATCCAACCACAGCCAAAGAAGGAACTGTTGGAGTCTCAATACAGATCAGAGTATGCAATCTTCCATTATATTTCTTTCATGAGATTTCTATTGTCTGTGTGTAATATTTGTCTTCTATCGTGACATGAGCAATATGGAAATGTATATTAGAATAAAGTACTGGTATCACCTATATAGAGATGCTTGGGGCGTGGGGGTGAGGAGTAGGGAGGAAGAAAATTTTAAGATGTCAAAAAGCAATTGTTAAAAATTTGTTTCCACATGTGACAATATATTGGAGGGGGCAGCTGGGTAGCTCAGTGGATTGAGAGCCAGGCCTAGAGACGGGAAGTCCTAGGTTCAAATCCGGCCTCAGACACTTCCCAGCTGTGTGACCCTGGGCAAGTCAATTGACCATTGCCTACCCTTACCACTCTTCCACCTATAAGTCAATACACAAAAGTTAAGGGTTTAAAATCATTTAATATTAATTAATATTGGAGAAGGAATAAATAAAGTCAAAGGCAATCACTTTCCTATTTAGCACTCCAGCTAGTGTCCTAGGTCCCATACACACAGGGACAGGATATAGTATTGTTGAGAGCCAGCCTGGACCCTCTACAATATCCAGTTTAAGAAAGCAAGATTATAGTCCTGATGAGGATTTATAATTCAAGCACAGAATCAACATAGCCCAGGGATTGGGGCCCAGAGTCAGAGATATTAGTGACCAAGTTAACTTGTGATACCTCAGAGCAAAGAGCTTAAGTGGTTATACTAATATATGAGCCGGTGATACTAATGTTCATACACATCATGTATACTTTGTATGTAATTTCATGTTTGTTGAGGCATGTTATTTACAGCATGTATTACACATTGCTATGGTGTTATTTTTTGCTTATGTTTATTTGCTCGTGTACTAGTATCTTGCATGTTATTGTAGTTATGTTGGCTTAACTATAGTTTTACTGTATGTATGTTTACATGTTTCTTTTCCCTCATATTTTATATAGCCACCAGAGCCACTCTGGCTTTCATTTTGTTTGCTGATTACATATTTGTGTGCGTGTTCTATGGCTGTGCAGTATTTGGTGACACTGTATGACCTGTGGTGTCCTCAATGTACATTAGACCGGCTGCCAGTGGAGCAGCTTTTTAAATGATATTTTGCATGGTGCCATGTCTAGTGAAGTTACCATTGGGATATATTTGTTGTAACATCCTGAGATGATGGCTTGGGATATTGCTGTAATCATCCTCAGCCCGGATGGGCTGATATTTTATTTGAGGCTCGCCTGTATCATTCCAAAGGCCGGGTACCCCAAAGACGGATTCGTAGAAGGGACTGCAAAATTTCAAACCCTGGGGAAGAATGCCACCATTTGGTCAGACTTCTACTTGGGTCGGGTAAAGAGCCGGAAATCCACCTGGAATTTGAAAAAATAGAAGAGACATCTTAAGTTCTGAGTTGTTGGTTTTACAATAGCAATAGTGGCATTCCCCAGAATCCCAGACGTCATTAAGCAGGAGTGGAGAATGTGGATGGAGAAATCAAACAATCCCAGATAAGGCAATCCCCTTCTGGAGTCACCGGGGCTAAGGTCTTGAGGGATCCCTTCTCCATCCAGGGAGCCCACCTGCTCTGGACCCTGCATGCTACTGAACCAACTTTAGTCCTGCGGAACAGGCAGATACTGGCTTTAATGAAATGCCTCCGCCCCCTAGGGTCCAACTATTATTAAAACTTAGAAGAAAATAATATAGTCAGTGTATAATGTGCATCTGTGTGGAACAAACAAGTGATTTATGCACATACAAAAACAAGATAGCAGACTTAAGAAAGCTCCAACAGACCAGGATCCCAAAAACATTTCATAACTACAACTACAATCTCCTGCGGGACAGGGTAGAGGTCAAACGAAATCCAATAACAACATGATGTGGGGAATACGGAAAGGACAAGATTTGAACTCAAGAGCTTTTAGTTCCAAGGTAATGACTTAACCTCAATGCCACGTTATCACTCGCACTAAAACTCCATCTCCCTAAACTTTATCTGACTCCAGTCTTGTATGCGGTTCTTCAAAAACAAAGACATAATTTGTTTTCTAGTTGGCCCTTTCCCCTTCACACTCCACTTAAGAAACGTCCGGAGATCCAGCTGTTGGAGCGTCCTGCTGGTGAGTCACCCTCTCCTCCGTTCACTCCCAGAAACAGATGTCATCGCTGGATCTCATCACAGCTCCTCTTTAAGAGTCTCTCCGGCCATCTTTCCTAAAAGTGTCTCGGACTCGTATCCAATCTACCCTCAGCCTAAGCACACTCCTGAGGCTCCTCTAAAAGAAACTCAGAAAGGCCAAGAGATGAGGCCAGACTAGAACACAGGCAAACAGAAGGACAGTTTCTTCGGGCAACCTACGCAACCACGCAAAATGCGCCCCTGGCCTCTACACCCCGAAAATCCAGGGGCTTAACCTTCTTTTTCCAACCGAAACCTGCCCAGAAGGAATCCAGTTGGAGCCTCCCAAGGGGAGCCGGGAAAAAAACGAATCGGCCGTCACGAACAGGATTCGAACCTGTGCGGGGAAACCCCATTGGATTTCGAGTCCAACGCCTTAACCACTCGGCCACCGTGACTCCCGGGCTGAATCTTTGCCGCGCGCTTATAGGAAGGGTCGCCCGCAGCGCGGAAAGGCCTGGGAGCTCCAGGAGAAAACTTCTGGTCTCGGTCCATGGGCACCCCCTCTTCCTCCATCCCCTTCCCCCTTTACACGCACTGTAGCTAGTTCCTCTCCGGAGTTGGAGGGAGGGCGCGGGAGCTGCTCAGGAAGGGGCGGGGTCCGATAGACCAGGGGTCCGAGGGGGCGGAGAGAAGAGCTTGTGGAAGCCTGGGGGCTTCTCTCAGGGAGTGGGGAGCAATGGTTTGCAGAGACTAGAACACCCGAGGGGGGCTTCTCCCAGACGACAGGAAGGCTTTCTTCTCCCGGAAGAGCTTAGACATCCGTCCCCCCTCTCCGCCGTGACCCTCAGCGATCTCCCCCGGCCCCTCAATGACCTCCCCCCGCCCCTTTTTCCTCTGTCCTCGGTCCTTGTCCTTCTCCCCTTTCTCCGTCCGTCGGTCTTCATTCCTCCGTCATTCCCCCCGCCCTCCATTTACATCCCCCCATATTTCCCCGGCTCTCCACTGACCCTCGGTCTGTGACCGAACCCCAATCGGTACTCCTCTCCCCAATCGCCCCTCACTCACTCTCCCTCGCTCTTCACTGACCTTCCATCGCTCCCCCACTCCCTTCACTTACTCCCCTAGGCACGCCTCCCCATTTTCCCCGTTACCCCCTGTCACTCCCCCGCCCTTCACCGATCACCCGTCACTCCCCCAGTCATTCACTGACAGCCCCTCTCCGTCAT